>NC_090734.1:143982622-144017869 GCF_036898095.1 Palaemon carinicauda
TGTAGTTATTTATGCGTAATTTCTGACGGGTTGTTTACGCTAATAATAATAATAATAATAATAATAATAATAATAATAATAATAATGATGATGACGATGATGATGATGATGATGATAGCAATATTATTATTATTATTATTATTATTATTATTATTATTATTATTATTATTCCCTTAATCAAACATTTTATTTTCGTCTAAACTTGTACATTCCAGGAAGTATATTATAATTTTTCCAGAATGAACTCCATCACCCTTTTTTCTGAGCTTCTGCAATGGTTACTTTTCATGAATATCCTGCGTCAGATTTTAAGGGATTCAGTTTTATACCTTTTTTGTCCTTGTTTAGTATTCAAAGCATAGGTCCTTCTCGCTTCCTTTAAAGGATAACGCACGTGTTATTTATGCTGCTCACGGAGAAAATGTCTGGATTTTGGCCTTCCTCAGGAATGTTTACATTATACTTTCTTCTCTGAGAAATGCGAAGTGCCGCTGTTTTGCCTCTTTCGAACGAAATGTAAATGTTGTGCTTTCACGAAAAATTTTTTTTTGGGTGACAATTTCTCTCTCTCTCTCTCTCTCTCTCTCTCTCTCTCTCTCTCTCTCTCTCTACTAGTAATATCCAGACCAATATATCAGTCGTAAGAACAGGGCGAAAAGTTGTATAGACAACTAGGACAAGAAATGATCAATAAGCTAGCTGTCCTAAAGGGAGACTTCAGTGCAATAGTAAACTGGGACACAATGAATTCTACATTATACACAGGAGGCTACTAGAATTTGTCAATAATGAATTCCTCCATCAGTGCGTCGAAAATCCAACTAGGGAAAACACCATACTACTATGAGATTCAGGGCCTCTGTAACACGGTTTTTTCGCAATAATTTTTTATCTATGAATTTCCTAAATATAACGCTTATTCAGAATGCACATTATATCTACACATAAATTTTGACTATATTCTGCATTACGTAGGTTGAATAAATTTGGTACTTATAATGTAAAAGTGACGTTTTTTTGTAGACGGGCCAACTTATTCAGAGAAAAGGTTTCGAACGCACTCGTTACGTAACTTATGACGGCATTTCTTCCCTCTTTCTCGATCGATGATTGGCTATACGTAACGAAAGCTATACCTCTGCCAACAATGACGCACAAGTTTAAATAAAAGCAAAGCAGTACACCTTTATGAACTCTGAAACCTCTCCACTGATAATTGTCATAATGAACAAACCAACAAAATGTGTTAATAAATATAAAAACACTTCGATTATTAGTCTAACTCTCAAAATAAGTTTCCTAAGAAATTACAGTATACTTTATAGGTCACAATCAGATTGACAAGGTGTAGGTTATAGTGGTTAATTTTCAAAAACGTAGTAGACAAGCTCATTGATAACTGCTATATCCAATGTCAAGCAATTTTTATTTATTGTCTATCTACCTACCTATTTACTGAGAAAAAAAATAGAAGCCGGTACCGTATTTTGGCTTTAAACCTTCACCAATAATTATCGTCAGAATGATAACTTCATGAGGCCCCACCCACTTTGGCCTCGTTATAATTCAGGATAACACTGAAGGCTATCATTGCCATTGTTGGGTCAGAAAATTTAAATTCTGGCTATAAAAACTCATTTCTCGAGTAGTTGTAAGAAGTGCTAAATGGTCCTCAAGGATCCCAGCAGTTGGCCTAAAAGTTTAATTCATGTATACTACTGCTACAGTAGTATTACTACGCTAGCACAGATACCCCACCCACATTTATGTATCGTTCCGCCATTCATAAAGTTTTTGTCATGTTTTTTTCACTGTGCAATAAGCCATGGCTTCCTCAGAAATTAAGTTTAACATTAGATGATAGGTTATTTCATTAAGCTGACAAATTATGGCAACTGGGTATGTTATTGCCGTTGTTGAAGCTAAAGATAAAGTATGGTATCATTCCTTCATTGCATTATCATCTTTACTACTATTTGTTTGCTACATGTAGTAATTATTTTAAAGGATAAATAAATTGTGTTCACTTTACATGTATAAATTCCCATTAGATGTACAAATAAAACTCCTAAAACTATTCATGATTTATTTACAAAATGCAGTCATGCCCAAAACATAGCCAACACGGTCGTGCAGCCTAAGAAGAAGAAAAAAATCATATCGGATGATCCGTTGGTCCGATGGAGACTTTAGCACAAAATTCTTATTCTAACAAAAATAGTTATATAAAGACTGTTTACATACAATCTCTCTTTCTCTCTATCTCTCTTGGTGGCATAGTGAATAGTTAATGGAAATGTTCAAAAGCCTGAATGACATTACAAGTATTATAATCATGTTACGCTAAATACAGATCAGACCATAAACATTGAATTTAAACTAGAAACTGAATAATTACCTATTCAGGCTATAGTAAATATGGCCACGGGCTTTCTCTTGACTGTATAAAGTTGCAAGTCGTAAGATAAATGCAGTTTTGCAACCTCGGGGGCAATTCCAAATCCTGTTAGCCATTCTTGACTGTTATGGGTTTCAGAGCCGATGGAACAAGGTGAATGGGTGTCTGGTGGATGGGCGGGCAAAATTTTGTCAAAAGGTGTTTACATTGCTTACGTAATGAATGTTTTCGACTTTTGGCTCGTTATCACTGGCCATGGCGTCGGCTAGATCATTTTTACTCTATAAAAATTAAAACTATCGGGTTTAGGTTATTGATAATGCTGAAAAAATTTGTGTGTGGTTGTAAAATATACATATGTCAACTTTCAGCTACATCCGATGCATTGATAAGGAGCAAAGTCCAAAAAACCGTGTTACAGAGGCCCTGAATCTCATAGTAGATATGCTAACAATAGAGGAAAATTTAGTATCCAATGTCTTGGTAGGCGAAAAAATTGGCAAAAGTGACCAAGTAATAATTAGCTTTCAGGTAAATATTCCTCATCTAAAAGAAAGAAAAATTATGAAGAAGCTAGACTACAGACTGAAGGAATACACCAAGAATTTAGAATATGATGAAACAGGGAACGTAGATTCACGATGGGACTCCTTTGTAGAAATATATAAAGAAAATAGGACTAAATGTTTGCCTAATAGAAAATTATTATCAAATAAAATTCCGCAAACAATATGATCCAACAGAGAAATGGCCAACGCAATAAGTAGAGACAGAAAACAAATCAATGAATCCACAGCCTAGCACAAAAAGCTAAGCAGAAATGAAGATAAACTAGTTAGAAATGCCAAGATCAATGAAGAGAAAGGAGTCGCTTCAGGTAGTAAAGGAAGCCTGAAAGAATTTGTTTGCATATGCAAACAGTAGAAAACCAATAAAAGACATTAGCCCGTCAAGAGACTCGAAGGGTAATCTTATAACAAATAATTTGGAAAAAGCCGAACTGATGAATGCATATTTCACAACTGTATTCATTAGGGAAGAATCAACAAGCTTCCCTGTTCCAGCTATTAATTATGAAGGGCCGCAACCAGTAAACAGAATCGCCTTTACAATGGAAGATGTCAGAAACAAGTAAAGGGATTCAGTAAGAAAGAAAAGGGAAGATAACCACACAGTTTTATAATATTTTCCGAAAGACAGCTAAGGAAAGAAAGGCACCACAAGGATGGAAACTAGACAATGTTCCTCCAATCCACAAGAAGAGACCAAAAGAAGAACCTGGGAACTACAGACCTGTTTGTCTAAATTCATTGACATTCAAAATTTTCAAATCAATTATAGTAGATTCAATAGTAGAACATATAGAGAGAAAAAAAATCTTCCGAAAGACAGCCAACATGTTTGGATTTTTTTCCACATTTTTAGCATTCATGACAAAAGCAGGGCATTTTCTCATAAGAAATTAATCGTCAAAATTAGAGCACTAGTAGTGGAATGGAAGGAGATATCATCTAGGTTAATGTGGGTGAGGGTTAGGTTGGGTAGGGAATGTTGGGCGTTTGTCAGTGCGTATGGGCCAGGTAGTGAGAAAAGTGAAGAAGATCGGAATGAGTTCTGGAATGATTTAACTAGGTGTGTAGAAGGACTGGGTAGAAGGAATTATGTAGTTGTTATGGGTGACTTAAATGCTAGAGTGGGCGCTGGAGAGGTAGAAGGTGTCATTGGTAAGTATGGCGTACCAGGTGAAAATGAGAGTGGTGAGAGACTGGTAGACATGTGTGTTGAACAAGAGATGGTAATAGGTGCTAGCTTCTTTAAAAAGAAAGATAAGAATAAGTATACGTGGGTAAGAGTGGCAAATGGAAGAGTAGTAGAAAGGGCATTAATGGATTATGTGTTGGTAACTAAAAGAATGTTTGGAAGATTGAAAGACGTGCACGTGTTTAGGGGTATGGCTAACGGTATGTCTGATCATTTTTTGGTGGAAGGAAAATTAGTTGTAGCAAAAGAGTGGGGGAATAGAGTAGGTGGATGTAAAAGGGAGGTAGTGAGGATTGAAGAGCTAATAAAACCGGGGGTAAAAAGTAAATATCAGAAAAGGTTGAAAATGGCATATGATGAGGTGAGAGTAAGAGAAACTGGTAATTTAGAGGAGGAATGGAAGTTAGTAAAAGAAAATTTTGTTGGGATTGCAAGTGATGTATGTGGCAAGAAGGTTGTTGGAGGCAGCATGAGGAAGGGCAGTGAATGGTGGAATGAAGGAGTGAAGGTGAAAGTGGAAGAGAAAAAGAGGGCTTTTGAAGAATGGCTGCAGAGTAATAGTATAGAGAAGTATGAAAAATATAGAGAGAAAAAGGTGGAAGTAAAGCGCAAGGTACGTGAGGCAAAGAGGGCAGCTGACCTGAGGTGGGGTCAGGGATTGGGTCAGTCATATGAAGAGAATAAGAAGAAGTTTTGGAAAGAAGTGAAGAGAGTAAGGAAGGCTGGCGCAAGAATTGAAGAGACAGTGAAAGATGGAAATGGAAGGTTGTTAAAAGGAGAGGAGGCAAGGAAAAGGTGGGCGGAATATTTTGAAAGTTTGCTGAATGTTGAGGATAATAGGGAGGCAGATATAATTGCTGTTCCAGGTGTTGAGGTGCCAGTGATGGGAGGTGAGAATGAGAGAGAGATAACAATAGAGGAAGTGAGGAGAGCACTAGATGAAACGAGAGTAGGAAAAGCATCTGGTATGGACGGTGTGAAAGCTGAGATGTTGAAGGAAGGGGGTGTGACTGTACTTGAATGGTTGGTGAGATTGTTTAATATGTGTTTTGTGTTGTCAATGGTACCAGTAGATTGAGTTTGTGCATGTATTGTACCACTATATAAGGGTAAGGGAGATGTGCATGAGTGTTGTAATTCAAGAGGTATTAGTTTGTTGAGTATAGTTGGAAAAGTGTATGGTAGAGTACTGATTAATAGGATTAAGGATAAAACAGAGAATGCAATCTTGGAAGTACAGGGTGGTTTTAGAAGAGGTAGGGGTTGTATGAATCAGATTTTTACAGTTAGGCAGATATGCGAGAAATATTTAGCAAAAGGTAAGGAGGTGTATGTTGCGTTTATGGATCTGGAGAAAGCATATGATAGAGTTGATAGGGAAGCAATGTGGGATGTGATGAGGTTATATGGAGTTGGTGGAAGGTTGTTGCAAGCAGTGAAAAGTTTATACAAAGGTAGTAAAGCATGTGTTAGAATAGGAAATGAAGTGAGTGATTGGTTTCCGGTGAGAGTGGGGCTGAGACAGGGATGTGTGATGTCGCCGTGGTTGTTTGACTTGTATGTTGATGGAGTGGTGAGAGAGGTGAATGCTCGAGTGCTTGGACGAGGATTAAAACTGGTAGGCGAGAATGACCATGAATGGGAGGTAAATCAGTTGTTGTTTGCGGATGATACTGTACTGGTAGCAGACACAGAAGAGAAGCTTGACCGACTAGTGACAGAATTTGGAAGGGTGTGTGAGAGAAGGAAGTTGAGAGTTAATGTGGGTAAGAGTAAGGTTATGAGATGTACGAGAAGGGAAGGTGGTGCAAGGTTGAATGTCATGTTGAATGGAGAGTTACTTGAGGAGGGTGGATCAGTTTAAGTACTTGGGGTCTATTGTTGCAGCAAATGGTGGAGTGGAAGCAGATGTACGTCAGAGAGTGAATGAAGGTTGCAAAGTGTTGGGGGGCAGTTAAGGGAGTAGTAAAAAATAGAGGGTTGGGCATGAATGTAAAGAGAGTTCTATATGAGAAAGTGATTGTACCAACTGTGATGTATGGATCGGAGTCGTGGGGGAATGAAAGTGATGGAGAGACAGAAATTGAATGTGTTTGAGATGAAGTGTCTGAGGAGTATGGCTGGTGTATCTCGAGTAGATAGGGTTAGGAACGAAGTGGTGAGGGTGAGAACGGGTGTAAGAAATGAGTTAGCGGCTAGAGTGGATATGAATGTGTTGAGGTGGTTTGGCCATGTTGAGAGAATGGAAAATGGTTGTCTGCTAAAGAAGGTGATGAATGCAAGAGTTGATGGGAGAAGTACAAGAGGAAGGCCAAGGTTTGGGTGGATGGATGGTGTGAAGAAAGCTCTGGGTGATAGGAGGATAGATGTGAGAGAGGCAAGAGAACGTGCTAGAAATAGGAATGAATGGCGAGCGACTGTGACGCAGTTCCAGTAGGCCCTGCTGCTTCCTCCGGGGCCTTAGATGACTGCAGAGGTAGCAGCAGTAGGGGAGTCAGCATTATGAAGCTTCATCTGTGGTGGAAATGTGGGAGGCTGGGCTGTGGCACCCTAGCAGTACCAGCTGAACTCGGTTGGGTCCCTGATTAGGCTGAAGGAACATAGAGAGTAGAGGTCCCCTTTTTGTTTTGTTTCATTGTTGGTGTCGGCTACCCCCCAAAATTGGGGGAGGTGCCTTGGTATATAGATAGATAGATTAACGACATAGATTTAGGATTAACTAGTAGAATAACCAAATTGGCCGACGATACTAAACTAGGCATAAATGCTGTGAAATCAGAAGACGTAGAAGCCTTAAGAGAGGATCTTCAAAAAGTTAGGAGAATGGCCCAGAAAAGGGCAAATGCCTTGCAACTGCAAAGTTATTCACATAGGTTATAGTAACCCACAATCAGATTATTCACTGCTTGGTAATGAAAATGAGAGTGTGGACCTGGAGGAAGATCTCACTGTTATAAGCAAGGATTTGAAGTTCCCCAAACAGTGCATTAAAAGCTGAAAAGAAAGCACAAAAGGTAATAGGTTACAGAAAGAGACAAATCAAATACAGAAACCAAGACTCTGTACTACAACTGTATACATCACTAATGAGACCCCATCTAGAATATAGTCCAATTATGGGCTCCAGGTATTCAGAAGGATATAGATAGACTGGAAGCACTACAAGCTAGGGCCAACCAATTGGTTCCAACACTAAGGCAATTTGGATATAGACGAAGGAGGGAACGTTTGAAGTTTTTTGATCTATAAACTCGACGATTAAGAGGACAGTTTATGGAGGCATTCAAAATTCTTAAAGGAATAACAAATGCAGATCACAACAATCTATTCACTCTCAGCACAAATCAGTCCAGAGATAACGGATAACGGATAAAAGCTGGAATTGAAAGATACACCACTCAATGAGGCAATTTCTCTACATACAAAATAGCAAATCCTTAGAATAGACTTCCAGTGGATGTAGTGAGCATTAATATGGTAAACGAGTTGAAGAATAAGTTAGACAAGATCATAAGAACTTTCCAAGTGCTGTAAACTAACTCGCTCTACCAAAGAGCAAATGGAGTCTCCGCGGATGGACTGAAAGTCTTTGAGACATCCAAAATCCTTGTAACTCCTTGTAACTCTCTCTTGGACGACAACCCTCTCCTCTCTCTCTCTCTCTCTCTCTCTCTCTCTCTCTCTCTCTCTCTCTCTCTCTCCGAAATTGATTATTAGTTGTGAGGCGAAAAAGTTTCTCAGATTGAGTGGATTAATAGAACATTTGGGAATTTTATTTCATTCCCTTGGTGTATTTCCATTGGGAATATAACTTTGTGATATAAAATAATATAAATAATTGTTTTTTTTTTCGTCGCAACAACGAAGCTTGGTATTACCAAAAGTAAATTTGCAAAATTAAAAAAAAAAAAAAAAATATTGAAAAAATGCATGAACGTGTTGATATCGATATATAATCATTGAAATGCCTACATAAACCGATGTTCTGAGAAATGTTTACATAGAAAATGATTAAAATAATTACATGAACTTATCAAGAAATAGATTTACAAATATTGAAATGCTTACCTCAAGTGATGGACAGAGAAATGTTTAGAAGGAAAAAAAAATAACTGCATAAACGTACAAAGAAATACATTAACAATCATTGAAATGCTTACTGTATATTACTTGACATAGTGAGAAATGTTGAGATAGAATAATAAAAAAATGGTAGGTAGACTTGAAAAGAAATAGTTTTACAATAAATTAAATTCTTACATAACCTGATGTACAGAGAACTACGTAGATGAAAATAATGACCCAAATGCATTTACTAATAGCAATTCGACCAACGTACCATCCTATGGTATTCATTAATTAACTTGCTTTCTGTACATACTCTCTCTCCTCCGGTACTGGGAAACCTCATCTTATATTCATCGTGGCTTGCCCCTGCCCCCCTTCCCCCCCCCCCTTGCCCCCCCCCCCACCTTTCCCTCCCTTCTCTTATAAATTATCGAACTCCCAGACAGGAGTTTAAGCTTTACCTGAATTTAATTTCAGGGGAAGAATTTTTCCTTCTTTCTTCATTTCTATTTGAGGGTTACTTTATATCCTGTCCTTCAAGAACTGAAAACCCTCGGGATTTTTTTTTTTTATTATTCATTCAATGAAGTGTTGGTTTGTATTGCTTACTAATCTAAAATATTCACCTCTCTCTCTCTCTCTCTCTCTCTCTCTCTCTCTCTCTCTCTCTCTCTCTCTCTCTCTCTCTCTCTCTCTCTCTCTTCAATTTTGAACTTGAGTAGTAATAATAATGTGCTATCTGCCTTCAAATAAAGATCAGCATTTTTCAACGTAAATTTCCCGTTTCCCAAAAAAACACGATTGAGAAAGCTATCACGACTAAACTGACTGGAGGACCTAAACACAATATTAGATTTTGACATTGCACATGGACAATAAAGTGGTGATCAAAATTGTATGGTTTTCGTAGCCTATTGGAAAGTGAATCAACTCGCAATCCGGGGATTGGGAATTCGAACCCTGCTTAAGCCCGTCGGTGTTCAGTAGTGTTCGTGACCTCACTATCCTGTGAGCTAGGTATGGGATGAGCGTGTTGGGGGGGGGGGGGGGGGGGGGGACGGTGTACACTACTATAGTCGATTTCTTTTATCGAGGTAGATTTGCACCGACTCGCAGCGGTGCCCTTTTAGCTCGGACAAGTTTCCTGATCGCTGATTGGTTAGAATTATCTCGTCCAACTAATCAGCGATCAGGAAACTTTTCCGAGCTAAAAGGGCACCACTCGCGAGTCGGTGCAAATCTGCATAGCTAAAAGAAATTGACTATAGTTGACCTACTGAGTTGTCAGCAATCATTGTCTGGCCATACCTGGTCCTAGCTTGTTTGGAAAGGAAGCTTGTGCACTCTTCAAATAAGTTTATGGTAAGTCTCTAAGGCATTGTCCTGCCCTTTGCCTTTGCTGCTCATGTATGGCGTTTAAATGACGGTAGAAGCACACCCTCTTAAAGATTTAGAGGCCACTCATGAATGGCAGAGGCAAAGGACAGTGACAATCCCCAAGAGACTGACCATATATACATATGATCAACGCAAAAAAAATCCTCTCTACTCAAGCTAGGACCAGAGAGGGTCAAGCAATAGGTAGACCTAAAGTCTCCCAAATCCCCCATCTTTAGCTAACAAGGATGGAGAGGTTTCAGACACTACAAGAACCTATCGAGCTTGAGCGTGACTCGAGCCCCAGTCAGGCAAAACGCCAATCAGGGACGCTTCCAGTAGGCCACCACAACCCTTTTTTCTGGTGACGGAACCTTTGAAGATAGTAAATAAACGATTTTTCCGAAAGTACGATAACTTACTAGCTTTACGCATGAAGTCTGTCCTTCCTCTGATGACTTATTCATGACAAAACCAGTTCTCAGAGCGCCCTTTCTTACCAGTGGGCGAACTTTTAGAATCCATTTTGAAGACTGCGTATATGTTGAATAATTTCTATAGCGCTGTTTACAGAATCTAAGCACGCACCCTTTGCCGGTTTACACCTGAAGGCTGCCACCCAACCTCATCTATTATTAACATCAACATACAAAGCGACTCATGTTTGGAAGCACCGACAACCTTTGCTACTGTTGTCTCACCTAGATACTCTTGGATGATTCATTGTTATAAGACAGGATAATGTTCTTTACGCTATTCTGACGCTGAATTCAGTAGCTGCAATTATTTTGAAGCTATAGCAAAAATACGCAATGTGAATATGGCTTTTCTCAATATGAAATTCTTGTTTTGACATTTCACGTAATATGCAGTCTCCAGAGAAATCTTCAAATATGATGAAAAGAGGATCAGAAAAGAAATTATTATTATTATTATTATTATTATTATTATTATTATTATTATTATTATTATTATTATTATTATTTGCTAAACTACAACCCTAGTTGGAAAAGCAGAATGCTATAAGCCAAGGGGGGCCAACAATGAAAATAGCCTAGTGAGAAAAAGAAACAAGGAAAAATAAAATATTTCAAGAACAATAACAGCATTAATTTTCAAAGGTTTAATCAGTAGATTAGTTTTTCATCAGAACGATGGAGTTTATGTTTTATAGTCTTTTCATTAAGTGTCTAAGATACATTTTTTTTATTTCGTCAGAATGCAGTTGTCTTTTTCCTGTACATGAATTAACGATATTATTCGCCTTTTCTTTGTAAGATTTATAATGAATGATTGGTAATTACCTGGCAACAAAATGTCAGTGGTCATTAATGCCGATTGGACTGTAATTAATAAAGAAGGAATAACTTAAGATAAGAAATTTAAAAAATAAAAATCATAAGTGAACAAATAACTTAACCATGAAACTTTTAGAATTTCAAATCCCGTTTCAAAACAAATCAAAAGTTCTGCTTCCAGTGCGAACATTATATATATATATATATATATATATATATATATATATATATATATATATATATATATATATATATATATATATATATATATATATATATATATATATATATATATATATATGTATACATACATACATACATATATATATGTTTATATATATAGTCACATATATATATATATATATATATATATATATATATATATATATATATAAATATATATATATATGTATGTATATATATGTATATATATATATAAATATATATATATATATATATATATATATATATATATATATATATTATATATATACTGTATGTATATATGTATATGTATACATGTATATATATATGTATATATATATGTATGTATATATATATATATATATATATATATATATTATATACATATATATATATATATATATATATATATATATATATATATATATATATATATATATATATATATATATATATATATATATATATATATATATAGATATATATATAGCCAGACACTTGCTCTTTATCATATAGAGGAGATTCTTAAAACAGATCCATGCCTTTACGTTTCAACTGTTGTCCTACTTTTTAATTCTCAATTCTCTCTCTCTCTCTCTCTCTCTCTCTCTCTCTCTCTCTCTCTCTCTCTCTCTCTCTCTCTCTCTCTCTCTCCAATCAACCTTCAGCTGTTGTATGTGCAAGATGACATGCAGCTCTGTGTCGTTAGAAAGATCATTACCGTCAGTTATGGAGACGAATGAGCTAACCACGAATTTTTTGGACAAAAACCGATCGTTATGGTACGAAAACTTCATCTTTCGAAATTTATACCCCCAGAGGATTATCCCGTTAGTTACTATACAGTATAATGGAGCCAGATATGCGAATAACCGGAATAAGGTGTTGGGTTAAAAATATAAAACCATCGTTCTCTAGTCTTGGGTAGTGCCATAACTTCTGTATCATGGTCGTCCACTGTCTTGGGATTGAGTTATTTTGCTTGGGGGTACAAACGGGCACACCAATCTATCTTATTTATCTTCCTCTTGTGTTTTTTATATAATGGATCCAGATAAGCGTATGACCAGAATAGGGTGTTGGGTTGAAAATACAAAACCATTGTTCTCTAGTCTTGGGTGGTGCCATAGCCTCTGTACCATGGTCTTCTACTGCCTTGGGGTTGAGTTCTCTTGCTTCGGGGGTACACTCGTTCACACTATTCTTATTTATCTTCCTTTCATAGTTTATATGTACTTCTCTTGTAGTTTATTTATTTTCGTTTCCTTCTCTCAGTTGCTATTTTTCCCTGTTGGAGCCTTTGGCCTTATAGCGTCATTCTTTTCCAACTTGGGCTGTAGCTTAGGTAATAATAATAATAATAATCTCTATTTTTCTAAACACCAGTAGATAAGGAGAAAGAAATAGAGAGAGAGAGAGAGAGAGAGAGAGAGAGAGAGAGAGAGAGAGAGAGAGAGAGAGAGAGAGAGAGAGTATAATGTATTAACTTATGTATATAAATATATTTTACAAAAGTGTTAATTCTCAATCTATATAAATGTGTAATCAAAATATTATTATACTTTCGCTATTTTTACTAGTGTACAAACTCATCGACCAGAAACACGGTTCTCATTACTTTTGTATAATCTTGCTCATTATATCTTTTTATTTTTGTAATAGTTTAGTAAAAGACGTGAAAGTAATATTTCCATAAATTTTTCATGTTTTGAGGACTAGCGGTGTAATGGATGAAAGCCTAAGAAGAGTTTAGGGCAATGTCAAGAGCCAAAAATAGTATGGGCCTACCCGGTGGAAGTTATGTTTGGGACAGGAAATGGATTTTATGTGAGAGAGAGAGAGAGAGAGAGAGAGGAGAGAGAGAGAGAGAGAGAGAGAGAGAGAGAGAGAGAGAGAGTATAATGTATTAACTTATGTATATAAATATATTTTACAAAAGTGTTAATTCTCAATCTATATAAATGTGTAATCAAAATATTATTATACTTTCGCTATTTTTACTAGTGCACAAACTCATCGACCAGAAACACGGTTCTCATTACTTTTGTATAATCTTGCTCATTATATCTTTTTATTTTTATAATAGTTTAGTAAAAGACGTGAAAGTAATATTTCCATAAATTTTTCATGTTTTGAGGACTAGCGGTGTAATGGATGAAAGCCTAAGAAGAGTTTAGGGCAATGTCAAGAGCCAAAAATAGTATGGGCCTACCCGGTGGAAGTTATGTTTGGGACAGGAAATGGATTTTATGTGAGAGAGAGAGAGAGAGAGAGAGAGAGAGAGAGAGAGAGAGAGAGAGAGAGAGAGAGAGAGAGAGAGAGAGAGAGAGGCAAATAATCTCCCTTATATAATAAAGAGCACGTGTTTGTATATATATATATATATATATATATATATATATATATATATATATATATATATATATATATATATATATATATATATATATATATATATACACTCGTCTCTCTGGTACGGGGGAGAGGAAGTAGTCATACCTTAGTGGGAGCGTGGTGCGTGTGCATCTGTGAGCATATCCATCTAAATATTTAGCCGTCATTTTTGACAGATCACGTACACAATTGTTTGAATAATTATTAATCGTTTATTTATGCACCTGTATTATCCATATATATTTATTATCTAAATATACATTTTATTACATATATCTTCAACGTTAATAAAATGAAAAATACTGAGTTTTAAGAGGGAAAATATCAAAAGGTTAAAAATTACGTAAATATCAAATAACTATCAATCGAAGAGGGATCTGTGATAGACAGATGTCACTTCTGATAAACTTATTGAAACATTGTAATTGAAGTTGTCAGGCGATGCATTGAATTAATCGGGTTTAATAGATAAAGTGGATTATCTTAAGAATCTCATCTGTTCAGATGACGTGCAAGATTTATTGACCAAATCAGTCATCCTTCGACGTCTGTCTTGAGTGTGATTTCATCTTCATCATAAAATTCGCCAATAATGGTATTTTCGTGTAACTATTTAACTGTTGGCAATTATTTTCTTAATGAACATATTTCTATAAGCATACACACATGGCATGTTTTTTATTTCCATGTATACTAAAGCACATTTATAAAACAAAGTTAGTTACACTCTCCATATACTACCAAAGTCTCTGTACCGTGGTCTTCCACTGTCTTGGGTTAGAGGTCTCTTGCTTGAGGGTGCACTCAGGAACACTATTCTATACGTTTCCTTATTTCCTTTCCTCATTGCTCTATTTTCTCTGTTGGAGCCCTTGGGATTATGGCATGTTGCTTTTCCAACTAGTGTTGTAGCTTAGAAAGTAATAATAATAATGATAAATAGTAAGTAATGAATAATAGATAATAAATAATAAATAATAAAAGATAACAATAATCTTTTACATGTTACTTATTCACAAAAAATAATCGTTACCTTTTTTATTATTGTTTGCATTTCTATGCTACTTCAATTTCCCCTCTAATCAAGAGCTTTGATCTATCTCTTTGGAATATGTCTACAGGAGAGAAAATCACAACTCAAACTTAGTAAATTCAGCATAACAAAATAAGCAAGAAGATGAATGAGGCTTCTATCTATTGACGTGTCACTGGTTTTATTTTTGTATTAGAAGCTACCAAAACTTCATTGTGAAAATATCATCAGTACAAAAAGATCTATATTTTTGTGTTATGTAAGATTTTTCTATATACAAGAAGTTATGGTAACTTTGTGTAGAACATATTCGGTACAAAAAGAATTATAATTTTGTATTTCCGTAAGATTTGGCCGTATATTAGAAGCTACGATAACTTCTTGAGGAAAATATTATCGGTACCAAAGGAACTATATTTTTGTATTCTGTAAGATTTCGCTACTCTGCAACATGCGAAATACAGGATACATCGCACGTTGGGAAAAGGATACCGCTCATCGGAACTTCGTAAATATCCTAATATCGAACAGTATTCCAACTCTGCTGTCTCTTGTATTTCATTCCTAGGAAACGTATTCAGCCCTGTATATGCTTGATCCTGACTTTAATTTGCATGAATGTACAATTTCTATGCGATTGGAATTCTGGTCTTATCGATGAGGCGAAACTCTTAATATATTCGGAAATGTTTACTTCCGAACATTTTGGACGGATATTACATGTTTACATGTATTTACTGTACGGTTGAATATCTTCATTATGGGGGGGGGGGGGGGGGTTGCAAGTGAGAAACAGCATTACCAAGTTTGCCCACCTTCAAGGACATAAGTTTTGAAAGTTAGCCTTTGTAGATGCAAAATCTCTCTCCTCTCTCTCTCTCTCTCTCATCTCTCTCTCTCTCCTCTCTCTCCTCTCATCTCTCCTCTCTCTCTCTCTCTCACTTTTGTGACAACTGAAAATCCTTTCACGATTTTCCACGAAAGGAACTTGGGTACAGTGGGGTCTTTGGGTGTTCCTTTGCTCTTACATATTGCTTTCTTATCGTGATGAACGAAGTCGTGCAATTACCAAGAAAAACTTTTACTGAACATTTGAAAAAACATAGCCATAGTTTCATTAGCATTGCAGTATGATATTTTGTAGCAATGATAAACTCAGGTATGTTTCTTTGTGCAAAATGTCGATGGATTTCCTTCTACAAAATCTTAAATTTTATAGTTTGTTTATACATGAATAAATTCGTCTAATACACACCTAAATATAATCTTAACGGTCACACACCCACATTTTAAACCAATAAAGTGATGAAAATCATGTATTTTTGAATGCAAATAAAAAAGGTTAAAGCTTTTGAAAAGCATTATTTGCTCAGCATATATTTATTGAAGTTGCCAGAAATATTCATATACGTTGAATAATGGGTTGGAACTTATGTGACGCATCGAAATGTTATGAGATGGTTTTGTCATGTGGAAAGAATGGATAATGAATGATTGGTGTAAACGGTATGTGATAATGAGGTGTTATAAGGGATGAAGAAAGGGAGACCTAGAAAGATCCGTATAATTTGGGGAAGAGAGATATCGGAAAGTAATGACTTACTTATGGATGGCTTCACCCGAGATGATATTCCTCGTACGGAAAATTTTTCGCTATTTAGGAAAGATGTCTTCACAAGAGGGGATTGTTGTCGTTAGGAAAAATTTTCACTTAGGAGGCCTGTCTTCACGGGGCGGATTTTCCGTAAGCGGAAAAAATGTTTGCTTGTTGAGGGTGATGTCTTCACCCGAGCGGATTTTCCACAAGTGGCCGCATAGTTTCTATAAGCCGCTATACTGGAACCGGTGGGTTAGCAGTGCCCTTGGCTAGTAAATCACTATTGCTCAGAAATTCTTCCAAGCGGGCAGCATGTGATGGTCCTCATCGATCTTCGCTCATTACTAATCCGTGCGAACAAAACCACACGGCATCAAACCCCTTGTGCGAAACAAGCCTCTCTTGTAAGTCCTGGATGGCCTACTGGAAAGTGCTGAATTTATTATTGAGGGTAGGGGAGCTCGATGGGCTACTGACGAACATTTTGTGCAGGTATTGGAGCCGGTTTAGTGGGGTGGAAGTTTTCTGCGCAGGGGGTTCATTCATATGTTAGCAATTAATGTGTGATTTGGGTAGTTGTGTACTTCCTTCATTAGGGCACCGTTTTGTATATATATATATATATATATATATATATATATATATATATATATATATATATATATATATATATATATATATACCATCATTGGATTATTACAAGTTCTGTAAATATAGCTACATCTTTGTACTTTATTTACTTATAGAAGTAAACAAAGCACAAATACCCCACATTCATATAATTCGCATTATTTCATTTCCTTGCTTAAACGCGGATTTGCGCTTCAAGAACAAGCAGTTACCCAATCCGAGCTTTCATCGGGGCTTTGGAAGCCAATGAAGTTCGGCTAATGACTTTGCCTGAATGCAATTTACGACGTTCATCGGAGCGGGTCGTTCTGCTTCCTCAAAAGCCACTTGTCCCGTTTGCTTTTGCAAGAAAGAAGTTGTTGTTCGCGTCCATGGGTGTGCTTAAGAGTGCTCAACTCTGCGCTAAGCGTCACACGCCCGGTCGTAATTGTGTTTGCGGATTTGTGTTTGTTTGTTTACAAGTTTCCTCTGCAGTTTGGCCTTGGTTAAGTGTCTTCATAGAAAGAGAGAGAGAGAGAGAGAGAGAGAGAGAGAGAGAGAGAGAGAGAGAGAGAGAGAGAGAGAGAGAGAGATCTACTGCAGTAGGGTCTTGGTTAATTGTCATCGTAGAGAGAGAGAGAGAGAGAGAGAGAGAGAGAGAGAGAGAGAGAGGAGAGAGAGAGAGAGAGAGAGAGAGAGGTCTACTACAGTAGGGCCTTGGTTAAGTGTCCTAATCAGAGAGAGAGAGAGAGAGAGAGAGAGAGAGAGAGAGAGAGAGAGAGAGAGAGAGAGAGAGCTCTTGCTTCTAGCGGGTCTAAGAGAAGTCGATTAGTACACAAATGTCTACGAAGTTGAAAGATGAAAAATTGAAACCAGAAGAAAATCAAGAAAATTATCTAATCAATCACGCTTGACTTTTCCCAATAGTTGCGCTATAATATGGCTCTCTGGAAGAAGAAAAAATCATTTGACAATCATGAAAGATTTCTGTAACGATAAGGCATCGGGATCACTAGATTATTCAGTGCCGTGTCAAGAGGCGAAAAGAAAAGGTTTGGTAGTTTGACAGCGAGACAGAATTTCGTAAAGTGAATGAAAAGAAGTAATATGATTTACTGGCGAAACTAGAAGAAAATTCTACTGCTATACTAGACGTGACTGTTATGTGTAGATGCACCAGTTATGTATTAACTGAAAAGCGGAATGAATGAAACTAACTTTATTTGTACGGAGCGTCAATATATATACAACCCGTTCCAATCAAGAACGTCACAAAAAACGCGAGAGCGGAAAATTACCCTATAAAAGTATTCATTTCAGGATAAGAAAATTTTGCAGTTTAGCAGAGAGAATGTGTTATGCATAACTATTTTTAGTTTGGGAACCACATACACGGTGAATGCGGCACGGGAATTTTTATACAGATGTTTTCTGCGTAAAGTGATTGTATAATGTCTAGGGATTATTTCTAGATTTAAGTTTTCGTTTGTTTATCTTTCTATTGGGTCGTTTAATGGTTCTAACTTATCTGATGTAGTCTAACAATAACCCTACGTCATAATTTTTCTTTTACTTTTATAAATATTTTATGTAAAAGAAGTGTACTTTCTGGCAAGAGAACTCTAACCAAAGACAATGGAAGACCGTGGTACAGAGGTTAAGGTCTGTTCTTCCTTAAGAAGCAATAGATATAAAAAAAACCTTATCTGGCCAGTCCAGTTATGTACAAGGCATACAAGAACGAAAGAGGAAGCTGCACAGCATGAGAAGCTAAAGAAAAAAAAAATCCATGCCTTTTAACTATATCTACAATATCTCACAGGTAATAGGTTGGCCAGGGCTCCAACCACCCGTTGAGATGCTAATGCTAGAGAGTTGTGGGAGTCCTTTGACTTGCCAGGCAGTTCTACATCGGATCCTTCTCTCTGGTTACGGTTCACTTATCTTTCCCTACGCATACACCAAATAGTTTACAGATTCTCCTCTGTCCTCATACATCTGACATCACTGAAATTACCAAACAATTCACACAAAGGGGTTAACTACTGCACTGTAATTGTTCAGTGGCCACTTTCCTCTTGCAAGAGAACTCTAAGCAAGAGAACTCTAACCAATGACAGTGGAAGATCATAGTACATAGGCTATGGCAATATAGAGAGTGTAAATACCTTTGTTTCATGTATTGTGTGTATGAAAATAAAACATGGATGTGTATTTTCATTAAAAAATATGTATTATAAAAAAAATTTACAAGTTGAATAGTTACACAATATTATTATCTAGTCCAGTCATTTTAGTCATATTTTAGTGAAATAAATGAAAAAAATCATAACAAGCTAAAATTTTGCACATGACTTCTTTAGACACTTAGAAATAACATATCAAAAGTCCCCATTGATTCACCTTGAGCTTTCTCCGCCATCTTGGAAAATGGCCGCCAAATTTCATTTTTTTGCTTTTTTCATGAAAACGGTTAGTCTGACGAAAATGACTATTCAGTACATTATGAAAGTTCACCAAATTCTCTATAAAAGAGGCTCCATGCATATGTACTCTACAAGTGATAGTTTGCAAGCTATATCAAGTTTTTGCGAGCACAATATTTTAAATTCGTACTTTTTTCCACACCACCCATGAGGTAAAGTACGAAGGCGAGTTTTTTTCTTAATGTGGTTTCCCCTTTAGGTCTAATCCACAACTATCTTGATACTCTCCTTGTCACATATACTGAAATGTACTAGTACTCTTATCATTGAACACACTATACATTGCAGTTTTGTTGGTCTTTCTCATGCCCTGTTCAGTAAATAATGCAGGTGGCATTGGGGCAAGCTCGTACTGAAAATAATCTTGCAGATCAGCAGCACTAGTGTTTAATGTATGTATTATTCTTTGAAACAGAAGAGTTGTATCAACAGGAACAATATCTTCTCGTATTGTGACACTTGAGTTTATTGTTTCCAGAGGTAACACACGGTTCTTGCGCTTCAATTTTACCTCACCGAAAGCTTGTTCAGTTATGGCATTCATAGACTCCAATCCAATTTCATAGCTTTTATAGCAGTTTATTTTATTATCACCAGTTATCCCAGTTGCAAGTGACATAATCTCCTTATTGTCTGAAAAGAGTGGATGAGACAGAAACCACTGCAAATTTTTTTCTGTATCTTCATTATCTCTCACAATCCTTGAAGGTCGTAGTTCAATATGCTGTTCACTATACGAGCTTCTCAATCCATAAAACTCCTCAACTTTGGTGCACATTTCACATGTATCTGGCATGCCAAGAATCCACCGACTCAATACACTATCGATTATCCCTCGTCCATGTGTCAGCCCTCCTGAGGTCTTCATGGTCCTCATTAGCGTTTGTTCAACAGTAAGATCTGACCATAGACCAGCCCAATTCTTGTTTGAGCGCCTGATTGTAAAAAATCCTTTCTTTGTAAACTTGACAAAATCTTCATCAGGCATATGCTGGAGTAAATCATGCATATCTTGCAAGTATAGGTGGCACGATTTTGCATAAGCTAAGTTACCAGCTGCATGAAAATAAGGTATAAACACTTGAACACACAGTAGGTGTAATTCCCAATTTCCTAGTCTTTCAGCCTCTATATAGTGTAGCATCACAGTCACCATCTGGAAATATTGTATCCAAAGCATTTCTGTTTTCCCCCAAAAAGGCAACTTCTTGCACATGAGTGTTAAATTTCTTTACAATGCTATTTATGATAGCCGATTCCTTTACTGATGTTGCAGTCAATGTTTTGGTATCATACTGCTGAAGCATGGACTGAACCTCTTGTTTATCCTCATCAGAAATGGTTGCACCATCTAAAAGAAGCTGGCCCAATGCAGCATATTTTAACAGATGTGCTCGAAGGGCTCTAGCAAAGCTGTGACCTGTCATCATTTTGTCTGTAGATTTAGGTGCATAAACTGTCTCCCACACTTCATTTAATCCACTACCGGTCATGATGTACCCAATAGAACCCATAAATGACATTAAGAGATGAAAACCACCAAGTCGCACGAAAACATTACCTAAATTCAAACTGTTTCCAGTGGAGGACACAATCTCTATTGCCTTCCCATATAGTGGCTGGTCAAAAGTAACACATGTCACACTCTTACTCGCTTTTCTACATGAATCAGATGCAAAATGTAACACGCTGTTTATTGCATCAGAAGAGGTAGCCTTTAAATCAAGGAAAGGCAAGAAGCGAATGGACGTTGCATCAAAGTCCTCGCTATTATTGATAGCATCCATAAATCCATTCCAGTGTGGAATATCCTTAAATTTCATCTACTTTCCACTCAACCATAGCATATGACAAGATGACGTAGTAATTTTTTCACTAGGATTTGATGTAAGTTTCTTTAGATCCTCAATTTCAATCCTTTTCAGTCCACTTTCACTATAACTTGTGAAGGGTTTCACTTATAGATGAAGACGAATAAATTTCTCAAGCAGATGGCCTTTTTTCAGTCTTTCAGTTACTACTGGTTTGATCATTGAGCCTGCTGGTGTTACACATTCAATGGCTCCCATGCAGTGAAATGTGTGAAACCCATCTATAGTGTGCACATCAAAATCTGCATTATCAAAATCAAACTACATGAAACTATCAGGCAAAATATTATAAGGGGTAGTTTTCATACAAGATGCTTCAAAGAGTTGTGCTCATTATATCCAGTAGAGAATCCCAGTTTATGTAAAATATTTACCAGGAGTCTTGATCCAAATTTCCTGTGTACGCAAACAGCTACTCCGAGTAGGATCGGAGAGACAAATGTTCTTGGACGGACTGCTTATAGGATTGAATGAGCTATAGCAGAGCATACTCTGTGTTTGTTGTCTGTATCTCCCTTTCCTCCTTTTTCAATTATTTCATGTAATAAAACTTGAAGAAAATCAGGTATGTTGTTTTCAACATTATTAAAGAGCCCCTCAGGAGAAGGATAGTTGCTAGAGTCGTACACCTTTGACTTGATGTCCTCTTTAATAATAGCTGCTGCAGTGCTAACAATCCTCATTCGCTCTTCTTTCTCACTATGGAGTTTTTCATTATACAGTTCCAAGAATTAAATAGCAATTTATCTCCTGATTTGCGGAAACATACAATGGGAATCTTTCTTTGGAGGGTAGTTATGATAACATCATTTCCATACTTTTCTTGTAATTTGGTTTTCAGATAGCTTCCACTTGTCCTGCAAGATTGGTTCTGATGCATCACATCTAACAATTCCTGCAAAGTAAATTGACAGTCATCACTGTCTTCCATATATGAACAAACTTTCTCTAAGCCAGTTTCTACTGTATATCTTCATCATCGGGTCGTCCACGTTTACCTGACGGATTTAAGTGTTGCTTCGAGAAAAAAAAAAAAAACTTGGAGCTACATGACCTATGGTATCTTGCTTCTTCTGCAACCAAACAATGAACACCAACTATAATTGCTTTCACTTTTTTGCCCCAGTCATCATTACGATTGATGCATTTATCCAGCATATTTTTTCCAAAGTCTAAGGTCATTACTCTACTAACTACTTGCCGTCTATGGAGAGGTTTTTTCTTTTCCTATTTTTCACAGCACTCTTGAAAACAAAGTATACACCTTTTCTTGAAATCAAACACAGTTTCTTTTGATCTAATTTTCTGTTTAATAGGTGACCCTGTTTCCTCCTGGTCAGTTGTATCTTTTTTATAAGCTGCTTTTATACTCTTTTCTCTAGTATAGTCTTTTCTGCATTTTATGTGTAATTGAATAGTAGATAAATTAACCCACTTTTGCCACTTATCATCTCCTCTTTTCTTACTTGCTTCAACAAGTGTCGACATACCTTTCTTAACACAAACATTTTCACTTTCTATTAAGCGTTCTTCGCAAAATACACATAATTCACTTTGATCTGTGGTTCCTTCCATTTTTAAAGTATATTCTGAAATGAAAACAAAACAAAAAGGATAACCATTTAGAAAATACTATAGTGCAAAAAAAAAAAAAAAAAAAAGCCAAGAATCAGATCAAAAGCAAGTGAATAAATTCACATGGGCATGCTCACACAATTTAATATGGTTACAAAACCGAGAATATCATTAAAACTATCATTCATAGCAAAAATATTCATTGAACATCTTTTGTAGGAAATATTATGGCAAACAATAATGTTTAAGGCAGTTATTTTCCTAAAATCAATGGTTTCCATGGAAATAGCGAAAAACTGAAATTTGGCGGCCATTTTCCAAGATGGCGGACGAAGCTCAGGGTGGACGGATGGGGACTTTTGATATGTTATTTCTAATTTTCTGTAGAAAACATTCTCCAATTTTCAGCTTGTTATGAATTTTTTCATTTTTTCTTCCTAATTTGACTGGACTAATCAGCGAATATTAAATAAAGTTGAAATCACACTCAAGACAGACGTCAAACGATGACTGATTTGTTCAATAAATCTTGCATGTCATCTAAACTGATAAAGACTCTTAAGATAATTCCCTTTTTCTATTAAACCCCATTAATTCCATGCATCGCCTGACAAATTCAATTACAATATTTCAATTACTTTATCAAAAGGAATAATGGAAATGATATGTGTCTGTTACAGATCTCTCGTCCATTCGTGGGTTATTTATTCACTTCGTTTTTAATCTTTTAATATTTTTCCTCTACAGAAAATAGAGCAATTTTAACTTCGTTAATGTTTAATATATATGTAATTAAATGTATATCTTGAAAATAAAATCATATACACAATACAGAAGCATATGCAAACGTATGCAGTAGATAAATCTAGTTATGTCTGGGGTTTTAGTTTCCATCACCACCCTGACCATTGTGGATTGGTGGTGGTGGGATATTGTTTTTTTTTTTATCTGATAATTCACAACAAGCAACTTCATATGGATGTTCCTGACTAGTGTATATATATATATATATATATATATATATATATATATATATATATATATATATATATATATATATATATATATATATATATATGTGCGTGTGTATATATATGTATATATGTATAAATATGTATATATATATATATATATATATATATATATATATATATATATATATATATATATATATATATAGTGTGTGTGTGTGTTTGTGTGTGCGTATATGCATGTAGGTACATTACGAGCATTCATATTAATGTAGATATGTAATGACTACTTGCACATATATTTATATGTAAAATTCACCCATCTCAACATAATACATCAAACATACATGTGCCTCCTCCTCCATCCTCTTTTCAAAACCCCCGAGTGGGACTTAATTTCAGGGTCACCCTCTCCAAGAAAGCATCAGCGTCACGAGAACACCTCCTCGAGATGCTCCTAGGAAGTTAATGCTTGATAGCTTTCTCGAGGATCACTCCGACAGAACTTCAACGGATGTCTTGCAGGCACTGCGGCACCTCCTCCTCCTCCTCCTCCTCCTCCTCCTCCTTCTTCTTCTTCTTCTTCTTCTTCAGTGGAGGACCTTCACTTCAAGTATTGCGTGACTTGGGTTATCCTGAAAGGCTTCTTCTCATCTTAGTCATTCGAGCTAACTAACTCTCTCTCTCTCTCTCTCTCTCTCTCTCTCTCTCTCTCTCTCTCTCTCTCTCTCTCTCTCTCTCTCTCATCCTGTTTAAGGGAATACACAATGAAATTCAGTCACAAGCATGTACATTACATACACACACATTGCATATATATATATATATATATATATATATATATATATATATATATATATATATATATACATATTTTATATATATATATATTTATATACATATATATATATATATATATATATATATATATATATATATATATATATATATATATATATATACATATACATAATGTATGTGTATGTATTATGATGCACTATGCATCTTTCTTCAATAATCACATGAACATTAACAGATACTCAGTTGTCTAAACTTCTTACTGATTAGCGAGGGAAAGTCCATGCTTGCATAAGAATGTAACTATAAAAGCAGCGAATTAATCGCTCTTATTAACGAAGTCTTCAACAGTGTTTAAATGTTACATAAATTCACCGGTTCTATGACACTTCTCGATTTTTCATCGACTCAACACTTTAGTTGAAGACCACAGGTCTACTTTACATTCAGGGAAGAATTGATGAAAAGAGTAGCATCATCTGTATAAGCAACAAAGGTCAAACCACATGTAATGCGTAGAGGAAGATAGCATCAAATCAGGTAATGGTACCTGACACTTGCACGCATTCGTGGCACTCACTGGCACGCATTGATGCGTGAACTCGCGTGAACGAGCCGTGAAAATGTCGTGAACAGTGCGGGAACTCGCGTGCCAGAGCTTACCAATGCGTGCCATGCGTGCCCAGAACTTTGAAATGTTTAAAGTTTGTGGCACGCATTGGCACGCACTAAATGGCCGTGAAATAGTCGTGAACGATGCGCCAACTGGAGTGAACTGGAGTGAACAGTGCGGGAACTGGCGTGAACTGGAGTGAACGATGCGGGAAGTGGCGTGAACTTTATAATGAAGAGAAACAAAAACGAAACGAAAAAATTAATGAAAAGGAAAGAAAAATAAACCTGATAAATTTTTATATTTGCTGTTTTAATGTGAATAAAAATTGATATCTTATTTCAAACTATTTCTATAACTTTATAATGAAGAGAAACAAAAAGGAAACGAAAAAATTAATGAAAAGGAAAGAAAAATAAACCTAATAAATTTTTATATTTGCTGTTTTAATGGGAAAAAAAATTATATCTTATTTCAAACTATTTCTACAACTTTATAATGAAGAGAAACAAAAAGGAAACGAAAAAATTAATGAAAAGAAAAGAAAAATAAACCTAATAAATTTTTATATTTGCTGTTTTAATGTGAAAAAAATATATCTTATTTCAAACTATTTTTATAACTTTATAATGAAGAGAAACAAAAAAGAAACGAAAAAATTAATGAAAAGGAAAGAAAAATGAAACTAATAAATTTTTATATTTGCTGTTTGAATGTAAAAATAAAATGATGTCTTATTTCAAACTATTTCTATAACTTTATAATGAAGAGAAACAAAAAGGAAACGAGAAATATTAATGAAAAGGAAAGAAAAATATAAACCTAATAATTGTTTATATTTGCTGTTTGAATGTAAAAATAAAATGATGTCTTATTTCATGCACACACTTATTTTCCCCTATTACCAATCAAGACCCAAAACTTTTGTTTTAAATAAAAATGAACTGAAAAATAAACCCAAGAAATTTTTAAGTTTGCTGTTTGAATGTAAAAATAAAATGATGTTTTATTTCATCAACATACTTATTCTTCTTTATTACCTTAAAATGAAGAGTAAAACAAATTTTTTCTGTTTGCTGTTTTAATGTAAAAATAAAATGATTACTTATTTCAACACACTTTTTTCTCTATTACCTTAAAATCAACAGCCTAAAAACTTTTCATGTTTGCTGCTTTTAATGTTAAAATAAAATGCTTTCTTAATACTTGTACATATTTTATGTCTGCTATTTATATGTAAATCAAATGCTTTCTTATTGAAACAAAAATAAAGGGCAACAAAAAATACAAACGAAAAAGATACGTTTCTTCTCCTCAATGCAATGGTGTCTCTGACAGAAAGCATTGTTGTCTCTTCCGAAGCCAATCCAAGAATGTCCTCGGGTTGGAGAAGCCCCGTTTTTATATGGAGTGGCCAATTCGTGAACTGGCGAGAACGATGCGGAAACGATGCGGAATGATGAGTGAAGTCGCCTGAACGTGTCGTGAACTTCTCGTGAACTAGGCGTGCCAATTCGTGCCATCGCGTGAACGTCGCGTGAACGATGCGCGAACTGGAGTGAACTGGTCGCGAACAGTGCGGGAAAAACACCAGTGCGTGCCACAAAGTGGCACACACTGGCGCGCATCAATGCGTGCCAGTGCGTGGCAAAAATGCGCACAAGTGTCAGGTAGGTTTTAGTGCAAAATTATCATAGTGGCACGGAAACTTCTTTTTTGACAGGGAAGTTATCATTTATAGTGGCACAGAAACTTCTTTTTTTCAGGATTTTGTTTCTTGCTAGAAAAGTGGTTCTCTTGTCTTCGAATTACCTCTGCTAACTAAGTTGGATAGAGGTGTTTACCAGCACCTGATTGCTTTCCTTTTCTTTGCCTTTTTCTTTTGGCTTTTCTCCACACAGTGTCTCGAAAGAGTTATAGATGTTTCAGTTGAATTTCTCTAGATTTTCAGATATAATTGAAACATAAATCTAAACTGTATGTGGTGTGGTTTTAGAGTTCTGAACTACTGCTCCTATTCCTAAAGTTGATTTTGATCCGGACAACTACTTGGGTTTGGTGTATATAGATATACTAGTGTACGCGATCTGTCAAAAATGACGGCTAAATATTTTAGATAGGTATGCACACACTTGCACCCACATGCAGTTTCAACCCTTCCCACCCCCTCCCTTTTTCCTAACTACAACCCGCTGGTTCGGTAATTTGTGGGAGATTGTGGTTTCCAAGTGTACCTCTCGTGGTACCCCTTCTCACCATGGTATAACTACTTCCTCTCCCCCTACCAGAATGATGGGGAGGGCCGAGTAGTCATATATATATATATATATATATATATATATATATATATATATATATATATATATATATATATGTATATATATATATATATATATATATATATATATATATATATATATATATATATATATATATATATATATAGATATATATGAAATATGTACTCTCAAGCAAACTCTAATTGTTTCATCCTGACAAGATGAGAAGGATTTCAGTGTTGAAGTCATGTAAGGAAATAAACTTTTACAAAACTCCCTTTTTATTGTATCAATTACTGTCCACATAATCTGATTCACTTCTTTCATTAATATCACTGCTTAATTAGTCATTTTAGCAAGACGGATATGGCTAGCAAGAAACATCATCATCTCCTCGTACGCCTATTGACTCAAAGGGTTTCGGTTAGATTTCGCCAGTCGTCTCTATCTTGAGAGCTATTAAATCAATACTTCTCCATTCATCATCATCTACTTCACGGTTCATAGTCCTCAGCCATGTAGGCTTGGATCTTCCAACTTGATAATAATGGAACTAAAAACCAACCCTTTTCAGTTGCAATTCCCATTACCCTTTTAAGTATATTTTTTTGCCAATTTGTTACTAAAATATTTTTCCCATTTACTACAAAAATATGTTTCCAATTTACTATGAGTTGGGATACGTTAACTTGGTGAAAGTGTTTGCATATTATTATTATTATTATTATTATTATTATTATTATTATTATTATTAAGCTGAAACCCTAGTTAGAAAAGCAGAATGCTATAAGCCCAGGGTCCCAACTGGGAAAATAGCCCAGTTAGAAAACGAGAAAGGAAAAATTAAATATTTTAAGGACACTAACATCAAGATAAATAATTCCTATATAAACTATATATATTTTAACAAAACAAGAAGGAGAGAAATTAGATAGAATAGTGTGCCCGAGTGTACCCCCAAGCAAGAGTACTCTAACACAAGACAGTGGAAGACCATGGTACCGAGGCTATGGCACTAACCAAGACTAGAGAACAATGGTTTGATTTTGGAGTGTCCTTCTCTTAGAAGAGCTGCTTACCATAGCTAAAGAGTCTCTTCTACCCTTACCAAGAGGAAAGTGGCCACTGAACGATTATATTGCTGTAGTTAACCCCTTGGATGAAGGAGAATTGTTTGGTAATCTCAGTGTTGTCAGGCGTATGAGGACAGAGGAGAATCTTTAAAGAATAGGCCAGACTATTCGATGTTTGTGTAGGCAAAGGGAAAGAACCGTAACCAGAAAGAAGGATCCAATGTAGTAATGTCTGGCCAGTCAAAGGACTCCATAACTCTCTAGCGGTAGTATCTCACCATGATCAGAAAAGTTGTACTAGTAAGGGCCACCCATACTAAATTGGTTTGCTGTACCTGATCAGACGAAAATCTCCTACCTTCACCAATCCGTACTGGCCAGCGTGATGATGAAAACTGTCCTAAACCCAGGCATGAATTGAAATGTCCGAGGCCTTTGTCCTACAGTGGATTAGAAACGAGTGCATTTGTTGTTATCGTTGATTATATAGTGACTAGATCTATACTACCCTAATAGATTCTGAAATCTAACTTAAAACTTTCAATTTTGTATCGTCTAATGACGACGTATTCAATTCCAACAATTCAGGCCTTTGTACTGCAGTGGATTAGAAACGAGTGCATTTGTTGTTGTTGTTGTTGTTGATTATATAGTGAGTAGATCTAGACTTAAACTTAATAGATTCTGATATATAATTGTTTAAAATTCTAAATTTTGTATCATCTTATGACGACGTATTTAATTCTAGCAATTCATGTGGTTATATTTGTAAGTGCATTGATAAACGCATATATAGAAAAAAAAAAAAAAAAAAAAAAAAAAAAAAAAAAAAAAAAAAAAAAAAAAAAAAAAAAAAAAATTCTGCCAATGTCTACAGACCATACTTACATGACTGACATTAGACCAAGCTTTGGCGTCAGTTACTTCTTGGGGCGTGTAACGACATTGTCCCATTAGTAACGACGTTTGCAGCTGGTTTTTTGTTATATAAGTTGCTCTTCCTTTAACAAATGGGACCGCTTCTTTGCGCGTTAATTTGACAGTTATTTTCTTTAAGCTCCCGCTCTCTTGACAGTAGCACCCGCTAGCTCGACAATAATTATGGCACACACTCACGCCTCTCGTACATTTGAAAAGGGCTTGTTTGATTTTCAAGTTTTTTTTTTTTTTTTTTTTTTTTCCATGTTTATGGATATACGAGTACACTTATTGAACGTGTAGGTTTGTGTATGTTTGATTTTGTGTGTATGTGCGTGTTTGTGTAAGGACCAGCCACTCGAGAAGGTGAGCAAGAAGTTCAATATGAGTTCAAAAGTTCAAACTTGCAGCGATTATTTTATGTTGGACAGACTGACGTAAGTCTCTTTCTATAGGTTATAAATGAAAGATCTATTTAATGGTGTTACAATTCTTAATGTATTTCATTTTAATTGTTCATTACATCTCTTTTTATTTCATTTATTTCCTTGTATCCGTTCATCACTGGGCTCTTTTTCTGTTGGAGCCCTTGGGCTTATAGCATCCTTCTTTTCCAACTAGGGCTATAGCTTAGATAATAATAATAATAATAATAATAATAATAATAATAATAATAATAATAATAATAATAATAATAATAATAATAATAATAATAATAGGTAGTAGGTTGGCCATGGCACCAGCCACCGGTTCAGCTACTATCGCTAGAGAGCTTTGGGTTCCATTGACTTGCCAGAAAGTACTACATTATTCAGTGGTCACTCTATCTATGGTAAGCATCTCTTCTAGGAGAAGGACACTCCAAAAGCAAATCATTTTTCTCTAGTCTTGGTTAGTGCCATAGCCTCTACACTATGGTCTTCCACTGTCTTGGGTTAGAATTTTCTTGCTTGAGGGTACACTCGGGCACATTATCCTATCTTATTTCTCTTCCTCTTGTTCTGTTAAAGTTTTTATAGTTTATATAGGAGATATTTATTTTAGTGTTGTTATTTTATATTTACTTATTTCCTTTCATCACTGGGCTAGGGTTGTAGCTTAGCAAATAATAATAATAATAATAATAATAATAATAATAATAATAATAATAATAATAATAATAATAATAAGCCATCAGGAAAAAACAAAGACAAATGTTTTTCCCTAGGAGAGCCCATGGACCCGTTGATTATAATCAAGATGATTGATCGTAGCAGTAACAGGAAAGAAACATTGGCTATATTTCATCGCATGATTTACCTATAGACTAGTTCCCTCCCTCTTGCGATCAGGGGAAAACCTCCTAGAGGTTCTGGGGTATTAATTGCATATATCTCTCTCCTTATAAATGACTTCTCTAGAAATATCTCCTCCTGCCTGTAATTACGTTAGTAATCATCATTTATTTATTTCCTTATTTCCTTTCCTCACTGGGCTATTTTTCCCTATTGGAACCCTTGGGCTTATAGCATCATGCTTTTCCAACTAGGGTTGTAGCTTGGATAATAATAATAATAATAATAATAATAATAATAATAATAATAATAATAATAATAATTAAGATGTTATACTGAAAACGGCTGTATTAGCATTGGGGAAACGTCGGAGTTGAATCGGTGGAACTTCAAAAATTCAATCTTTTAATGAATATTTTTATGTTAAATTGGCTGCCAGAAGTCTTTTTTTTTATAATTTATGCATGAAATATCTATTTTTGATGTTTTTAATGTTCTTAAAATATTTTACTATAGTTGTTCATTACTTTTTTGGTAGTTTATTTATTTCCTTATTTCGTTTCCTCACTGGGAGCCCTGTTGGAGCCCTTGGGCTTATAGCAACTCGCTATTCCAATAAAGGTTGTAGTATAGCTAATAATAATAATAATAATAATAATAATAATAATAATAATAATAATAATAATAATAATATGTGGGAACTGAATTCATGGTAGTGGCTGTGAACGCCAAACCAAGGTTCCAGTCCCACTCAACCTCGTTAGTTTCTTTGGTTGGTGCAACCTCACCATCCTTGTGACCTTAGGAGGGGGTGTTTGGGGAGCCTATAGGCCTATCAGCTAAGTAATCAGCAGCTATTGCCTGGCCCTCCTAGGTCCTATCTTGGGTGGAGAGGGTGCTTGGGCGCTTATCATATGTATAAATGGTCAGTCTCTAGGGATTTGCTCTGCCTGATAGGGCAATGTTACAGTCCCTTGCCTCTGCCATTGATGAGCGGCCTTTAAACCTTTACAAGAAATGTACTGAGTGAACATATTCCCATAGGTAACAGAATACCTGTCAAGTAGAACAGCGTCGAGGTGATTTATCCTGTAGTTTATTCCTGGGGATGCATTGCAAATTTGTGCAGACTTGCGCCCCATTGGTCGTTTCATTGACTTCAAAAGCAATGAAGGCGGAAGACGGGAAAACGTGAGTCTTGGCGAAATGGCATATATACATGCATACAAATGTATTATAGCCATTAAGGGAATGTGGAAAGACTTGCTTGAGGCTACACTCGGGCACACTATTCCATCTTATGTCTCTTTCCCTGTTTGTTTAGAAGTTTTTATAGTTTATACTGTATATGAAAGATCTATTTTAATGTTGTTACTGTTTTTAAAGTATTTTATTTTGATTGTTCATTACATTTCTTGTAGTTTATTTTTTACTCTATTTGCTTTCCTCATCGGGCTATTTTTCCCTGTTGGAGCCCTTGGGCTTATAGCGTCTTGCTTTTCCAACTAGGGTTGTAGCTTAGCTAATAATAATGATAATGATAATAAAAATAATAATAATAATGAATATAATAATAATAATAATAATTTTTTTAACTTTAGTAATATCCCCATCATATTCCTTTTTTTTTATCTTTTTCAGGCCTAACTGTATCACATTATCAAATAGTCCTCTCTTTCGTCCCATCATGAAAAGAAAATAGAAAAATAGCCAGATAGTAAAAGCTATTTCTTTAATCGAATGATTTTAATATTTTAAGACCTGCCAAAGTACAGCCTCTGAAAAAAATACTTGGTAAAGAAACAAAGTCAGAAGTTCAACGCTTCACGGTTCTTTGGGTGTCGTCTCGAGAACGAATTGTAGGAAAGAAAAAAAAAGTAAGCTACTCGAAAAAGAATTATTTAGAAATTTAAAAAAAGCAGCTGTATAGATAGAAAAAGTAAATTTTAAAAATAAGCTACTCGAGAAAGAATTTTTTAGAAATAATAAAAAAAAAAGAGCTGAATAGATAGAAAAAGTAAATTTGAAAAATAAGCCACTCGAAAAATTATTGTCTAGAAAAAAAAACTGTATAGATAGAAAAAGTAGATTTGATAAGGATAAGAAAATTCATATATGAATATTGAAAAAGGAGAGAGGGATAAATAGATAATGAAGGGGAGAAAGAGATTAACAAATAAATCTATCCTGATGGAATAAAAAAAGATGGGGGCCGGTGAATGGAAAATTACAAGTGGACCAAAGATTGCAAACACCAAATAGTTTACTAGGCTATAAAACTGGACTTTTGCCACACACAAAATTTAGATTATTTCCACGACCGAGTCAACAAGAGACGGTAAACATCAACATAACAGGTCATTTTCCTCTTGGAAAGATTGTAAGATAAGCTACAAAATGGTCTAAGTACTGCACTTGGTCGTTTTCTCAACTATTTGGATGTGTGTGTTTCTCTTTTACTACAGTAACTACAAATAACGAAGGAACAACGCACTTAGAATGGACATCTCCCTTATATAATAAACATCAAGCATATATATATATTATATATATATATATATATATATATATATATATATATATATATATATATATATATATATATATATATATATGTATATATATATATATGTGTGTGTGTATATATATATATATATATATATATATATATATATATATATATATATATATATATATATATATATATATATATATATATATATATACATATATATGTATGCATATGTAATATATATATATTATATATACACTATATATACATACATACATATACACACACACATATATATATATATATATATATATATATATATATATATATATATATATATATATATATATTTATATATATATATACTGTATGTGTGTTTGTGTGTGTATAGATATATATTTCCGGTCACGATCCCATTATTCCTCCAAGAGCTCAGCTCTCCCCGTCACTCGGATAGGGGTAGATGGAACTGCGCGTGCATGTATGCGTGTATATATCTATCTAAATATTTAGCTGTCATTATTGACTGGTTGCTTACACTAGTAGAACATATTCCCTTTACTAGACTACAGACATTTCTGTACATTAAACAAATATTTATATAAAGCTATTTTTCGTTCTATCTGGCCTCTTTAACAGTTACTTTATGATACAGCTGTGTCGTTTTATTTTTTTATTATCACCATTAGGTCATATTACTTCATTTCATTAATGTAAATCCTAATATCCCAGTGTTTCCAATGCCAGACTGTTACAGATCGACTTTTCCATACAACCTCCTGTAGTGTACTGTATATTTCCTTATTTCCTTTCCTCATTGGGCTACTTTTACCTGTTGGGTCCCTTGCAATTATAGCATCCTGCTTTTCCATACAACCTCCTGTAGTGTACTGTATATGCCCTTATTTCCTTTCCTCATTGGGCTACTTTTACATGTTGGGTCCCTTGCAATTATAGCATCCTGCTTTTCCATACAACCTCCTGTAGTGTACTGTATATGCCCTTATTTCCTTTCCTCGTTGGGCTACTTTTACCTGTTGAGTCCCTTGCAATTATAGCATCCTGCTTTTCCATACAACCTCCCATAGTGTACTGTATATGCCCTTATTTCCTTTCCTCGTTGGGCTACTTTTACCTGTTGAGTCCCTTGCAATTATAGCATCCTGCTTTTCCATACAACCTCCCATAGTGTACTGTATATTCTCTTACTTCCTTTCCTCATTGGGCTATTTTTCCCTGTTGGAGTCCTTGGAATTATAGTATCCTGCCTTTTCCATACAACCTCCTGTAGTGTATTGTATATTCCCTTATGTCCTTTCCTCATTGGGCTAGTTTCCCTGTTTGAGTCCTATGAATTATAGTATCCCGCCTTTTCCATACAACCTCCTGTAGTGTACTGTATATGCCCTTATCTCCTTTCCTCATTGGGCTATTTTTCCCTGTTGGAGTCCTTGGAATTATAGTATCCCGCCTTTTCCATACAACCTCCTGTAGTGTACTGTATATTCCCTTATCTCCTTTCCTCATTGGGCTGTTTTTCCCTGTTGGGTCCCTTTGGAATTATAGCATCCTGCTTTTCCAACACGGTTGTAGCTAAGCTAATAATAATAATAATAATAATAATAATAATAATAATAATAATAATAATAATAATAATAATAATAATAATAATAATAATAGTTTCACAAGTACATCATATTACTTCCTTTTATTTACTTCACGAATTTCTGTCTCGCTGTCAAACCACTATACGCCGTCTCTTCGCCTTCTTGACGAGGTACTGTTATATTTTTTTTTCATTTTTTAACTTAGACATTTGAGTGATAAGCTGGATATTTTAAAATTGGCTTAACAAGAGCTCTCTCTCTCTCTCTCTCTCTCTCTCTCTCTCTCTCTCTCTCTCTCTCTCTCTCCTTTCTTGGTTTATATTTTTCACTTATAATTTTGAATAAAAATAAGTTTTTTAGAATTGTCTGAGTAAGAGCTCTCTCTCTCTCTCTCTCTCTCTCTCTCTCTCTCTCTCTCTCTCTCTCTCTCTCTGCTTTCTTCTTGTCTTATATTTTTCAACTTATAACTTTGAATAAAAATCGTTTTTAGAATTGTCTAAGCAAGAGTCTCTCTCTCTCTCTCTATTCTCT
>NC_090734.1:144018369-144020869 GCF_036898095.1 Palaemon carinicauda
TTTTACCAGATTTCCCCGGGCCACCACGTGACACAATTGGTAGTAATTCATTCAAATTACCCCTAATGAGTCAATATGGATAAATATCAACACAACATCGTGTTCAAATAGAAATAAATTTCTACCTCATACTTGGGATCGAACGCTAGCCCCTTCTAATGAAAGGCCAGGTCGAAACCAACCATGCCACGAGAGCCCATAAAAGGAAATCTGAACCTGACACTAATCTAGCTGTCCGAGGATTTACCTGGTGAGACATCAGTCTCTTTACCAGCGAGTTTTACCAGATTTCCCCGGGCCACCACGTGACACAATTGGTAGTAATTCATTCAAATTACCCCTAATGAGTCAATATGGATAAATATCAACACAACATCGTGTTCAAATAGAAATAAATTTCTACCTCATACTTGGGATCGAACGCTAGCCCCTTCTAATGAAAGGCCAGGTCGAAACCAACCATGCCACGAGAGCCCATAAAAGGAAATCTGAACCTGACACTAATCCGAATATGCAAATTAACAGGTGACATTTTGGACGCGTAATTTGCATGTTGTTGCCACAAAGTTCATGATATGATTTCTGTATTGGAGATGAGTTGACGTTCATATATTTTAGTATCATTTATTTTAAAGTTAACAATATCATCTCCCTACGTTATGAGTATTTGCCTGGTTATATATATATATATATATATATATATGCATTATGTATGTATATATATATATATATATATATATATATATATATATATATATGTATGTATATATATATATATGTATATGTATGTATATGTATGTATATATATATATATATATATATATATATATATATGTATATATATATATATATATATGTATATATGTATAGTATATATAAAAATTTATATATATATGTATACATATATATATATAATGTATATATATGTTTGTCTGTGTGTGCGTGTTTATGTCTGTGTTTGTGTATACTATTAATCTTCAGGGCCTGTCCACTTTTTGTAAATGGGTTCTTGAGTAAAGATATGTTAGATTAAAGAAGCATTTAAAAATAAAATGTAAAAAACTCTTTTAGCATAAATACATCAATATATTTTCGCAGATTCCCATACTAAGAATTTTTACATGTGTTTTCTGGTTATGTTTATATTAATAGACGATTTTATATTGAGAATAAAAAAAAATGCGATTATTTCGGAGACACACAGTATACTGTGGTCTCACCGTTTTACAAACAGTTTCAGAATGTTGGACAGAATTTCTGATTTTTTTTTGTTAAGGGTAAATCTTAAACTAATTAGTTATCTAGGTCCGCACTAACACCCCCAAGTTGGGTTACCCACTTCCCTTTCCCATCCAATCCTCCTCTTTATATAGAATTGTTCCTGGACTTTGGTCTGTGTTTCAGAGAGAGAGAGAGAGAGAGAGAGAGAGAGAGAGAGATGGCGCTAATCTCATACATAACAAATGGAAAAGTGTTGGTTGATATATATATATATATATATATATATATGTAATAAAGAGCAAGTGTCTAGAGAGAGAGAGAGAGAGAGAGAGAGAGAGAGATTGATATGGACTGTCAAAACCATAAAGAACGAGCCCTCTTTCCCACGAATCCTTCATTTATGAAACTACTGGAGAAATGAGACAAAGGGCTTAATTTTATGGGCCTCCATCTACTATCTGAATAACAAAGGTTATTCATTTTGCCCTCTGTTTCTTTCTATATTCATTATTCTCCTTTTTCTTTTCTTCTATAATTCATTTTTTATATTGTTCTTCCATTTGCTGGTGATCTTCAATCCTTGGAAGAGGAATCTATTGTAAGTAACAATTGATTGGCCTACTTTATTTGGCTTCGAATGACTGGGAAGAAACGAATGATCATTACTCTTGTTTATGATAGACTAGTGTACGAGACCCGGCAAAAATGACGGCTATATAGGCTATTCAGATAGATATGCACACACACGCAACCCCTCTCACCCGGGGATGTCTTCCTCTCCCCCCACCCGAGGGACAGGACGAGATAGAGTAGTTGTATGACTGTCAATGCTGCTAAGCGTCTCCTCTCTGCGCTACCAGAGAGACTGGGCGAGATAGAGTAATTGTACGTCTGGCATAGCCGCTGAGGGCACAATATATATATATATATATATATATATATATATATATATATATATATATATATATATATATATATATATATATATATATATATATATATATATATTTTATATATATGTATATATATATATATGTATATATATATTTATATATATGTATATATTTTTATATATATATATATATATATATATATATATATATATATATATATATATATATATATATATATATATATATATATATTTATATATATATATATATATATATATATATATATATATATATATATATATATATATATATATATATATACATATACACGCGCGCACACACCTTTATTTATGAGGAAATTTTTATTTTGGTCTGGAATACGATAA
>NC_090734.1:144025869-144028369 GCF_036898095.1 Palaemon carinicauda
TTTGATTTTCTTTTATAAGATTTATGATCTTCTTGACAGTATAATTGTCTCATAACTATTATAAAATTCTCAATATTTGAACTATTGCGGTCAACCTTCCTGTAATTCTATGTACTAAATTTATTCTTTGATATGAGTTTTTGAACTCTGTTATTTGAAATGTCTCAAGGAAAATTGTATAATAATTGGCTCATAAATAGTTGCAGATAACGATTTTGAAATTCTCATCTTGTGAAATACCTCTGGTAACGTTCAGCTGGGCTCCACAAGGCACTAGAAGAGTTAGAAGACCCAGACCTACATGGCTGAGGACTGTGATGCTTGAAGTAGATAATGAATGGAAAAGTATTGAGTTAATAGCTCCAGATAGGCGTAGGAGGAGATGATGATGATGATGAAATACCTCTAAGTGCAAATATCTCGGAAAACCATTCTCTTAATCTCTGCAGTTAAATCGTCTTAAATAGAAGTTCTCTGAATCTTAGCATTTGAATTGTCTTGGGTAACCATTTTGTCTTAAAGATCTATATTCGAGGAGAATAGTCAGTCTATGGAAAGCGAAAACATTTTGACGTGTTTTTCATATTCAAATAAGCCATATATTTTGATACATTAATGTCTGGATTCTTTTACTGAGCTTGGGATCAGAGCCCTAGGCGGAACCACTCAGACAATAACTTCTGGCTGTCATGGGTAACCATTTTGTCTTAAAGGTCTTTATACGAGGAGAATGCTCAGTCTATGGAAAGCGAAAATTGCAGAATGGTTCCCAGTCCCGGACCTAGCGGAGTGCTAAGAATCTCCGGATTTATAAATACTAAAGAAAAATATAATATTGTTAATTGGAATTTTAGAACCATGAATCAGATTGGAAAGTTGCAGCAAGTGGAGAATGAATTTATGAAATATAATTTGGATATCTTGGCCTTATGTGAAGCGCGTTGTATGGGATTGGTGAACATGAGGCCCTTTGCGTTAATAGGCGTAGGAGATGATATAGGAACTAATTTCTCTTCTACTCTACGGGATGACAATAGTAGCTAAGTCTTCTCTTCACATCCACATAAGTTCTGAAGTATCTCTTCTACGTTACTGGATGGCAGTGGTAGCCTAGTCTTCTCTTCATATCCTTAAGTTCTTAATTATCTATTCTATGCTACTGGATGGCAGTGGTAGCTAAGTCATCTCTTCATATCCACATAAGTTATGAAGTATCTTTTCTACGCTACTGGATGGCAGTGGTAGCTAAGTCATCTCTTCATATCCACATAAGTTCTGAAGTATCTCTTCTACTCTACTGGATGGCAGTGGTAGCTAAGTCTTCTCTTCATATCCACATAAGTTCTGAAGTATCTTTTCTACGCTACTGGATGGCAGTGGTAGCTAAGTCTTCTCTTCATATCCACATAAGTTCTGAAGTAAGTCACCGAAAGGGTTTCTTCACATCATTTGTAGAGGTTACACAAGTAGAGTATTTGATATTTACCCCTTTTCAATTAAGAATGACTGCAGGGGAAATTACCCTACTGGTAAACAGAGTTGCTGCAGTTGAAGTTGAAGCCATTAAGAATAAGCAATGCACTCCTCTGCAGGCAAAGGTTGCCAGAAGGGTATAATTATAGGAAAGGGTCTCCCTTATTTGCTTGACCTTTTGATGTCTGACTTGAAAGGATCTAAGTTAATTGATACAACTGTAAATATTTTACTCCTTTTCTCATCTAAATCTGTTTTTGTTAGCTCACGCACATATGCACTCTCACTGTATACATACATGCATTTATACCTGCAGTAAAATAAACACCATGAGTCCTGTAAGTTGTACGCATGGATACATTCACAACAACATGTGCAGCCGTTTCTAGTCCACTGCCGGACAAAGGCCTCAGACATGTGTTTATTCATGTCTGAGGTTTGACCAGTTTTCATCACTACGCTTGGCCACTCCGGATTGCTGATGCTAGGAGACTTTTGTATGATCGCTCAGTGGTCACAGTAAACCCCTGACTAGTACAGCTTTGCTGATCATGGCAATACGTAAAGCCTTCCACCACGTGAAGGTATCCCCATTCATATACGTGTACATTACAATACAGATACACATTTATGTGTATGGTTGTGTATATATTTTAGCAAGTAAACATTATAATGAATTGCAATATTATGTCCACAAATAAATGATTTCTTAATCCCCACGTATACTGTACCGCACGTGTTTCATACACGCTCGTAGACAGTACATTGTAACTTTTTTTTTTCTCGCTCTTCCCTGCACTGATAATAAACTATGTAAGCATGCTAGCTCATGTTTTATTTTCTTTGAATTTTAGTGACGTTCTTGCCCGCATGTCCTGGTAATTGAGCTCGATATCTGTTTAATAAAGTTTGTTGCATTCATCTCGTCTCTCTACTACAAAAAAAAAAAAACGCATTACTGTTCTTAAAATATTTTATTTTTCCTTGTTTCTTTTCCTCACTGAGCTGTTTTCCCTGTTGGGGCCCC
>NC_090734.1:144033369-144035869 GCF_036898095.1 Palaemon carinicauda
ATACAACCCCTACCTCTTCTAAAACCACCCTGTATTTCTAAGATTGCATTCTCTGTTTTATCCTTAAACCTATTAATCATTACTCTACCATACACTTTTCCAACTACGCTTAACAAACTAATACCTCTTGAATTACAACACTCATGCAGATCTCCCTTACCCTTATATAGTGGTACAGTACATGCACAAACCCAATCTACTGGTACCATTGACAACACAAACCACACATTAAATAATCTCACCAACCATTCAAGTACAGTCACACCCCCTTCCTTCAACATCTCAGCTCTCACACCATCCATACCAGACGCTTTTCCTACTCTCGTTTCATCTAGTGCTCCCCTCACTTCATCTATTGTAATCTCTCTCTCATTTTCATCTCCCATCACTGGCACCTCAACACCTGCAGCAGCAATTATATCTGCCTCCTTATTATCCTCAACCTTCAGTAAACTTTAAAAATATTCCGCCCATCTGTTCCTTGCCTCCTCTCCTTTTAACAACTTTCCATTTCCATCTTTCACTGTCTCTTCAATTCTTGAGCCACCCTTCCTTACTCTCTTCACTTCTTTCCAAAACCTCTTCTTATTCTCTTCATATGAATGATCTAATCCCTGACCCCACCTCAGGTCAGCTGCCCTTTTTGCCTCACGTACCTTGCGCTTTACTTCCACATTTTTCTCTCTATATTTTTCATACTTCTCTATACTATTACTCTGCAGCCATTCTTCAAAAGCCCTCTTTTTCTCTTCCACTTTTACCTTCCCTCCTTCATTCCTCATGCTGCCTCCAACAACCTTCTTGCCACACACATCACTTGCAATCCCAACAAAATTTTCTTTTACTAACTTCCACTCCTCCTCTAAATTACCAGTTTCTCTTACTTTCACTTCGTCATATGTCATTTTCAACCTTTCCTGATATTTACTTTTTACCCCCGGTTTTATTAGCTCTTCAAGCCTCACTAGCTCCCTTTTACATCCACCTACTCTATTCCCCCACTCTTTTGCTACAACTAATTTTCCTTCCACCAAAAAATGATCAGACATACCGTTAGCCATACCCCTAAACACGTGCACGTCTTTCAATCTTCCAAACATACTTTTAGTTATCAACACATAATCCATTAATGCCCTTTCTACTACTCTTCCATTTGCCACTCTTACCCATGTATAATTATTTTTATCTTTCTTTTTGAAAAAGCTATTACTTATCACCATCTCTTGCTCAACACACATATCTACCAGTCTCTCACCACTCCCATTTTCACCTGGTACGCCATACTTCCCAATGACACCTTCTACCTCTCCAGCGCCCACTCTAGCATTTAAATCACCCATGGCAACTACACAATTCCTTCTACCCAGTCCTTCTACACACCTAGTTTCTGGGGAGTCGCTTACTCTACCTTTTCTGTAACCTGTTATATTTGTTAATAAATGATAGAATTGATGTGTTGGATTCTTGTTATAATTCTTATTAACTTTTTACAGTTATTGTTTTATTTCGTCAGGGTGTATAAGGAGTTCATAGCCTTTAGCCCATTTATCCAACTTGATGAACCTGCCCTGAGGGCTTCTTTTAACTATGCAAACAAAAATAATGAAACATACATTTTCCTATTATTATTATTATTATTATTATTATTATTATTATTATTATTATTACTTGCTAAGCTACAACCCTAGTTAGAAATGCAGCCTAAGGCAGGATTGATGGATTTTACCTCCTTGAAAGGTAGAGTAAATGTAATCAACTGTTATATAAGTTGACCGGAAATTTGACTGTGTATTGACTCACTTTACCGTTAACAATCATAATTTGGGTATTTGCTATGGTTTATGCCTAAGCAGTTTGTTGTCTCAGTTTTTGTTTGACCGAGTAGGTTATCCCATCATATTCATGACTGGCATGTTACTTCGCTCCCTTAAATGCTGAAATGCATTTGCATTACGTCTCCATTCCATATACAAAATGGAACAAGCTAACCAAAGACTAAGGATTAGTCTTGACTGGTAAGAAAAGCTTCAGTTTTCACTGTTGGATCCCATAGCGTAGCCTTATAGCATCCCGCATTTCAAACTGAGGTCGTAGCTTAGATGATAATAATAATAAAAATAATAATAATAATAATAATAATAATAATAATAATAATAATAATAATAATAATAATAATAATAATAATAATAATACGTGTAGGCATTATCTTAAACCCAGATTACGGGACAATCACATAAAATTTCCATTTTGAAAGTGAAAGAGAACGTTTTCGGGATTCAACCGTCTTGAGATATTTATTGCTTCCTATATCCGCTCCAATGCTCTTGACAAGAATATCATGGCGCCAGCATGAGGGAAATGGATCTTTAAAAGTTTGGAAAATCGTGGGATTTTAGTGTTGTTGGATGTACGGTTGGCTTCATTAATTCAGGTACACTTCACGGGAAGCTTGGTAGAGGTCTGACAATTGTACAATTGGCTTCATCAATTCCTGTACACT
>NC_090734.1:144053369-144065869 GCF_036898095.1 Palaemon carinicauda
AGACGGAGGAGGGAATGTTTGAACTTATTTGATCTATAAACTCGACGATTAAGAGGACAGTTTATGGAGGCATTCAAAATTCTTAAAGGAATAACAAATGCAGATCACAACAATCTATTCACTCTTAGCGCAAATAAGTCCAGAGATAACGGATAACGGATACAAGCTGGAATTGAAAAGATGCAACACCACTCAATAAGGCAATTTCTCTTCATACAAAATAGCAAATCGTTGGAATAGACTTCCAGTGGATGCAGTAAACAGTAACACTGCAAACGTGTTCAAGAATAAGTTAGATAAAATCATAAGATCTCTAAATGCTTAAGCTAACTCGCTCTACCAAAGATCAAATGGAGTCTCCGCTGATGGACTAAAAAGTCTTTGAGACATCCAAAATCCTTGTAACAACTAGTAACTTGCTCTTGTCCGACAACCCTCTTCGTCTCTCTCTCTCTCTCTCTCTCTCTCTCTCTCTCTCTCTCTCTCTCTCCTCGTGTGATATCCCCGAAATTGATTATTAGTGGTGAGAAAATATATCTCAGATTGAGTGGAATAATAGAAAATGTGGGAATTTTATCTTATTTCCATTTGGAATCTAACTTTGTGATATAAATCATATAAATACTTGTTTTATTTTCGTCGTAGCAAAGAGGCTTGGTACTACCATAAGGTAAATTTGTAAAATAAAGAAAAATAAACAAAAATATTGAAAAAAATGCATGAACGTGTTGATATCGATATATGATATATGATTATTGAAATGTTGTAATACATTAACTGATGTACAGAGAAATGTTTAGATCGAAAATAATAAAACAATGATAGAAACTTGAAAAGAAATAGATTTACAATAATTGAAATTCTTACCTAACCTGATGTACAGAGAAATACGTAGATAGAAATAATGATCCAAATGCATTTACTAATAGCAATTCTACCAACGTACCATCCTATGGTATTAATTAATTCAGTTGCTTTCTGTACATACCCTCTCTCCCCCGGTACTGGGAAACCTCATCTTATATTCATCGTGTCTTGCCAGACCCCTTCCCCCTCTTCCCCCTCACCCTCCCTTCCCCCTTCTCGTTTAAATTATCGAGCTCCCAGACATGAGCTGAAGCATTAACTGAATTTCATTTCAGGGGAAGAATTTCTTTCTTCTTTCTTCATTTCTATTTCAGGGTTACTTTATATCCTTTCCTTCAAGAACTGAAAACCTCCAGGAACTTTTATTTTTTTATGATTTCTTTGATCAAGTGTTGGTTTGTATTGCTTACTAATGTTTATTTCTTGTGTTAATGTTTATTGTTTCTTTTATGTACATTTTCCTGTGGTCTCTCTCTCTCTCTCTCTCTCTCTCATCGATGTCAACCCCCCCCCCCTCTCTCTCTCTCTCTCTCTCATCGATGACAGCCCCCCCCCCTCTCTCTCTCTCTCTCTCTCTCTCTCTCTCTCTCTCTCTCTCTCTCTCTCTCAATTATGAACTAGAGGAGTGATGATATTGTGATATCTGCCTTCAAATAAAGACCAGCATATTTCAACATTAATTGCCGATTTCGAAACTCGCGATTGAAAAAGATATCACGACTAAACTGACTGGAGGACCAAAACACAATATTAAATTTTGACATTGCACATGAACAATAAAATGGTGATCAAAACTGTATGGTTTTCGTAGCCTATTGGAAAAGGCCTTAACCCGCAATCCGGGGGTTGGAAGTTCGAAGCCTGCCTAAGCCCGGTAGTATCCAGTAGTGTTGGCGACCTTACTATCCTCGTGAGCTAGGGATGGGGTGAGCTTGTTAAGGGTCTCTACTAGTTGGCCTACTGAGTCGTCAGCAGTCATTGTCTGGCCGTACCTGGTCGTAGCGTGTTTGGAAAGGAAGCTTGTGTATTCTTCAAATGAGTTTATAGTAAGTCTCTAAGGCATTGTCCTGGCCCTTGCCTCTGCTGCTCATGTATGACGTTTAAGTAACCGTAGAAGAGCATCCTTTTAAAGGTTTAAAGGCCACTCATGAATGGCAGAGGCGAGGAACAGTGACAATGCCCTACTAGCAGGACAATGCCCTAGAGACTGATCATATATACATATGATAGCGCAAAAACCCCCTCTCTACTCAAGCTACGACCAGGGAGGACCAAGCAATAGGTAGACCTATAGTCTTCCCCAAATCCCCCATATTTAGCTCACAAGGATGGTGAGGTTTTAGACACTTCAAGAACCTATTGAGCTTGAGCGTGACTCGAACCCCAATCAGGCAGGACGCCAGGCAGGGTCGCTTCCAGTAGGCCACCACAACCCCTTTTTCTCATGACTGAACCTTTCAAGATTGTAAATAAACGATTTTTCCGAAATTACGATAACTTACCAACTTTACGCACGAAGTCCGTCATTCTTCTGATGACTTATTCATGACAAAACCAGTTCTCAGAGCGCCTTTTCTTAGTAGTTGGCGAACTGTTAGAATCCTTTTGAAGACTGCGTATATGTTGAATAATTTCTATGGAGCTGTTTAAGGAATCTAAATACGCACCCTTTGCCCGGTTTACACCTGAAGGCCGCCATCCATTCTCATCTATTATTAACATTAACATACACAGCTAGTCATGTTTGGAAGACCCGACAACCTTTGCTACTGTTGCCTCACCTAAAAACTCTTGGATGATTCATTGTTATAAGACAGGATAATGTTCTTGTCGCTATTCTGAAGCTGAATTCAGTAGCTACAATTGTTCCAAAGCTATGCCTAAAATAAGCACTGTCAATAGAAAATGTCTTTTTCGGTTTCTTTCAATATAAAATTCTTGCGTTTTGACTTTTCACGAAATTCTTGGGTAGTGCCATAGCCTCTATATCATGGTCTTCCACTGTCTTGGGGTAGATTTCTCTTGCTTACGGGTACAATCAGGCACAGTATTCTATCTTATTTATCGTCCTTTGTTTTTTTGAAGTTTTTATAGTTTATATATACTTCTCTTGTAATTTATTTATTTTCTTGTCTCCAGAGAAATCGTCGATTATGATGAAAAGAGAATCAGAGAAATGTAAATGATTATTTTTCAAAAGTTTACTCAGTAGGTTTATTTTTCATCCGAATGCTGGAGTTTGTTTTATGGCATTTTCATTCAGTGTCGAATATATATTTTCCATTACGTCAGAATGCAGTTGTCTTTTTCCTGTACATGGATTAACGATACTATTCGCCTTTTCTTTATAAGATTTATAATGAATGATTGGTAATTATCTGGCAACTAAACATCAATGGTCATAGATGCCGATTGGCGTGTGATTGGTAAATAATAAATAACTTAAGATAAGAAATGAAAAAAAAAAAATCATAAATGAACAAATAACTTAACAATGAAACTTTTAGAATTTCATACACCATTTAAAAACGAGTCAGAAACCCTGTTTCTAGTGGGGACCTAATATATATATATATATATATATATATATATATATATATATATATATATATATATATATATATATATATATATATAGATATGTATACTGTATATATATATATATATATATATATATATATATATATATATATATATATATATTATATATATATATATATATATATATATATATATATATATAAAGTATATACATATATATATATATATATATATATATATATATACAGTATATATATATATATATATATATATATATATATATGTATGTATGTATGTGTATATATATGTATATATATTGTATATATGTATATATATATATATATATATATATATATATATATTATATATGTATGTATATATATATGTATATATATATATAGAGAGAGAGAGACTGTATATATATATATATATATATATATATATATATATATATATATATATATATTATGTATGTGTGTGTATATATATAGCCAGCCACTTGCTCGTTATTATATAGAGGAGATTCTAAAAACAGATCGTTGCCTTTACGTTTCACCTGTTATCTCACTTTTTAATTCTCTCTCTCTCTCTCTCTCTCTCTCTCTCTCTCTCTCTCTCTCTCTCTCTCTCTCTCTCTCTCTCTCTCCAATCAACCTGCAGCTGTTGTGGGTGCGAGATGACATGCAGCTTTGTGTCGTTAGAAAGATCATTACCGTCAGTTATGGAGATAAATGAGCTAAACACGAATTTTATGGACAAAAACCGATCGTTGGGGTACGAAAACTTCATCTTTCGGAATTTATCCCCCAGATGATTATCCCATTTGTTACTATACTGTATAATGGAGCCTGATAAGCGAATGACCGGAATAAGGTGATGTGTTAAAAATATAAAACCATCGGTCTCTAGTCTTGGGTAGGGCCATAGCTTCTGTATCATGGTCTTCCACTGTCTTGGGGTTGAGTTCTTTTGCTTGGGGGTACAAACGGGCACAATAATCTATCTTATTTATGTTCCTCTTGTGTTTTTTATATAATGGATCCAGATAAGCGGATGACCAGAATAGGGTGTTGGGTTAAAAACATAAAACCATTGTTCTCTAGTCTTGGGTGGTGCCATAGCTTTTGTACCATGGTCTTCTACCGTCTTGGGGTTGAGTTCTCCTGCTTCGGGGGTACACTCGTTCACACTATTCTTATTTATCTTCTTATTATAGTTTATATGTACTTCTCTTGTAGTTTATTTATCTTCGTTTCCTTCCCTCAGTTGCTATTTTTCCCTGTTGGAGCCTTTGGGCTTATAGCATCATTCTTTTCCAACTAGGGCTGTAGCTTAGGTAATAATAATAATAATAATAATAATAATAATAATAATATAATCTCTAATTTCCTAAACACCAGTAGATAAAGAGAGAGAGAGAGAGAGAGAGAGAGAGAGAGAGAGGAGAGAGAGAGAGAGAGAGAGAGAGAGGAGAGAGAGAGAGAGAGAGAGAGAGAGGAATTATCTTGCGTATGTAAATATATAATACAAATGTGTTGATTCTCAACCGTAATTTTCTAGACACCCACGAGAGAGAGAGAGAGAGAGAGAGAGAGAGAGAGAGAGAGAGAGAGAGTATTGTGTATTAACATATATATATACAAACAGACTCGTCCCTCGGGTACGGGGGTGAGTAGCCATACCTTAGTGGGAGCATGGTGCGTATGCATGTGTGAGCATATCCATCTAAATATTTAGCTGTCATTTTTGACAGGTCGCATACACTAGTGTTTGAATTATGATTATTCGTTTATTTATGCTGTTTATTCATATGTATTTATTATCTAAATATACATTTATTACCTATATCTTCAACATTGATAAAATTAGAAATACTGATTTTTAAGAGGGAAAATATCAAAAGGTTAAAAATTACGTAAATATCAAATAACTATCAATCGAGGAGGGATCTGTGATAGACAGATGTCACTTTTGATAAACTTATTGAAATATTGTAATTGAAGTTGTCAGGCGATGCATTGAATTAATCGGGTTTAATAGAAAAAGGGGATTATCTTAAGAGTCTCATCTGTTCAGATGACGTGCAAGATTTATTCAACAAATCAGTCATCCTTCGACGTCTGTCTTGATTTCATCTTCATTCTAAATTTGCTGATAATGGTATTTTCGTGTAACTATTTAATTGTTGGCAATTATTATTATTATTATTATTATTATTATTACTTGCTAAGCTACAACCCTAGTTGGAAAAGCTGGATGCTATAAGGCCAGGGGCTCCAACAGGGAAAATAGCCCACTGAGGAAAAGAGCCAAGGAAAAATAAAATTGTTAAGAAGAGTAACAACATTAAAATAAATATCTTCTATATAACCTATGAAAACTTTAACAAAACATGCGGAAGAGAAGCAAGACAGAACAGCGTGCCCGAGTGTACCCCCAAGCAAGAGAACTCTAACCTAAGACAGTAGAAAACCATGGTACAGAGGCTATGGCACTACCCGAGACTAGAGAACAATGGTTTAATTTGGGAGTGTCCCTCTCCTAGAAGAGCTGCTTACCATAGCTAGTCTCTTCTACCCTTACCAATAGGAAAGTGGCCACTGAACAATTACAGTACAGAAATTAGCCCCTTGAGCGAAGAGGTGTTTGGTAATTTCAGTGTTGTCAGGTGTATGAGGAAAGATGAGAATCTGTAAAGAATAGGCCAGATTATTCGGTGTATGCACAGGCAATGAAAAAATGAGACGTAACCAGAGAGAGGGATCCAATGCATTATTGCCTGGCCGGTCAAAGGATCCAAAAACTCTCTAGCGGTAGTATCTCAATGGGTGGCTGGTGCCCTGGCCAACCTACTACCTACCAAATGATACATATTTCTGTAAGCATACGCACTTGCATGTTTTTATTTTCATGTATACTAAAGCACATTCATAAAACAAAGGTAGTTACGCTCTTCATATATTGCCAAAGCCTCTGTACCATGGTCTTCCACTGTCTTGGGTTAGAGTTCTCTTGCTTGAGGGTACACTCAGGTGCACTATTCTATCCGTTTCCTTATTTCCTTTACTAACTGCGCAATTTTTCCTGTTGGAACCTTGGGCTTATAGCATCTTGCTTTTCCAACCAGTGTTGTAGCTAAGAAACTAATAATAATAATAATAATAATTATAATAATAATAATAATAATAATGAATAATGATAAATAATAAATAATATTAAATATTAAATATTAAATTTTAAATATTAAATATTAAATATTAAATATTAAATATTAAATATTAAATGATAAAAGATAAAAGCTAAAAGATAAATAACAATAACAATAACAATAATCTTTTCGGTGTTACTTATTCACAAAAAAGAATCTTTACCTATTTTGTGTTATTGTTTGAATTTCTATGCTACTTCAATTTCCCCTCTAATCAAGAGCTTTGATCTATCTCTTTGGAAAATGTCAACAGGAGAGAAAATCACACTCAAACTTAGTAAATTCAGCATAGCAAAATAAGCAAGAAGATAAATGAGGTGTCTATCTATTGACGCGTCACCGGTTGTATTTTTGTATTCTGTAAGATTTTGTTTTATATTAGAAGCTACAATAACTTCGTTGTGAAAATATCATCAGTGATAAAAGAACTATATTTTTGTATTCTGTAAGATTTTGCTGTATATCAGAAGCTACGATAGCTTTGTGAGGAAAATATCATTGGTACAAAAGCAACTATATTTTTGTATTCTGTAAGATTTTTCTGTATGTTAGAAGCTATGATAACTTCGTGTAGAATATCCTCGGCACAAAAACAACTATAGTTTTGTATTCTTCTAGATTTTGCTGCATTTTAGAAGCTACGGTACCTTCGTGTAGAACATCATCGGTACAAAAAGAACTATAGTTTTGTATTCTGCATGATTTTGCTGTATTTTAAATGCAACGATAACTTATTGAGGAAAATATCATCGGTACCAAGGGAACTATATTTTTGTATTCTGTAAGATTTCGCTGTATATTATAAGCTACAATAATTTGGAACATCTTCGGTACAAACAGAACTACTCTTCGACATGCTAAATACAGGATACCATCGTCGGGTAAAGGATACCGCTCATCGGAACTTCATAAATATCCTAATATCAAACAGTATTCCGCTGTATGTCTCTTGTATTTCATTCCGAGAAAACGTATTCAGGTCGGTATATGCTTGATCCTGACTTTCATTCGCATGAATGTACATTTCTATGCGATTGGAATTCTGGTCTTATCGATGAGGCGAGATTTAATATATTCGGAAATGTTTACTTCCGAAAATTTTGGGACGGATATTGCATGTTTACAAGCATTTACTGTACGGTTGAATATCTCCATTATTGGGAGGGGGGGGGGTTTGCAAGTAAGAGACAGCATTACCGTGTTTGCCCACCTTTAAGGACATTAAGATTTTAAAGTTAGGTTTTATAGATGCGAAATTATCTCTCTCTCTCTCTCTCTCTCTCTCTCTCTCTCTCTCTCTCTCTCTCTCTCTCTCTCTCTCTCTCTCTCTTCTGACAACTGAAAATCCCTTCAAGATTTTCCACGAAAAGAACTCTGGGTACAGTGACGTCTTTGGGTGTTCCTTTGCTCTTACATTTTGGTTTCTTATTGCGATGAACGAAGTCGTGTAACTAACAAGAAAAACTTTTACTGGTCGTTTGAAATCCTAACCATAAACTTAAATCTTATAGTTTGTTTATACATGAATAAATTCGTCTAATACACACTTAAATACAATCTTAACGGTCACACATCCATATTTTAAACCAATAAAGTGATGAAAATCATGTATTTATGAATGCAGATAAAAAGGTTAAAGCTTTTGAAAAGCATCATTTGCTCAGCATATGTTTATTGAAGTTGCCAAAAATATTCATATATGTTAAATAATAGGTCAGAACTTACGCGACGCATCGAAATGTTATGAGATGGTTTTGTCATGTGGAAAGAATGGATAATGAATGATTGGTGTAAACGGTATGTGATACTGAGGTGTTGTAAGGGACGAAGAAAGGGAGACCTAGAAAGATCCGTATAATTCGGGGAAGAGAGATATTGGAAAGTAATGATTTAACTATGGGTGGCTTCACACGAGCGGATTTTCCCCGCACGTAAAAATTTAAGCTTGTTAGGAGGTATGCCTTCACACTAGCGGATTTTCCCGTACGGAAAAATTTTCCCTATTTAGGAGGTATGTCTTCACACAAGATGATATTCCCTGTGCGGAATATTTTTCGCTATTTAGGAGGCATGATTTCACAAGAACGGATTTTCCCCGTTCGGAAAAGTTTTCACTTGTTAGGAGGCCTGTCTTCAGGGGGCGGATTTTCCGTCTTATTGCCTTATTACCTTTGCTTGTTGAGGGTGATGTCTTCACAAGAGCGGATTTTTGTCGTACGGAAAAATTTTCACTTGTTAGGAGGCCTGTCATCACGGGGCGGATTTTCCGTAAGCGGAAAAATGTTTGCTTGTTGAGGGTGATGTCTTCACATAAGCGAATTTTCCTCAAGCGGACTCGTAGTTTCTATAAGCCGCTATACAGGAACCGGTGGGTTAGCAGTGCACTCGGCTAGTAAGTCACTATTGCTCGGAAATTCTTCCAAGCGGTCAGCATGTGATAGTCTTCATCGATCTTCGCTCATTAATAATCCGCAGGAACAAAGCCTCACGGCATCAGACACCTCGTGCGAAACAAGCTTATCTTGTAAATCCTGGATGGCCTACTGGAAAGTGCTGAATCTATTATTGAGGGTAGGGGAGCTCGATGGGCTACTGACGAACATTTTGTGCAGGTATTGGAACCGGTTTGGTGGGGTGGAAGTTTTCTGCGCTGGTGGTTCATTCATATGTTAGCAATTCATGTGTGATTTGGGTAGTTGTGTACTTTCTTCTTTGGGGCACCCTTTTGTAATGGACCCAATATAAATATATATATATATATATATATATATATATATATATATATATATATATATATATATATATATATATATATATATATGTATGTATAATATATATATATATATATATATATATATATATATATATATATATATATATTACAAGTTCTATAAATATAGCTACATATCTGTACTTTATTTACTTATAGAAGTAAACAAAGCACAAATACCCCACATTCATATAATTCGTGTTATTTCATTTCCCCTCTCAAACGCAGATTTGCGCTTCAAGAACAAGCAGTTACCCAATCCGAGCTTTCATCGGGGCTTTGGAAGCCAATGAAGTTCGGCTAATGACTTCGCCCGAATGCAATTTACGACGTTCATCGGAGCGGGTCGTTCTGCTTCCTCAAAAGCCACTTGTCCCGTTTGCTTTTGCAAGAACGAGGTTGTTGTTCGCGTCCATGGGTGTGCTTAAGAGTGCTCAAGTCTGCGCTGAGCGTCACACGCCCGGCGTAATTGCGTTCGCGGATTTGTGTTTGTTTGTTTACGAGTCTCCTCTGCAGTTGGGCCTTGGTTAAGTGTCTTCAGAGAGAGAGAGAGAGAGGGAGAGAGAGATCCACTACAGCAGGGCCTTGGTTAATTGTCTTCGTAGAGAGAGAGAGAGAGAGAGAGAGAGAGAGAGAGAGAGAGAGAGAGGAGAGAGAGAGAGAGAGAGGTCTACTACAGTAGGAGTTTGGTTATGTCTTCACCGAGAGAGAGAGAGAGCTCCACTACAGTAGGGCCTTGGTTAAGTGTCTTCATAGAGAGAGAGAGAGAGAGAGAGAGAGAGAGAGAGAGAGAGAGAGAGAGAGAGAGAGATCCACTACTGTAGGGTTTTGATTGATTGGGAGAGATCAAATACAGTAGGGCCTTGATTGAGTAAGAGTGATCCACTACAGTAGGGCCTTGGTTAAGTGTCCTAATCGGAGAGAGAGAGAGAGAGAGAGAGAGAGAGAGAGAGAGAGAGAGAGAGAGAGCACTCTTGCTTCTGTCGGTTATAAGAAAAGTCGATTATCACACAAATGTCTACGGAGTTGAAAGATGAAAAATTAAAACCTGAAGAAAATCAAGAAAATTACCTAATCAATCACGCTTGACTTTTCCCAATAGTTGCACTATAGTATGGCTATCTGTAAGAAGAAAAAAATCGTTTGACAATCATGAAAGACTTCTGTAACGATAAGGCATCGGGATCACTAGATTATTCAGCACCGTGTCAAGAGCCGAAGAGGAGTATGGTAGTTTGACAGGGAGACAGAAATTCGTAAAGTAAATGAAAGGAAGTAATATGATGTACTGGCGAAACTAGAAGAAAATTCCACTGTTATACTTGACGTGACTGTTATCTGTATATGCACCAGTTATGCATTAACTGAAAAGCGGAATGAATGAAACTAACTTTATTTGGACGGAGCATCAGTATATATACAACCCATCCCAGTCAAGAACGTCACAAAAGCCACGAGACAAGCATATACAGGTATAAACAGATTATCAGTACTAGGGGATAGCAAAAAAAAAAAAAAAAAAAAAAAACGCTACTGTGTACGAGCTTGTGTGATACACGTGCGGTACAGTTAATGAGAGATTGAATAGGACGAGAAAATTACCCTATACAAGTACTCATTTCAAGAGAAGAAAATTTTGCAGTTTACCAGAGAGTGTGTTACGTGTCCAATCGGGGAGTCTTTTGCTATGCAAAAGTATTTTAGTCTGGGAACTACATACACGGTGAATGTGTTTATACAGTTGCTTTCTTTATAAAATGATTGTATAATGTCTAGGGATTATTTCTAGATTTGAATATTCGTTTGTCTATCTATCTACCGGATAATAGCCCAGTGAGGAAAGGAAACTAGGAAAAATAAAATATTTTAAGAACAGTAACAACATTAAAATTAATATTTCCTATATAAACTATGAAAACTTTAACAAAACAAGAGGAAGAGAAATTAGAAAGAATAGTGTGCCCGAGTTTATCCTCAAACAAGAGAACTCTAACCCAAGACAATGGAAGACCATGGTACAGAAGCGATGGCAATACCAAGACTAGAGCACACTGGTTTGACTTTGGAGTGTCCTTCTCCTAGAAGAGCAGCTTGCCACAACTAAAGTCTCTTCTACCCTTAGCAAGAGGAAAGTAGCCACTGAACAATTACAGTGCAGTAGTTAACCCCTTGAGTGAAGAAGAATTGTTTGGTAATCTCAGTGTTGTCAGGTGTATAAGGACAGAGGGAGAATCTGTAAATCTGTAAAGAATATGCCAGACTATTCGGTGTATGTGTAGGCAAAGGAAAGATGAATCGTAACCAGAGGGAAGGATCCAGTCAAAGAACCAAATAACTCTCTAGCGGTAGTATCTTAACGGTGGCTAGTGCCCTGGACAACTAAGGAAAAAGAAAAAAAAAACCGGTAAGAGGAATCAAGAAACCCCAGACAATGGTAACAAGTGTAACGATCGTAGGCCTGTAATGTAAATTTAACTTACAAATTCTTCATTTGAAATCTTATGAGAGATCGAGAAATAATTTCGACTTTAAAGGTCTGGAGATGAGAAATACAGAACAGAGACTTAAATTCCAATAAATGAATCTTTATTTGTGACTAATTATTCCTAGACATAATAATAAAATGTGTTATAGCTATTTTTTTTCATTAATAAATATTATAAGGCCAGTAGGTGAAAAATAGCATATTAAAAAGGTTGCAAAGAGTTTTTTCAACGCTCGTTTCACTTCAACAAGTATTTTTTCATATATTTTTTCAAGATATGGATATTTTTTTCAAGGTAATATTCATCACCTACCTCTAATCTGTGTGACCAAAGAACCGGGTAGATATTACGCAAACTAAGAGAGGTATAAAGCTAAAATGAGCATCGTGTACCGCGGACAAATGCAATGTTTTGCTTCGTCATCGGACAGCGGGAGTGGAGGATGCCTGAACCAACAGCTTGTCTGTCTGTATAGATTGCCTTACCTTGTGTTACTAAGACACGGGCTCTTGCCGCGACCATTTTTCAAAGCGGGGTTCGGCTGCAGTTGCCAGCTAGGATGAAACAGACTTTAGTTTGGGTGGAGAGGGGACTTGGACGCTGATCATATGTACCTATGGTCAGTCTC
>NC_090734.1:144068369-144075869 GCF_036898095.1 Palaemon carinicauda
ACATTAATATTCTTATCAGCGAATATAAAATGAAGTTGAAAGCACACTCAAGACAGACGTCAAACGATGACTGATTTGTTCAATAAATCTTGCACGTCATCTGAACAGATGAAAATCTTAAGATAATTCCCTTTTTCATTTAAATCCTATTAATTCAATGCATCGCCTGACAACTTCAATTACAATATTTCAATTACTTTATCAAAAGGAAGAATGGAAATGATATCTGTCTGTTACAGATCTCTCGTCCATTCGTGGGTTATTTATTCACTTCGTTTTTAATCTTTTGATATTTTTCCTCAACAGAATATAGAGCAATTTTCACTTCATTAATGTTTAATATATATGTAACTAAATGCATATCTTGAAAATAAAATAATATACACAATACAGAGGTATATGCAAACGTATGCAGTAGATAAATCTAGTTATGTCTTGGGTTTTGCACTTTTCATCACCACACTGACCATTGCGGATTGGTGGTGGTGGGATATTTTCTTTTCTGATCTCTCAAAACAAGCAACTTAATATGGGTGTCCCTGACTAGTACAGCTTTGCTGATCATGGCAATACACAAACTCTCTGCGTAAAAATCACAGGGAAACGTGATACTCAGATGCAAAAGAACCGCAGGGAAAATGAAAATATGAAATATAAGATTAAGTCCCGACTAGTTTCCTGATACATCGTCTGAGGACTGGTCAGTCCTCTGAAGAAGTATCATGAAACTAGTCAGGAACTAATCTTATATTTCATATTTTCATTCACACTGTGCTTCTTTTGCATATATATATATATATATATATATATATATATATATATATATATATATATATATATATATATATATATATATATATATATATATGTATATATATATATATATATATATATATATATACGTATATATATATATATATATATATATATATATATATATATATATATATATATACGTATATATATATATATATATATATATATATATATATATATATATATATATATATAGTGTGTTTGTGTGTGTGCGTATACAGTATGTATGTAGGTACAGTACGTGCATTCATATTTATGTAGATATGTAATGACTACTTACACATATATTTATATGTAAAATTCACCCATCTCAACATAATACATCAAACATACATGTGCCTCCTCCTCCATCCTCTTTCTAAAACCCCCCGAGTGGGACTTAATTTCAGGCTCACCCTCTCCAAGCATCAGCGTTACGAGAACACCTCCTCGAGATGCTCCTTGGAAGTTAATGCTTGATAGCTTTCTCGAGGATCACTCCGACAGAACTTCAAAGGATGTCTTGCAGGCGCTGCTGCACCTCCTTCTCCTTCTCCTCCTCCTCCTCCTCTTCTTCTTCATCTTCTTCTTCTTCTTCTTCTTCTTCAGTGGAGGACCTTCACTTCAAGTATTGCGTGACTTGGGTTATCCTGAATGGCTTCTTCTCATCTTAGTCATTCGAGCTAACTCTCTCTCTCTCTCTCTCTCTCTCTCTCTCTCTCTCTCTCTCTCTCTCTCTCTCTCTCTCTCTCTCTCATCCTGTTTAAGGGAATACATAATAAAATTCAGTCACAAGCATGTACATTACATACCCACACATTATATATATATATATATATATATATATATATATATATATATATATATATATATATATATATATATATACTGTATATATCTTTTTAGATATTTATATATACAGTATATATATATATATATATATATATATATATATATATATGTATATTTATATTTATATATTATATTTTATATTAGTATTATATATATATATATATATATATATATATATATATATATATATATATATATATATATACATACATAATGTATGTGTATGTATTATGATGTACTATGCATCTTTCTTCAATAATCACCTGAACATTAACAGATACTCAGTTGTCTAAACTTCTTACTGATTAGCGAGGGAAAGTCCATGCTTGCATGATAATGTAACTATAAAAGCAGCGAATTCATCTCTCTTATTAACGAAGTCTTCAACGGTGTTTAAATGTTACATAAATTCACCGGTTCCATGACACTTCTCGATTTTTCATCGACTCAACACTTTAGTTGAAGACCACAGGTCTACTGTACATTCAGGGAAGAATTGATGAAAAGAGTAGCATCATCTGTATAAGCAACAAAGGTCAAACCACATGTAATGCCTAGAGGAAGATAGCATCAAATCAGTTATTGCAAAATTATCATAGTGACACGGAAACTTCTATTTTGACAGGAAAGTTATTTATAGTGGAACAGAAACTTTTTTTCTTTTACAGGATTTTGTTTCATGCTGGAAAAGTGGTTCTGTTGTCTTTGAATTACCTCCGCTAACGAAGTTGGATAGAGGTGTTTACCAGCACCTGATTGCTTTCCTTTTCTTTGCCTTTTTCTTTTGGCTTTTCTCCGCACAGTGTCTCGAAAGAGTTATATATGTTTCAGTTGAATTTCTTTAGATTTTCAGATATAATTGAAAGATAAATCTTAACTGTATGTGGTGCGGTTTTAGAGTTCTGAACTACTACTGCTATTCCTAAAGTTGATTTCGATCCGGACAACTACTTGGGTTTGGTGTATATAGATATACTAGTGTACGCGACCTGTCAAAAAAGGACGGCTAAATATTTTAGATAAATATGCACACACTTGCACCCACATGCAGCTTTAACCCTTCCCACCCCCTCCCTCTTTCCTAACTACAACCTGCTGGTTCGGTAATTTGTGGGAGATTGTGGTTTCCAAGTGTACCTCTCGTGGTACCCTTCTCACCATGGTATAACTACTTCCTCTCCCCCTACCAGAAGGATGGGGAGGACCAAGTAGTCATATGTTTGGCAATGCCGCTCAGCGTGACATGAGAGAAATATATCTGATATATAGCCAGGCATTTGCTCTTTATTATAATGGAGAATGGTCATAGCGTAGCGTTGGCAATATTTGATAAGTTTAAAGGTAGATTTTAAGTTACATGCCATGGTGCATATACATCACTAGAGGACACTCCCATAAACATGCGGTTAATCCCCAAGTAGGCCTTTGGGAGCAAAATATCTGTAAAAACTCCCACTCAGTCCCTTATATCTCTCATTTTAAGCTTGCTTGATTATAAGAGTCGAGTTCCAATGAAAATCAATCACAGAGGGCCATTATTAAGGTGAAGGTTTTCTTAGTTCCCAGGTTAATTCCAAATTATATTGTATAAAAAAAGTTTATTCAAATGATTATTATCATTAGTGTGTCCATAATCTCTTAGGTTCAAAAGCAAGAGTTTGAGTGTTTTAGTTTTTGGCTGCTCATGAACGGCAGAGACAAGGGACTGAGATAATGCCCTAGCTGGCAAGACAATGCCCTAGAGTCTGACCATACTACATATGATCAGCGCCACTACAAGAAACTGTCGAGCTTAAGAGGGATTCAAACCCCGGTCTGACAGATCACTAGGCAGGGACGTTTCCAATAGGCCACCACAGCAAGTTTAAAGGTTGAAAGGCCGCTCATGAATGGCAGAGGCAAGGGACAGTGACGTTGTCCTAGCAAGCAGGATAATGCGCTAGAGGTTGACCATACATACATATGATCAGCGCCCAAACCCCCTCTCCACCCAAGCTAGGGCCGGGCAATGCCTGTTGATGACTCAGCAGATAGACCTATAAGGCTCCCCCAAACCCTGTATCCTTAGCTCTCAATGCTGGTGAGGTTGCAGCCACTAAAGGAAGTAACGGATTTGAGCGGGACTCGTACTCCAATCTGGCGATCACCAGGCAGGGATGTTTCCAATAGGCCACCACAACCGGTGTTAAATAGATATGTTGGAGAAGGTTTTAGAACTGAAGCCCTTAGATGTTCAAGGAACGCAAACACTTTATGCATAGGGCGGAATCAACACGCTGCCGATGACTTTTGTATTGGTTATGAGACTGGTAAAGCTTTGAAAGTATTTTGCCCAACTTTTCCGTGTTTTAGGTGATGAAGAATGAACGTAGCAGTGGCTTTTATTTGCTATTTTATGAATCACCAAACAATATAATAAATGCATTTTTATATGTCCTATTACAATTTACATATTTTGATATGGGAATATATAAATTCAAATGATTCTATAGGCGTACAAGAAAGCCTTGAATGTTGTCCCTATAATTACATCTATGTGAGCAAGCAATATTCCTAAATGAGAGAAACTCCCACCTTGATTATTGTTAAATTTGGCGATGCTGTTTACTTCTTACCTAGAACCACCATACCTCCTGATTAATCTTTTTACACATCCTTTAACACCAGCGCTTTCTCTTCACCAACTCCTCCAACACACTTCTTTTTTACCAACACCATCCTTAATACTTCCTTTTCAGTTACCCCACCATTACCATCACCAACGATTCCTCTTCACCAGCCTCACCATCACCAACATTCCACTTCACCAGCCCCACCATCACCAATGCTTCCTCTTCACCAATTTCACCACCCCCACCAACTTCGTCTTCATCTGCCACCAAACCACCAATGCTTCCTTTTCACCGACTCCAACACCACCACCTACACTTCGTCTTCATCAACCCCATCACCACCAACTCTTTCTCTTCAACACTTCCAATACCACTAAGAATTAATCTCCGCCACATCCAACCCCACAGAAAGTTCACCTTCCTTCACGACTGTTTTATCTTTCTCTAGTTATTTCCTTCTTTCCTTATCCCGGCCTCCTTTCCTCTTTTCTTAGAGTCTTCCACCATCAACCTACCCCTCTCCACCATTAGCCCACCCATCTCCACCATAAGCCCATCCACCTACCCTACCTACCCACCCTCCTCCCTTCGACAGTGCCAAGAGTGCTTTAGTAATGTCTCGACCTCCTCTTTTCCTGGTAACAGATTTGCTGAGTATGACTTCATTAGAACTGCATTTTTCTCTCCAGAGAAATTAGGTTAAATGCACCTGCATGTCAAAAATGGGCCCAGGCTTTTTTTCTAATTCTTCTTTGGGGAAACGGAAACCTGCAGAAACTTTGGGGAAGAGTCATACTTAATAAGAAATTAAAGCTGCGATGTTTATCTTTTTTTTTTTTTTGGTCTAGTTCGTTAAACAGTTCTGAGAGATTCTACGGTGTCTTACCTTATTTGTGAGAGGCTAACATCGGAATTGCATTCTAATTCGACAAATGAAGTTCTTACCATTTTAGTGTTTAATGAAAGATAGGCTGTTGCCTATACTTTAACTAGTGTACGAGACCTGTCAAAAATGATGGCTAAATATTTAGATAGATATGCAGCCACAACCACACAAACACAGTTTCAACTCTTCCCACTCCTCTCAACAGGGTATGACTACTCCTTGTATCCTTCTCAGAAGAGTGGGAAAGACCTAGTAGCTACAAGTCTGGCAATGCCGCTGAGCTTGACTGAATATATATATATATATATATATATATATATATATATATATATATATATATATATATATATATATATATATATATATATATATATATATATATAATATTTACTCCCAAGCAAAATCTGTTTGTGTCATCCTGACAAGATGAGAAGGATTTCAGGATTGAAACCATGTAAAGGAATACACTTTTATAAAAATCCCTTTTTATTGTATCGTTTTCTGTCCACATAATCTGACTCACTTCTTTCATTCTTCACTCTGCTTAATTAATAATTTTAGTAAGAAACATCATCATCTCCTCGCCCGCCTATTGACGCAAAGGGTCTCGGTTAGATTTCGCCTGTCGTCTCTATCTTGAGAGCTTTTAAATCAATACTTCTCCATTCATCATCATCTACTTCACGCTTCATAGTCCTCAGCCATGTAGGCCTACATCTTCCAACTTAATAATAATGCAACTAAAAACTAACCCTTTTTAGTTGCCATTCAATTTACTTTTTTAAGAATATTTTTTGCCAGTTTATTATCAAAATATTTTTCCCATTTGCTACAAAAATATTTTCCCAATTTGCTATGAGTTGTGATACCTTAACTTGGTGAAAGTGTTTGCATATCACCATGATCAGAAAAGTTGTACTAGTAAGGGCCACCCATACTAAATTGGTTTGCTGTACCTGATCAGACGAAAATCTCTTACCTTCACCAATCCGTACTGGCCAGCGTGGTGATAAAAACTGGCCAAAACCCAGGCATGAACTGAAATGTCTGAGACCTTTGTCCTGCAGTGGATTAGAAACAAGTGCATTTGTTGTTGTCGTTGATTATATAGTGACTAGATCCATACGGTACTACCCTAATAGATTCTGAAATCTAATTTATAACTTTCAATTTTGCATCGTCTAATGACGACGTATTTAATTCTAACAATTTAGGCCTTTGTACTGCAGTGGATTAGAAACAAGTGCATTTGTTGTTGTCGTTGATTATATAGTGACTAGATTTATACTACCCTAATAGATTCTGAAATCTAATTTATAACTTTCAATTTTGCATCGTCTAATGACGACGTATTTAATTCTAACAATTTAGGCCTTTGTACTGCAGTGGATTAGAAACAAGTGCATTTGTTGTTGTTGTTGTTGTTGTTGTTGTTGATGATTATATAGTGAGTAGATTTAAACTTACCCTTAATAGATTCCGATATGTAATCGTTTAAAATTTTAAATTTTGTATTGACTTATGACGACGTATTTAATTCTAGCAATTCATGTGCTTATATTTGTAAGTACATTGATACATGCATATATAGAGATCTAGGCACCCCCCCTCCCCTCAAAAAAAAAAAAAAAAAAAAAAAAAACCATACTTACACGACTGACACTAGACCAAGCTTTGGCGTCAGTTACTTCTTCGGGCGTGTAACGACATTGTCCCTTTAGTAACGACGTTTGCAGCTGGTTTTTTTGTTATATAAGTTGCGCTTCTCCTAACAAATGGGACCGCTTCTTTGCGCGTTAATTTGACAGTTATTTTCTTTAAGCCCCGCTCGCTTGACAGTAGCACCCGCTAGCTCGACAGTAATTATGGCACACACTCACGCCTCTCGTACACTTGAAAATGGCTTGTTTGCCTTGCGAGTTTTTTTTTTCATATGTATGATTATATGAGTGTGCTTATTGAACGTGTGAGTTTGTGTATGTGTTAGTTTTTTGTGTCAGTGAAGACCAGCAACTCGAGAAGTTGAGAGAGAAGTTCATAAGTTCAAACCTGCAGCGATTATTTTTATGTTGGACAGACTGACCTAAGTCTCTTTCTTTAGGTTATATATGAAAGATCTATTTAATGTTGTTACAATTCTTAATGTATTTCATTTTAATTGTTTATTATATCTCTTTTTATTTTATTTATTTCCTTGTATCCGTTCATCACTGGGCTATTTTTCTCTGTTGGAGCCCTTGGGCTTATAGCATCCTTCTTTTCCAACTAGGGCTGTAGCTTAGATAATAATAATAATAATAATAATAATAATAATAAGTAGTAGGTTGGCCATGGCACCAGCCACCCGTTGAGATA
>NC_090734.1:144090869-144095869 GCF_036898095.1 Palaemon carinicauda
GCTCTAGCTCGATAGTTTCATGTAACCTCGCCATCCTTCTTAGCTAAGAAAAGTGGTTTTGGGGAAGCCTATAGATCTACTGTATATACTGAGTCATGAGCAGCCATTACATAGCCCTCCCTGGTCCTAGTTTGGGTGGAGAGGGGCTTGGGCGCTGATCATATTCATATATGCCATGGTCAGTCTCTAGGGCATTATCAATGTCCCTTGCCTCTAGCATTCATGAGTGGTCTTCAGATCTAAACTATGGGTTGAAGTTAGGCTAAAAAGACGCTACAAATTATGCCCGTAGTGGAGAGTGTGAGGTACATTATACTATTTTTTTTAATGAGGCGCATTTCCACCGACTCGCAGCGGTGCCCTTTTAGCTCGGAAAACTTTTCTGATAGGTGATTGGTTAGAATCATCTTGTCCAACCAACCAGCGGTCAGGAAACTTTTCCGAGCTAAAAGGGCACCCCTGGGAGTCGGTGCAAATCTGCTGCACTAAAAAGAATTAACTATAGTGACACTGACCCCTACGTGGTTGTATGTGCTATCTGCAATAAATCTTGAAGCGAGAAATGAAAAGGATAAATCTGATATTCTCATATACGTTTTATTTTCTTATTTCTCTACGGAAAAGGAAGCATATATTCTCTTATCCTTCCGTTCATTCCGTTCTGCCAAGTTAATAGGCATAAGTGATGACTTTTTGCTATCACGACGGTATATGAGTTATAGTCAAGATATCTACTTTACAACATACAAGGTTTATTATTATTATTATTATTATTATTATTATTATTATTATTATTATTATTATTATTATTATTAGCTAAATTACAACCCTAGTGCGAAAAGCAAGATGCTATAAGGTCAAAGGATCCAACAGGGAAAATTGCCCAGAGAGGGAAGGAAATAAGGATACATAGATTGGTGTACCATAGAGTACCTTCAAGCAAGATAACTCTACCTCAAGCTGTGGAAAACCATGGTGCAGAGACTAGAGAACAATGGTTTGATTTTGGAGTGTCCTTCTCTTGGAAGAGCTGCTTACACTAGCTAAAGAGTCTCTTCTACTCTTACCATATGGAAAGTAGCCACTGAACAACTACACTGCAGTAGGTAACGCTTTGAGTGAATAAAATTTGTTTGGTTATCTTAGTGTTGTCAGATCTATGAGGAAAGAGGAGAGTGTGGAAAGAGTACTCCAAACTAATCGGTGTATGTGCAGGCAAAGAAAAAATTATCCGTAACTAGAGAGGGATCCTAGTACACTTTAATGTCTGTTCATAAAAAAAACAGTGGATTAAATTATCTTTGTATCAATTTTATAAAGAATTAATGATGAGCCATTTTGACTGGTCTTTATGATAAAGACCACAAGGCTCTGACAGTAATATGTAGTTAAATAGGACACGAATTTGCTTCCAGGAAAATTAGAATCCTACTAATTCCCAGAACATAAATAATCTCGAAAAATAAATCATGCTTGATTTTTTTTTTTTTTTTTTTAGCGAAAAACCTTTTCCACTTCCAAATTCATGCTTTACCACATTCGTCTTTTCTGTTGCAATATGAAACCGTTTTTACACAGATTTTTCATTCTCTGTGTGGGATTTTCTTTTGTACACAAATTAACATTTATATTTCTTTTCTCTAGCATTGCATATTTGTGGGGAAGGATATTAGAATTTCTATTTAAAATTCTTTTTTTGTTTGAATACATGTTTATATGTATATACGTATCTCATCTGCATGCATATTGCATATGCAGTACAGCAATATGGCTGCTGATATAAAAAAGAAAATGGTATATGAAAAAACTAGTACCTCTGTCAGTCTCTGAGTTTTCGAAACCAAAAGGAAACGAATATGACAAGAAGAAAACCAATTTGAAATTTTTAGCATTTTCAGGAAAGTTTTTTTTTGGCAGTAAAACGTTCAGAGGCAAGTGTTTTCATTTGTAGGTTAGGATTATTGGTTAAATTTACTGTTGTTGTTATTATTATTACTAGCTACGGTACAACCCTAGTTGGAAAAGCAAGATGCTGTAAGCCCAAGGGCTCCAACAGGGAAAAATAGTCCAGCGATGAAAGGAAATATAGAAATAAATAAACGATCTCAGAAATAATGAACTATTAAAATAAAATATTTTAAAAACAGTAACATCAAAACAGATATTTTTTTTTTCAGGAAAGTTTAATTTTGGAAGTAGAGAGTTCAGAGGCAAGTGCTTTCATTTTTAGGTTAGGAAGATTGGTTAAAATGTATAAGCTAGTTTATATTCATTACTTCGCTAATTACTTTACTGGAAAGATTTACCTTGATTAAAAAAAGACACTTAAATTGTAGACTAAAGGCTCCTGCTTTACTGTAGAGTTGATCATGAAAAGTAACTTGATTTTCAAAAATTTATGAAGTGATGTGGTTGTAATTCATACATTTTTATTTACATTCCCTTTCCACTTATATCACCTTTGCACACATAAAAAAAAAAAATCATGAAAAGAGCAGAGTATGTCATATTTTCATCTCCCCTCCATTTATCTTATTCATTAATTTTTTCCTTATTTTACTCTATTTTTTTCTACTTAATATGCTGAGAACTGGTTGTACAGAAGGCCCTCATCCTAAAAACTTTCGGAGGTGCAAACACAAATCCAACTGAAAATAACAAAGATAAGATAAAGAAATGTTGTAATAAAACAATATCATATTTAAGCAAAATACAGAAAGTAAAACGACTTATGTAATAACCTAATATCTATTTCATATGAAACCCGACTATTCGTTGACTCTTGCAGCTGTAAATCAAATGCATGGGATTCAGGTTAGGCCTACCATAGACCATAATGTAACAAAATTCGATTTGCAAAAAGCTTTTTGGAACCAATGAAGCTTGTAAATTGAGGACCTTCTGCATTCCCAATAAACATTTGTCGAAGTCCTCTCAATGATAATGTCAAACAGTTAAGTTTTTTCTTGAATAAGCAAAATTTAAGCTTGTATGTTGCTTTATTATTTGAATATTGCACTCAATAGACTATTAAATTTTGGATTTAAGTAAAGTGTAGAGAAAAAAAAAATAATATAATACAAATCGAAATTATTGAACAGAAATCAAAGATGCAAAAGGAATATGGAATTAGAGATTTTAGTTATGGAAAAGTAAAACGTTTGTTAAAAAGTAATATGGAGATGAATATATAATAATTACACAAAATTTGAATGTAATTGTAAGATGAAAAAGAATTGTGATATGGACTAGAAACGGCTGAATTTGTTGTTGTTGTTGTTGTTGTTGTGTATATATATATATATATATATATATATATATATATATATATATATATATATATATATATATATATATATATATATATATATATATATATATACACACACTAAAGATAAGTATCTTAAAAACCTCGGAAATCATAATGATTTTCGAATACTGTATTGAAATGTATCTACATTTTTGGAAACTTTTTGGAAAGGAAAATTAGTGTCAAGTACCATAAATAATTTCCAGAGAGAGAGAGAGAGAGAGAGAGAGAGAGAGAGAGAGAGAGAGAGAGAGAGAGAGAGAGAGAGAGAGAGAGAGGTTAGTAATATTTTTATACACGCCTTTTGTTTTGAGTACCACAGACTAGACAAAGGAAAAGGAATAAAAGAAGAGAATAAAAGAAAACTTACAACGTATTTGTATCAGAAAGGAAAAACCATTCATTGATGACAGATCTACAAAAAAATTGCTTAGAAGTCGGCCAAAGACAATTCAATCTTTGATGAATCAAGAAATAAATATATCACAATAAGAAGACAATGACAGTTTTGAACAATGGTGTGTCAATACCGTAGAGTTGTTTCATATTTTTTCCAATTGCACAAGACACGAGAATTCTCTCTCTCTCTCTCTCTCTCTCTCTCTCTCTCTCTCTCTCTCTCTCTCTCTCTCTCTCCTCTCTCTCTCTCTCTCTCTCTCTCTCATGAAATGTCCCACATCAAAGAATTTTATTTTTTTTAAGATAAGAGTGTTCTTGGAATCGTCTACGAGTTCTAAAGTTTCTTCAGGATGAAGAATTGATTATCAATAATGATGTTTTTTATTGGACTTTTTAAACAAGAAAATATGTGTGTATATATATATATATATATATATATATATATATATATATATATATATATAATATATATATATATATATATATATATATATATATATGTGTGTGTGTGTGTGTGTGTGTAAACATATACATACACACATTTATAATACTTGCATATATATTCTTCTGCATGTGAAGCCATATAACCCAATGATATACAATTCAACAAACTCTGACCAAGATTCGAAATCCGTAACGTTGTGGGTTGGTGCGCAGCTGTCTACAGCCATCTAGAAAAAAAAGGTCTGTTTGTTCTGCCATGCACAAAACCTATTTTTGACATCATAAAAGTAAACCAACCTAGTATGGTGTCCCTGACTAGTATAGATTTCCTGATCATGGCGATACACGAACCCTTTCACCACGTTAAGGTATTCCCACTCACAATAGGTTGGTTTACTGTGAGAGATCAGACAAAAAGTCCCAGTATCACCCACGCACTGTGGCCAGCGTGGTGATGAAAACTGGCCACACCGCAGACATTTATAAAGACTTGTCTGTGCATTTTTCTTGCATTGGAATAGAAGCGGATGCATTTGTTATTGTTGAATTATAGTTGTGCGTTGACTTGTGCAGTTAGATAAACAATGGGATTAATGTTACATGCTTGAACCTATTACTTTCTTATATAGTTCAATCATAAAATCATGTACATTTTATCTAATGAAAATTCTGTATGAAGTCGCAGTCTACAGGGAAGTAATCTTCCAATCAAGATTTTCTTATTTTCATAAAGAGTAGAGATTGCAAACAAAGGGTTTTTCCTTTTTCATATAGAGTGGAGATTGCAAATTAAGTTTCCTTTTCATTTTTTTCATTTAGAGTGGAGATTGAAAATTAAGATTCTTTT
>NC_090734.1:144098369-144101856 GCF_036898095.1 Palaemon carinicauda
AGAGTATCAGATAGACAGAAAATTCAGCTCTCTCTCTCTCTCTCTCTCTCTCTCTCTCTCTCATTTTCGTGTAGTAGAGTATCAGATAGAGAGAAAATCAAGCTCTCTCTCTCTCTCTCTCTCTCTCTCTCTCTCTCTCTCTCTCTCTCTCTCTCTCTCTCTCTCATCTTATTTTTTTTTATTAACCTTTTAATTCACTTGACCTTTCGATATTCTAACCTTTTCCTACATACATACATATACCAAGGCACTTCCCCCAATTTTGGGGGGTAGCTGACATCAACAAAGAAACAAAAACAAAAAGGGGACCTCTACTCTCTACGTTCCTCCCAGCCTAACAAGGGACTCAACTGAGTTCAGCTGGTACTGCTATGGTGTCACAGCCCACCCTCCCACATTATCCACCACAGATGAAGCTTCATAATGCTGAATCCCCTACTGCTGCTACCTCCGCGGTCATCTAAGGCATCGGAGGCAGCAGCAGGGCCTACCGGAACTGCGTCACAATCGCTCGCCATTCATTCCTATTTCTAGCACGCTCTCTTGCCTCGCTCACATCTATCCTCCTATCACCCAGAGCTTCCTTCATTCCATCCATCCACCCAAACCTTGGCCTTCCTCTCGTACTTCTCCCATCAACTCTTGCATTCATCACCTTCTTTAGCAGACAGCCATTTTCCATTCTCTCAACATGGCCAAACTACCTCAACACATTCATATCCATTCTAGCTGCTAACTCATTTCTTACACCCGTTCTCACCCTCACCACTTCGTTCCTACCCCTGTCTACTCGAGATACACCAGCCATACTCCTTAGACACTTCATCTCAAACACATTCAATTTCTGTCTCTCCATCACTTTCATTCCCCACAACTCCTATCCATACATCACAGTTGGTACAATCACTTTCTCATATAAAACTCTCTTTACATTCATGCCCAACCCTCTATTTTTTACTACTCCCTTAACTGCCCCCAACACTTTGCAACCTTCATTCACTCTCTGACGTACATCTGCTTCCACTCCACCATTTGCTGCAACAACAGACCCCAAGTACTTAAACTGATCCACCTCCTCAAGTAACTCTCCATTCAACATGACATTCAACCTTGCACCACCTTCCCTTCTCGTACATCTCATAATCTTACTCTTACCCACATTAACTCTCAACTTCCTTCTCTCACACACTCTTCCAAATTCTGTCACTAATCGTCCAAGCTTTTCTTCTGTGTCTGCAACCAGTACAGTATCATCCGCAAACAAAAACTGATTTACCTCCCTTTCATGGTCATTCTCGTCTACCAGTTTTAATCCTCGTCCAAGCACTCGAGCATTCACCTCTCTCACCACTCCATCAACATACAAGTTAAACAACCACGGTGACATCACACATCCCTGTCTCAGACCCACTCTCACCGGAAACCAATCACTCACTTCATTTCCTATCCTAACACATGCTTTACTACCTTTTCCTACAAGTGCATTATTAGCTTCATCATTTTACTCGTCTTTCCAATTACTTTCCAATCCTTTTTCTCTAGTTTCTTTGAATATATCTCCGTTTCATTCACTCCCTTCTTAATTTCCGAAGGTGTAATCGATGTTTTTCCTGCAAGAGATCCGTCTTCATAATTTTTGTGACGTAGAAGCTCTGGCAGATCCGACAGAAGACAATTAACACGTTTTCTATTTAGATCTTTTATTTATATGACTGTGATTATAAACTGTTAATTGAAATTTACGAATAAACTTAAATCTGTTTTATTAAATCAATCTTTAATTATATACAAAATCAGGAAGGATTTAGAGAAACATGTTTGGGGAATTAGTTTTCAGAAGGTATGTGAATATTCATTGAAGTTTTCACCGTCTTATTAATATCAAACCTTTTTTTTTTTTTATTCAGTACTGTGAAAATAGAATAAGTTTCTATTCAAACTATTACATTTTTTATAAACTGTTGATTGAAGGGACGAATAAACTTAAATCTGTTTTATTAAATCAATATTTTATTTGATACAAAATCAGGAAGGATTTATAATAACATGTTTGTGAAAGTAGTTTTCAGAAGCGATGGGAATATTTATTGAAGTTTTTACCGTTTCATTAATATCAAACTTTTCCTTTTTTTATTCCTTACTTAGACAATAAAAAATTTCTATTCAAATTTTCAATTGTTTTACCTCTGAAATTAATCCAGATATGAAAGAGAAATAGTTTCAAACGGGGTAGGAAATAATTTTCCATATCTAAGTAAAATACAGGGTTATCATAGCATTACTTTTTGTTATTGTTATTATTATTATTATTATTATTATTATTATTATTATTATTTTTATTAGCCAAGCTACAACCCTAGTTGGAAAAGCAAGAAACTATAAGCCCAAGGGGTCCAACAGGGTAAAACAGCTCAGTGAGGAAAGGAAATAAGGAAATAAATAAATAGTTAATAATTAACCATAATTCATTCTAAAAACAGTAACAAGGTCAAAACAGATAGGTCATATATAAACTATAAAAAGACTTATGTCAGCCTGTTCAGCATAAAAAACACTGTTATTCCTCCAGTTCAGTACACATATATAACCTGTAATGTAATGAATAAACTGAGATTTCTCTCTTGTTGGGAAAGGAGAGGGAAATAAATATTCCACTAATAACTAGATACCTGTCTTGCTTGGTAGCGGTAACGAGATATAGCTTCAAGTATATTCTGGATGAAGCGTAGCGTTTCAAAGTAATGAAACAAAGCGAAAGACTGGGAATCCGGCATGCATACATTGCACATAAAAATACATACATACATACATACATACATTCATACATACATACTCTAAAAGTATATATTAATACTATACAGTATTCTAGATGTTTTATTCCAGCTGTGACAAGTTGTGGAATGATCTTCCTAATTGGGTAGTTGAACCAGTAGAACTTTAAAAGTTAAAAATTGAAGCAAATGTTTCATGTTGAACAGGCTGTCATAAGTCTTTTTATAGTTTATATGTGACATATCTGTTTTGATGTTGTTACTGTTTTTTAATATTTTATTGTTAATTTTTTCATAACGTTTATTTATTTCCATATTTCCTTTTTTTACTGGGCCATTTTTCCTTGTTGGAGCCCTTGGGCTAATAGCATCTTGCTTTTCCAACTAGGGTTGTAGCTTGGCTAATAATAATAATAATAATAATAATAATAATAATAATAATAATAATGAATAGCCACTACGTTTACACGGTAATTCCAAAATGACCAAATAGGGATTTTGCATTTTTTCAAAACCTGATTTTTCTTTTATCTGTAATGTTATACATTTCTAAATTTCTCGACAAACAATAACGTACGCACGTACTATTGTGCATCAAATACAGGAGTTATGACAGACGTCCAAACACTTATTAAATTATGAAACACGTGTATAGAATAATAATTACATTAAAAGAATGAAATGCACATACATAAATACAAACATTTATTTCTGGT
>NC_090734.1:144102356-144114856 GCF_036898095.1 Palaemon carinicauda
AAGGACTCTCTTAATATATCTAATGACCTTTGTGACGTCATATCCAGGAGGTCGAAAAACGTGAAACGATTTGACATTTCACAGAAACATCTAAAGGTTTAAAGCCCGCTCATGAATGACAGAGGCTTGGGACAGTAACAATGCCCTAGCTAGCAGCACAATGCCCTAGACTTCTACAGAAAGACTATATATATTATATATATATACATATGTATATATGTATGTACACACACACACACACACACACACATATATATATATATATATATATATACATATGAATATATATATATATATATATATATCTGATCAGCGGCCAAAACCCCTCTCACGCAAGCTAGAACCAGGGAGGGCTAGGCAATGGTTTCTGATAACTCAGCCGGTAGACCTATAAGATCCCCAAACTCGCTGTCCTTTGCTCACAAGAAACTATCGAGCTGGAACGAGTCTCGAACCCAAGTCCGACAGTACGTCAGGCAGTTAAGTTCACTATAGGCCACTACAACGATCTGTAACGATCTGGCATGGGAAACGCTGGGATATTAGGAATTACATGAAGACGAGTCGAGATTTAGAGTGGGATAGTCAGAGATTCAAAAGTAAAAGGAAATTGAAGTAATATGATCTACTGGTGATATTGAAAAAAAATAAAACGACACAGTTGTACCGTAAAGTAACTGTTAAAGAGGCCAGATAGAACGAAAAATAGCTTTATGTAAATATTTGTTTAATGTACAGAAATGTCTGTAGTCTAGTAAAGGGAATATGTTCTACTAGTGTAAGCAACAGTGAATAATGACAGCTAAATATTTAGATAGATATATACACACACACATGCACGCTCAGCCACATCTAATTAGGGTATGGCTACTCCTATCCCTATCGGGGGACCGGAGAGCTGAGCACTTGGAGGAATAATGGGAGCGTGACAGAAATATATATATATATATATATATACAGTACATATGCTGTATATATATAATATATATATACAGTGTATATATATATTCATATATATAATATATACTCTATATATATATGTATATATATACATATATATATATATATATATATATACCAATATATATATATATATATATATACTCATATATATATATATATATATACAGTGTATATATATTCATATATATAAAATATATACTCATATATATATACATATATATATATATATATATATAATATACTATATATATATTATATATATATACTCATATATGATAAATTTTGCACATTTTTACGTGTTTTTCTTATTCAAATAAGCCATATATATTTTTGATACATTAATGTCTGGATTCTCTTAACAACCTCGGGATCAGAGCCCCAGGCGAATCACACAAGACAAGAGATTGGCTCCGGCCGGGAATCGAACCCTGGTCGGCAAGCTTCTACAGACAGTGACTAACCCACTTGGCCACGAAAAAAGAAGCCAAGTGGGTTAGTCACTGTCTGTACAAGCTTGCCGACCAGGGTTCGATTCCCGGCCGGAGCCAAGCTCTTGTCTTTGTGTGATTTCGCCTGGGGCTCTGATCCCGAGGTCGTTAAGAGAACCAGACATTCATGTATCAAAAATATATATGGCTTATTTGATTACTCATATATAATATAATATATATATATTATATATATATACTGTATATATATATACTCATATATATATATATATATATATATACTCATATATATATATATATATATATACATATATATATATATATATATATATATTTTATATATATATATATATGAATTCTATATACATATGTATATATACATGTATATATATATATATATATATATGCCAGACTTGCTTTTTATTACACAAGGGAAATGCCCAATCTAGGTGTGTTGTTTCCTTCGTTATTTGTAGTTATTGGAGTAAAAGAGACAAACACGCACATCCAAATAATTGAGAAAACGAGCAATTGCAGTACCTTGACCATTTTGTAGCTAATCTTACAGATCTTTCCAAGAGGAAAATGTACCTGTTAAGCTGATGTTTACCGTCTCTTGTTGCCTCAGTCGTGGAAATAATCTAAAGTTTGTGTGTGGCAAAGGTCCAGTTTTATTGCCTTGTAAACTATTTGGTGTTTGCAATCTTTGGTCCACCTGTAATGTTATTATTCCCCCGCCCCCCTTTGTGTTCCTTCAAGAAAGGTCTATTTTCTAATCTCTTCCTACCCTGTATTATCTATTTATCCCTCTCTTTCTTTTACTATTCATATATGTATATTTTATCCTTATCAAATCTACTTTTTCTATCTATACAGTTTTTTCTTCCTAGACAATGCTTTTTCGAGTAGCTATATTTCAAATTTACTTTTCTATTCTATACAGCAGTTTATCCTTATTACTAAACAATTCTTTCTCGAGTAGCTTATTTTTTTTCTTTTCTACAATTCTTTCTCGAGACGACACCCAAAGAACCGTGAAGCGTTTGAACTTCAGACATTGTTTCTTTCCCATACTATTTTTTTTCCGAGACTGTACTTTGGCAGAAGAACGTCTTAAAATAGGAAAAATAATTCAATTACAGGAATAGCTTTTACTATCTTACTATTTTTCTATTCTCTTTTCATGATGGGACGAAAGAGAGGACTATTTGATAATCTGCTACAGTCTAGCTTACAAAAGATAAAAGAAAAAGTGGAATATAATGAAGATATTACTAAAGTAAAAAAAAAAAAAATATTATCAAGGTTGAAACTTTGTACGCCTTGAACTGTCGAAGAAGAAGAAGAAGAAAAGAAGAGAGAGAGAGAGAGAGAGAGTGAGAGAGAGGGAGAGAGAGAGAGAGAGAGAGAAGTGAAGGGTTGAAAATTTGTACGCACTGTAGGTGTAGAAGAAAAAGAAGAAAAAGGAGAGAGAGAGAGAGAGAGAAGGAGAGAGAGAGAGAGAGCCCTTTTGTAGATTTTTTCTGGCCTCCAAGATCAAAAACAGTTACACGGTACTGCTGTGCAATTCCTTTTAAAACACTTAGAATCAATTACAATGTCAGTTTCTTGAAATGTAAATTTTCTCACAAAAGTCTTCGGAGATAAAATGTGAAACATATTAAACAAGAAAAAATAGAGAAATTTATCTAGACATTAGGGTTTAAGTTTCTCAATAACTAGTTACTATTATCATCATCATTATTATTATTATTATTATTATTATTTTTATTATTATGATTATTATTATTATTGTTATTATTATTAATTTTTATTATTATTAGCTAAGCTACAATCCTAGTTGGATAAGCAGAATGCTAAATGCAAAATAGCTCCAACAGGAAAAAATACCCCGCTGAGTAAATGAAAAAGGGAAATAAATAAAGTATAGATGAAAAGTAATTAATAGAAAAATAATATCTTAAGATCAGTAACAACGTTAAATAAATCTATCACAAACAAATAATGAAGAAAGTCTTATGACAACCTGTTCAACATAAAAAAACATTCGCTGGAAGTTTGAACTTCTATGTATTACTCCCTGGAAGAGCAAAACATTATTTGACCTTATTTATAAGAAAAATCTTCAATAAAGATCCGGCATCGGGATCAGTAGATTATTCAGTACAGTGTCAAGAAGCAAACAGACGGGGCTTGGTAGTTTGGCAGCCAGATAGAAATTGGGAAAGTAAATGAGATGGAGTAATATGATATACAGTACTGGTAACGATTAGAAAGGCCTGAAAGGAAAGAAAAAACTCGGGTTTGAGAGAGCCTAACCTAAAAGTTTATGATGGTCTTGTTGGTAACGTCTCTGCCTGGCGATCGCCAAACGGGGGTTCGAGTCCCGTGGAAATTCGTCATTTCTTTATCAATTATTATTTTTATTATTATTATTATTATTATTATTATTATTATTATTATTATTATTATTATTAATATTATTATTATTATTAGCTAAGCTACAATAGGAAAAAATAGCCCTGTGAGGAAAGTAATTAAGGAAATAAATAAACTACAAGAAAAGTAATGAACAATCAAAATAAAATACTTTAAGAACAGTAACATTAAAATAGATCTATCATATACAGTATAAACTATAAAAACTTCCAAAAAAATAGAGGAAGAGACACAAGATAGAATAGTGTGCCCGAGTGTAGGCCTCAAGCAAGTCTTTTCACATTCCCTTCATGGCTATAATACATTTGTATGTATGTATATACGCCATTTTCGTCAAGATTCATGTTTTCCCGTCTTCCACCTTCATTACTTTTGAAGTCAATGAAACGATCAATGGGGCGCAAAAGTCTACACCAATTTGCAATGCATCACCAGGAATAAACTACAGGATAAATCACCTCGACGCTGTTCTACTTGACAGGTATTCTGTTACCTATGTGAATATGCGCATCTTGCTCTAAGAACATTTCACTCAGTACATTTCTTGTAAAGGTTTAAAGGCCACTCAGGAATGGCAGAGACAAGGGACAGTGACGTTGCCCTATCAGGCAGGACAAACACCTAGAGACTGACCATTTATACATATGATCAGCGCCCAAGCACCCTCTCCACCCAAGATAGGACATAGGAAGGCCAGGTAATAGCTGCTGATTACTATGCTGATAGACCTATAGGCTCCCCCAAAACCCCTACCCTTAGGTTACAAATATGGTGAGGTTGGAGCAACTAAAGGAACTAACGAGTTTGAGCGGGACTCAAAACCCCAGTCTGGCGTTCACCAGTCAGGGACGTTACCACATCGGCCACCACAACCCTAAATTAACTTGGAGCAACTTTTTTAGATATACTCAAGTTGTGTTGACAGTTGAATAAACAAATCAAGAATTATATATAGTAAGAAGTCTAGCAAGTTTGTTATAGGAGCTATATTTCATTTACTATATTCCTTTTTATTTGGAGTAACTTTTTTATATATGTACCAATATACAGCAAAAGCCAGTAGGAAATAATAAAAAGCTTTAGTACCAAGCGCTTTCGTGCATTAAGACACTTTTTAGGGTACAATAAAAAGTCACACAGTTGAAGGACGTCAATAAGTAAAACAGGATAAAAAAAAAAAAAAAGTTTAACAATAAAATAAATGATAGAAAAACCTAGTCAGCTAACTAGCATTGTCAAACAATCAAACAACCCACAGCCAAAATTTGTACTTGAACGTAAAGTGGTCATAAACTTATTATTATTATTATTATTATTATTATTATTATTATTATTATTATTATTATTATTATTATTATTATTATTACTACTATTATTATCATTATTAGGCTGGAGGAACGTAGAGAGTAGAGGTCCCCTTTTTGTTTTGTTTCTTGTTGTAGTCGGCTACCCCCCAAAATTGGGGGAAGTGCCTTTGGTATATGTATGTATGTATGTATTATCATTATTATTATTATTACTAGCAAAGCTACAACCCTTGCTGGAAAAGCGGGTTCCTATAAGCCCAAAGGCTCCAACAGGGCTCCCAGTGAGGAAACAAATTAAGGAAATAAATAAAATACAAAAAAAGTAATGAACAACTAAAATAAGATATTTTAAGAACATTAAAGATATAAAAAATAGATCTTTCATACATAAATTATACAAAAAAGAGACATGGCACCCTATTCAACATAAATATATTCATTAGAAGTTTGAACTTTTGAAGTTCCACCGATTCCACTCCGACGTTTCCACAATGCAAATACGGCCGTTTTCAGTATAACATCTTTATTATTATTATTATTATTATTATTATTATTATTATTATTATTATTATTATTATTAGCCAAGCTACAACCCTAGGGCTCCAATAGGGAAAAATAGCCCAGTGAGGAGAGGAAATAAGGAAATAAATAAATGATGATTACTAACGTAATCACGGGCAGGAAGAGATATTTCTAGAGAAGGCATTTATAAGGATAGAGATATATGCCGTTAATACCCCAGAACCTTGAGGAGGTTATCCCCTGATCGCAAGAGGGAGGGAACTAGTCTACAGGTAAATCATGCGATGAAATATAGCCAATGTTCCTTTCCTGTTACTGCTATGATCAATTATCTTTATTGTAATTAACGGGTCCATGGGCTTTCCTAAAGAAAAACATTTATCTTTGTTTTTTTCCCGATGACTTATTATTATTATTATTATTATTATTATTATTATTATTATTATTATTATTTGTTAAGCTACAACCCTACTTGTAAAATAACCCAGTGATGAAAGGAAATAAGGAAAGATAAAATATATTAAGAACAGTAACATTAAAATAAATATCTCCAGTATAAACTATAAAAACTTTAACAGAACAAGAGGAAGAGAAATAAGATAGAATAATGTGCCCGAGTGTACCCTCAAGCAAGAAAGCTCTAACCCAAGACAGTGGAGGACCATAGTACAGAGGCTATGGCACTACCTAAGACTAGAGAACAATGGTTTGATTTAGGAGTGTCCTTCTCCTAGAAGAGCTGCTTACCATAGCTAGAGAGTCTCGTCTACCCTTACCAAGAGGAAAGTGACCACTGAATAGTTACAGTGCAGTAGTTAACCCCTTGAACGAAGAAGAAATGTTAGGTAATGTCAGTGTTGTCACGTGTATGAGGACAGGAAAATCTGTAAAGAATATGCCAGACTATTCGGTGTATGTGTAGGCATAGGGAAAATGAACCGTAACCAGAAAAGGATCCAATGTAGTACTTTCTGGCAAGTCAAAAGAACCCAAAACTCTCTAGCGCTAGTATCTCAACGGGTGGCTGGTGCCATGGCCATCCTACTACCTACTATTATTATTATTATTATTATTATTATTATCTAAGCTACAACCCTAGTTGGAAAGGCAGAATGTTATAAGCTCAAGGGCTCCAACAAGGAAAAATACCCCTGTGAAGATAGGATACAAGGAAATAAATAAACTACAAGATATGTAATGAACAATTAAAATAAAATACTAGGCAGGCAGTTAATTCTAATTGCCAGGCCTTCTCCATCATGAGGCTCAATACTACACAGTATTCTAGAAGTTTTAATCCAGCTGTTACCAAGTTGTGGAATGATTTTCCCAATCGGGTAGTTGAATCAGTAGAACTTCAAAAGCTCAAAGTTGGAGCAAATGTTTTTATGTAGACCAGGCTGACATGAGTCTTTTTATAGTTTATATATGACATCAGTTTTTGACGTTGTTAATAGTTTATATATGACATATCTATTTTGACGTTGTTACAGTTTATAGAATTATTGTTAATTTGTTCTCATCATTTATTTATTTCCTCATTTCCTTTCCTCACTGGGCTAGTTTTCCCTAATGGACCCCTTGGGCTTATAGCATTTTGCTTTTCCAACTAAGGTTGTAGCTTGGCTAGTAATAATAGTAATAATAATTGTAACAACATTAATATAGATCTTTCATATATAACCTATAGAAAGAGACTTATGTCAGCCTATCCAACCTAAAAACATTCGTTGCAAGTTTGATCTTTTGAACTTATTTTGAACTTCTTTCTCAACTTCTCAAGTTGCTGGTCTTTATACACGTGCGCACGCACACAAAATCACACATACACGAACACACACGTTCAATAAGAGCACTCATATAAATATACACATGCATTTAAAAAAAGAAAAAAAAAAAGACTAGCAAGCCAAACAAGCCATTTTCCAATGTCGAGAGGCGTGAGTGTGTGCCATAATTACTGTCGAGCTAGCGGGTGCTACTGTCAAGCGAGCAGGGGTTTAAAGAAAATAACTGTCAAATTAACGCGCAAAGAAGCGGTCCCATTTGTTAGGAGAAGCGCAACTTATATAACAAAAAACCAGCTGCAAACGTCGTTACTAAAGGGACAATGGCGTTACACGCCCGAAGATGTAACTGACGCCAAAGCTTGGTCTAGTGTCAGGCATGTAAGTATGGTCTGTGGACACTTGCAGATATTTTTTTTCTTTTTCTTTTTTCTAGGGGGGGGGGTTGCCTAGATCTCTATATATGCATGTATCAATGTACTTACAAATATAAGCACATGAATTGTTAGAATTAAATAAGTCGTCATAAGACGATACCAAATTAAAATTTTAAACGATTATATATCAGAATCTATTAAGGGTAGGTCTAGATCTACTCACTATATAATCAACAACAACAACAACAACACTCGTTTCTAATCCACTGCAGGACAAAAGCTTCTGGCATTTTAATTCATGCCTGGGTTTTGGCCAGTTTTTATCATCATGTTGGCTAGTACGGATTGGTGAAGGTAGGAGATTTTCGTCTGATCAGGTACAGCAAATCAATTTAGTATGGGTGGCCCTTATTAGTACAACTTTTCTGATCATGGTGAGATACTACCGCTAGAGAGTTATGGAGTCCTTTGACTGTCCAGACAGTACTACATTGGATCCTTCTCTCTGGTTACGGTTCTTTCCCTTTGCCTACACAAACATCGAATAGTCTGGCCCATTCTTTAAAGATTCTCCTCTGTCCTCATACGCCTGACAACACTGAGATTACCAAACAATTCTTCTTCATCCAAGGGGTTAACTACTGCAATATAATCGTTCAGTGGCCACTTTCCTCTTGGTCAGGGTAGAAGAGACTCTTTAGCTATGGTGAGCAGCTCTTCTAGGAGAAGGACACTCCAAAATCAAACCATTGTTCTCTAGTCTTGGTTAGTGCCATAGCCTCTGTACCATGGTCTTCCACTGTTTTGGGTTAGAGTTCTCATGCTTGAGGGTACACTCGGGCACACTATTTTATCTAAATTCTCTTCCTCTTGTTTTGTTAAAATATATATAGTTTATATAGGAATTATTTATTTTAATGGTAGTGTCCTTAAAATATTAAATTTTTCCCTTTTTCGTTTCCTTACTGGGCTATTTTCCCTGTTGGGGCCCCTGGGCTTATAGCATTCTGCTTTTCCAACTAGGGTTGTAGCTTAGCAATTAATAATAATAATAATATGCAAACACTTTCACTAAGTTAACGTATCCCAACTCATAGTTAATTGGAAAAATATTTTTGTAGTAAATTGGAAAAATATTTTTGTAGTAAATGGGAAAAATATTTTAGTAATAAATTGGCAAAAAATATTCTTAAAAAAGTAATTGGAATTGCAACTAAAAAGGGTTAGTTTCTAGTTCCATTATTATTAAGTTGGAAGATCCAAGCCTACATGGTTGAGGACTATGGAGCGTGAAATAGATGATGATGAATGGAGAAGTATCAATTTCATAGCTCTCAAGATAGAGACGACTGGCGAAATCTAACCGAAACCCTTTGTGTCAATAGGTGCACGAGGAGATGATGATGCTTCTTGCTAGCCATATCCGTCCTACTAAAATTATTAATTAAGCAGTGATGAATGAAAGAAATGAGTCAGGTTATGTGGACAGAAAACGATACAAGAAAAAGGCATTTTTGTAAAAGTGTATTTCTTTACATGGCTTCAACCCTGAAATCCTTCTCATCTTGTCAGAATGACACAATCAAAATTTGCTTGGGAGTACATATATATATATATATATATATATATATATATATATATATATATATATATATATATATATATATATATATATATATATATATATATATATATATATATCCAGTCACGCTCAGCGGCATTGCCAGACGTGTATTTACTAAGTTTCTCCCACTCCTCTGGTAAGGATACAGGGAGTAGTCATACCCTGGTGAGAGAAGGAGTGGGAAGATTTAAATCTGTGTTTGTGTGCTTGTGGATGTATATCTATCTAAATATTTAGCCATCATTTTTGACGGGTTGCGTACACTAATTAAAGTATAGATAACAGCCTATCTTTCAATAAACAATAAAATAATAAGAACTTCATTTGTCGAATTAGAATGCAATTCCAAAGTTAGCCTCTCACAACTAAGGCAAGACGTTGTCGAAACTCTCAGGACTGTTTAACGAACTAGTCCAAAAAACAAAAACAAAGATAAACATCGCAGCTTTAATTCTTTATTGCGTATGACTCTTCCCCAAAGTTTCTGCAGGTTTCCGTTTCCCTAAAGAAAAATTAGAAAAAAAGCCTGGGCCCATTTTTGACACGCAGGTGCATTTAACCTAATTTCTCTGGAGAGAAAAATGCAGTTCTAATGAAGTCATACTCAGCAAATCTGTTACCCAGAAAAGAGGAGGTCGAGACATTACTTAAAGCACTCTTGGAACTGTCGAAGGGACAGGGAGGTGGGTGGGTAGGTAGGGTAGGTGGATGGGCTTATTGTGGAAAGGGGTGGGTTGATGATGGAGGACTCCGAGAAAAGAGGAAAAGAGGCCGCGACAGAGAAAGAAGGAAATAACTAGAGAAAGATAAAATGGTTGTGAAGGAAGGTGAACTTTGTGTGGGGTTGGATGTGGCGGAGATTAATTCTTAGTGGTATTGGGAGTGTTGAAGAGAAAGATTTGGTGGTGTTGGAGTTGATGAAGACGAAGCTTTGGTGGTGTTGGGTCAGTGAAAAGAAAGCATTAATTGTTTGGTGGTTGATGAAGACGAAGTATTGGTGGTGATGGGGTAGGTGAAGAGGAATCGTTGGTGATGGAGGAGCTGGTGAAGAGGAATCGTTGGTGATGGAGGAGCTGGTGAAGAGGAATCGTTGGTGATAGTGGAGCTGGTGAAGAGGAACCGTTGGTGATGGTGATGGTAGGGTTACTGAAAAGGAAGTGTTAAGGATGGTGTTGATAAAAAAGAAGTGTTGTGGAGGAATTGGTGAAATGAAAGCTCTGGTGTTAAAGGATGTGTAAAATGAATAATCATGAGGTATGGTGGTTCTTGATAAGAATTAAACAGCATCGCCAAATTTAACAATAATAAATGTGAGAGTTTCTCTCATTTAGGAATATTGCTTGCTCACATGACTGTAATTATAGGGACAACATTCCAGGCTTTCTTGTACGTCTATAGAATAAATTGAATTTATATATCCCCATATTGAAATATGTAAAATGTAACAGGTAATATAAATATAAATAAATTGATTAAATTGGTTTATTTACAAAATAGCTAATAAAAGCAGCTTCTACGTTCATTCTTCGTCTCCCCAAACAAGGAAAATATGGGCAAAATACTTTCAAGGCTTTGCAAGTCTCATAACCAATACAAGTCATCAACAGTGTGTTGATTCCGCAATATGCATGAAGTATTTGCGTTCCTTGAACATCTAAGGCCTTCAGTTCTAAAACCTTCACCAACATATCTATTTAACACCGGTTGTGGTGGCCTATTGGAAACATCCCTTCCTGGTAATCGCTAGTCTGGAGTAAGAGTCCCGCTCAAATTCGTTAGTTCCTTTAGTGGCTGCAACCTCACCATCCTTGTGAGCATAGGATACAAGGTTTAGGGGTGACTATAGATCTCCCCGCTTAGTCATCGACAGGCATTGCCTGGTCCTAGCTAGAGTGGAGAGGGGGTTTGGGTGCTGATCATATGTATATATGATCAGCCTCTGGGGCATTGTCCTGCTTACTAGGATAATGTCACTGTTCCTTGCCTCTGCCATTCATGAGAGGCCTTTAAACTGGTTCTGGTGGCCTACTGGAAAAAGACCTACCTGGTGATCTATCAGACCGGGGTTTGAATCCCTCTTAAGCCCGACAGCTTCTTGTAGTGGCGCTGATCATATGTAGCATGGTCAGGCTCTAGGGCATTGTCCTGCCAGCTAGGGCATTATCACTGTCCCTTGTCTCTGCCGTTCATGAGCAGGCCAAAAACAAAAACACTATGACTCTTTCTTTTGAACCTAACAGGTTATGAACACACTGATGATAATTTTCTAAATAAACTTTGTTATAAAAAATTATTTGGAATTAACCTGAGAACTAAGAAAATCTTGCCCTTAATAAAAGTCCTGGGTGATCGATTTTAATTGAAACACGACTTTTAAAATCATGTAATCTTAAAATGAGACAGATGAAGGACTGAGTGGGAGTTTCTGCAGATATTGTCTGGCTCCCCAAGGTCTACTTGGGGATTAACCGCATGTTCAAGGGAGTTCGTTCTATAGTCATTGATATGCATTTTGACTTATAGCTTAAAAGTTACCTTTAAACTTTGCCAAAGCTAACCGCTATGACCATCCTCCCTAATAATAAAGAGCATATGTCTGGCTGCATATTAGATATATTTCTTTCATGTCACGTTGAGCGGCATTGCCAAACATATGACTACTCGGTCTCTCCCCATCCTACGGGTAGGGAGAGAGGAATTAGTTATACCATGGTGAGAGGGGTACCACGAGAGGTACACTTCGAAACCACAATCTCCCAAATTACCAAACCAGCGGGTTGTAGTTAGGAAAGGGGGAGGGGGTGGGAAGGGTTGAAGCTGCATGTGGGTGCAAGTGTGTGCATATCTATCTAAAATATTTAGCCGTCATTTTTTGACAGATCTCGTACACTAGTATATCTATATACACCAAACCCAAGTAGTTGTCCAGATCGAAATAAACTTCAGGAATAGCAGTAGTAGTTCAGAACTCTAAAACCGCACCACATACAGTTAAGATTTATCTTTCAATCATATCTGAAAATCTGAAAAAA
>NC_090734.1:144119856-144122356 GCF_036898095.1 Palaemon carinicauda
ACACTAAAATATATTCCTAGCGTTCACATACCCACATTTTAAACAAATAAAGTGAGGTAAAGTATAACTGAGCTTATCCTTATTATAAAATATCATACTGCAATGCTAATAAAACTATGGTTAGGATTTCAAATGATCAGTAAAAGTTTTTCTTGGTAATTGCACGACTTCGTTCATCACGATAAGAAACCAAAATGTAAGAGCAAAGAAACACCCAAAGACGTCACTGTACCCAGAGTTCTTTTCGTGGAAAATCTTGAAGGGATTTTCAGTTGTCACAAAAGTGAGAGAGAGAGAGAGAGAGAGAGAGAGAGAGAGAGAGAGAGAGAGAGAGAGAGAGAGAGAGAGAGAGAGAGAGCTATCGCTACTTATTTCCATTCCCTTTGCATCCACAAAACCTAACTTTCAAATCGTATGTCTTTAAAGGTGGGCAAACACGATAATCCTGTCTCTCACTTCCAAAATCACCGCCCCCCTCAAATAATGTAGATATTCAACCGTACAGTAAATGCATGTAAACATGCAATATCCATCCCAAAATGTTCGGAAGTAAACATTTCCGAATAGATTAAGAGTTTCGCCTCATCGATAAGACCAGAATTCCAGTCGCATAGAAATGTACATTCATGCAAATGAAAGTCAGGATCAGGCACATACTGAGCTGAATACGTTTTCTCGGAATGAAATACAAGAGACATACAGCGGAATACTGTTTGATATTAGGATATTTATGAAGTTCCGATGAGCGGTATCCTTTACCCGACGATGGTATCCTGTATTTTGCATGTTGCAGAGTAGTTCTTTTTGTACCGACGATGTTCCAAGTTATTGTAGCTTCTAATATACAGTAAATTCTTACATGATATAAAATTATAGTTCTTTTTATACCGAGGATATTTTCCTCAAGAAGTTATCGTAGCTTCTAATATACGGCCAAATCTTACGAAATACAAAATTATAGTTCCTTTTGTACCGAGGATGTTCTACACGAAGTTATCGCAGGTTCTAATACACAGCAAAATCTTACAGAATACAAAACTATAGTTCTTTTTGTACCGAGGATGTTCTACCCAAAGTTATCATCGCTTCCAATATACAGCAAAATCTTACATAATACAAATATATAGTTCCTTTTCCACTGATGATATTTTCACCATGAAGTTATCGTAGCTTCTAATACAAAAATAAAACCAGTGACACGTCAATAGATAGACGCCTCATTTATCTTCTTGCTTATTTTGCTATGCTGAATTTACTAAGTTTGAGTGGAATTTTCTCTCCTGTTGACATATTCCAAAGAGATAGATCAAAGCTCTTGATTAGAGGGGAAATTGAAGTAGCATAGAAATGCAAACAATAATAAAAAAGGTAACGATTATTTTTTTGTGAATAAGTAACATGTAAAAGATTATTGTAATCTTTTATTATTTATCATTTATTATTTATTATCTATTATTTATTACTTACTATTTATTATTATTATTATTACTTTCTAAGCTACAACACTAGTTGGAAAAGCAACATGCCATAACCCCAAGGGCTCCAACAAAGAAAATAGAGCAGTGAGGAAAAGAAATAAGGAAACGGATAGAATAGTGTCCCTGAGTGTACCCTCAAGCAAGAGAACTCTAACCCAAGGCAGTGGAAGACCATGGTACAGAGGCTTTGGTAGTATATGAGGAGTGTAGCTCTCTTTGTTTTATGAATGTGCTTTAGTATACATGGAAATAAAAACATGCATGTGCGTATACTTATAGAAATATGTATCATTTGGTAGGTAGTAGGTTGGCCAGAGCACCAGCCACCCATTAAGATCCCTCTCTCTGGTTACTGCTCTTTTATTTCTTTGCCTACACATACACCGAATACTCTGGCCTATTCTTTACACATTCTCATCTTTCCTCATACACCTGACAACACTGAAATTACCAAACACCTCTTCGCTCAAGGTGCTAATCCCTGTACTGTAATTGTTCAGCGGCCACTTTCCTCTTGGTAAGGGTAGAAGAAACTCTTTAGCTATGGTAAGCAGCTCTTCTAGGAGAGGGACACTCCCAAATTAAACCATTGTTCTCTAGTCCTGGGTAGTGCCATAGCTCTGTACCATGGCCTTCCACTGTCTTGGGTTAGAGTTCTCTTGCTTGCGGGTACACTCGGGCACGCTGTTCTGTCTTGCTTCCCTTCCGCTTGTTTTGTTAAAAGTTTTCATAGGTTATATAGGAGATATTTATTTTAATGTTGTTACTCTTCTTAACAATTTCATTTTTCCTTGGCTCCTTTCCTCGGTGGGCTATTTTCCCTGTTGTAGCCCCTGGCCTTATAGCATCTAGCTTTTCTAACTAGGGTTGTAGCTTAGGAAATAATAATAATAATAATAATAATAATAATAATAATAATAATAATAATAATAATAATAATAATAATAATAATTGCCAACAATTAAATAGTTACACGAAAATACCATTATCGGCGAATTTAGAATGAAGATGAAATCAAGACA
>NC_090734.1:144127356-144134856 GCF_036898095.1 Palaemon carinicauda
CACTTTATTGTCCATGTGCAATGTCAAAATCTAATATTGTGTTTAGGTCCTCCAGTCAGTTTAGTCGTGATAGCTTTCTCAATCGTGTTTTTGGGGAAACCGAAATTTACGTTGAAATATGCTGATCTTTATTTGAAGGCAGATAGCACAATATTATCACTACTCAAGTTCAAAATTGAAAAGAGAGAGAGAGAGAGAGAGAGAGAGAGAGAGAGAGAGAGAGAGAGAGAGAGAGAGAGAGAGAGAGAGAGAGAGAGAGGTGAATATTTTAGATTAGTAAGCAATACAAACCAACACTTCATTGAATGAATAACAAAAAAAAAAAAAATCCCGAGGGTTTTCAGTTCTTGAAGGACAGGATATAAAGTAACCCTGAAATAGAAATGAAGAAAGAAGGAAAAATTCTTCCCCTGAAATTAAATTCAGGTAAAGCTTAAACTCCTGTCTGGGAGTTCGATAATTTATATGAGAAGGGAGGGAAAAGGGGGGTGGGGGAAGGGGGCAGGGCAAGCCACGATAAATATAAGATGAGGTTTCCCAGTACCGGGGGAGAGAGAGTGTGTACAGAAAGCAAGTGAATTAATTAATACCATAGGATGGTACGTTGGTAGAATTGCTATTAGTAAATGCATTTGGGTCATTATTTCTATATACGTATTTCTCTGTACATCAGGTTATGTAAGGATTTCAATAATTGTAAAACTATTTCTTTTCAAGTTCCTATCATTATTTTATTATTCTATGTAAACATTTCTCTCTATATCAAGTAATATACAGTAAGCATATCAATGATTGTAAATGTATTTCTTTGTACGCTTATGCAGTTATTTTTTTTTTTTTTTTTTTTTTTTTTGTCTAAACATTTCTCTTTCCATCACTTGAGGTAATCATTTCAATAATAGTAAATATAACTCTTGATAAGTTCACGAAATTATTTTATCATTTTCTTTCTAAATATTTCTCAGATTATAGGTTTATGTAAGCATTTCAATGATTATATAGATATCAACACGTTCATGCATTTTTTCAATATTTTTGTTTTTTATCATTTTACAAGTTTACTCTTTGTAATACCAAGCTTCGTTGCTGCAATAAAAAAATAAACAATTACTTATATTATTTATATCACAAAGTTATATTCCCAATGGAAATATACCAAGGGAATGAAATAAAATTCCAAAATTTTCTATTATTCCACTCAATCTGAGATATCTTTTCGCCTCACAACTAATAATCAATTTCGGAGAGAGAGAGAGAGAGAGAGAGAGAGAGAGAGAGAGAGAGAGAGAGAGAGAGAGAGAGAGAGAGAGAGAGGGGGGGGGGGTTGTCGTCCAAGAGAGTTACAAGGATTTTGGATGTCTCAACGACTTTTTAGTCCATCCGCGAAGACTCCATTTGCTCCTTAGTAGTGCGAGTTAGTTACAGCATTTAGAGAGTTCTTATGATCTTGTTTAACTTATTCTTCAACTCGTTTACCGTGTTAATGCTCACTACATCCACTGGAAGTCTATTCCAAGGATTTGCTATTATGTGTGTAGAGAAATTGCCACAATGAGTGGTGTAGTACTTTTTCAATTCCAGCTTGTATCCGTTATCTCTGGACTGATTTGTGTTAAGAGTGAATAGATTGTTGTGATCTGCATTTGTTATTCCTTTAACAAGTTTGAATGCCTCCATAAACTGCCCTCTTAATCGTCGAGTTTATAGATCAAATAAGTTCAAACGTTCCCTCCTCCGTCTATATCCAAATTGCCTTAGTGTTGGAACCAGTTTGGTGGGCCTAGCTTGTACTGCTTCCAGTCTATCTATATCCTTCTGAATACCTGGAGCCCATAATTGGACTGTATTGTAGATGGGGTCTTATTAGTGATATATACAGTTGTAGTACAGTGTCTTAGTTTCTGTATTTGGATTGTCTCTTTATGTAACCTATGACCTTTTGTGCTTTCTTTTCAGCTTTGGGGAACTTCAAATCCTTGCTGATAATAATAGTGCAATCTTCCTCCTGGTCCACACTTTCATTTTCATTACCCAGCAGTGAATAATCTGATTGCGGGTTACTATAACCTATATGCATGACTTTACATTTCCTCAGGTTGAAAGGCATTTGCCATTTTCTGGACCATTCTCCTAACTTCCTGAAGATCCTCTTTTAAGGCTTCTATGTCTTCTGAGTTCGCAGCATGTATGCTTAGTTTAGTATCGTCGGCCAATTTGGCTATTCTACTAGTTGATCCTAAATCTATGTCGTTAATGTAAATCAGAAATAGCAATGGTTCAAGGACGTATCTTTGAGGTACTCCGCTTGTAACAGCTGCCTACTCAGAAGCTTCTCCATTGATTACAAGTCTATTTGTTAGCCAATCTTCGATCCATTCCGCTTGCTCGTCAATGATGCCTAGTGCTCTAATTTTGACGATTAATTTCTTATGAGAAAAAGCCCTGCTTTTGTCATGAATGCTAAAAATGTGAAAAAAAAAAATCCAAACCATTTGTCACCTATGATCTCTTTTGTCTAGAACCATGTTGGTTGTCTATCAGAAGATTATTTTATCTCTATATGTTCTACTAATGAATCTGCTATAATTGATTTGAACATTTTGAATGGCAATGAATTTAGACACAGGTCTGTAGTTACCAGGTTCTTCTTTTGGTCTCTTCTTGTAGATTGGAGGAACATTACTTAGTTTCTATCTTTGTAGTGCCTTTTTTTTTCTTGGCTGTCTTTCGGAAACTTTTGTAAAACTGTGTGGTTATCTCCTCTTTTAGTTCTATAATCTCTCTTAGATGAATATAATCTGGACATAGTGCTTCAAGACTTACTGAATCCCTTTACTTCATTTTGACACCTTCCATTGTAAAGGTGATTCTGTTTACTGCTTCTGGCCCTTCATAATTAATAGCTGGAACAGGGAGGCTTATTGATTCTTCCCTAGTGAATACAGTTGTGTAATATGCATTCATCAGTTCGGCTTTATCCAAATTATTTATTTTAAGATTACCCTTCGAGTCTCTTAACGGGCTAATGTCTTTTATTGGTTTTTACTGTTTACATATGCAAACAAATTCTTTCATGCTTTCTTTAATAACTGAAGCCACTCCTTTCTCTTCATTGATCTTGGCATTTCTAACTAGTTTATCTACATTTCTGCTTAGCTTTTTGTGCTAGGCTGTGGATTCATTGATTTGTTTCCTGTCTCTACTTATTGCGTTGGCCATTTCTCTGTTGAATAATTTTGTTAGCGGAGTTTCATTTGATAATAATTTTCGATTAGGCAAACATTTAGCCCTTTTTTCTTTACATATTTCTACAAAGGAGTCCCAACGTGAATCTAGGTTCCCTGTTTCATCATATTCTAAATTCTTGGTATATTCATTCAGTTGTATCCAGTTACCCCATCTGTAGTCTAGCTTCTTCAAAATTTTCCTTTCTTTTAGATGAGGAATATTTACCTGAAAGCTAAATATTCCTTGGTCACTTTTGCCAATATTTTCGCCAACTAAGAAACTGGATACTAAATTTCCTTCTGTTGTTAGCTCAATATCTAGTATGGTGTTTCCCCTAGTCTAATTATCGACGCACTGATGGAGGAATTTATTATTGACAAATTCTAGTAGCCTGGGTGTATAATGTAGAATTCATAGTGTCCCAGTTTACTATTGCACTGAAGTCTCCCTTTAGGACAGCTAGTTTATTGAACACTACTTGTCCTAGTTGTCTATACAGCTCTTCGTCCTGTTCTGTGCGATTGATATGGTGGACTTAATATTGCTAGTATGAGAGAGAGAGAGAGAGAGAGAGAGAGAGAGAGAGAGAGAGAGAGAGAGACGAAAAGGATTGTCGTCCAAGAGAGAGAGAGAAAGAGGGGAGGGAAATTGTCACCCAAAAAAACAAAACAAAAAACATTACAGATTCATTTCTCGTGAAAACACATTTACATTTCGTATGAGAGAGTCAAAACAGCGGCACTACGCATTTCACAAAGAAGAAAGGATAATGTAAACATTTCTGAGGAAGGCCAAAATCCAGACATTTTCTCCGAAAGCAGCATAAATAACACGTGCGTTATCCTTTAAAGGAAGCGTGAAGGACATATGCTTTGAATACTAAACAAGGACAAAAAAAGTATAAAACAGAATCCCTTAAAACCTGACGCAGGATATTCATGAAAAGTAACCATTGCAGAAGCTCAGAGAAAAGGGTGATATAATTCATTTTGGAAAAATTATAATAGACTTTCTAGAATGTACAGGTTTAGACGAAAAGAAAATGTTTGATTAAGGGAATCATAAAAATAATAATAATAATAATAATAATAATAATAATAATAATAATAATAATAATAATATTATCAATGATGATGATGATACTGATGATTTTATTATTATTGTTATTATCATATATATATATATATATATATATATATATATATATATATATATATATATATATATATATATATATATATATATATATATGTACAAATATATATATATATATATATATATATATATATATATATATATGTATGTATGTATGTATGTATGTATATATATACTGTATATATATATATATATATATATATATATATATATATATATATATATATATATATATAAATAAATATATATATATATATGGATAAATATCAACACAACATCGTTATCAAATAGAAATAAATTTCTACCTCATACTTGGGATCGAACGCTGGCCCCTTCTAATGAAAGGCCAAGTTGGTATCGACCTGGCCTTTCATTAGAAGGGGCCAGTGTTCTATCCAAAGTATGAGGTAGAAATATATATATATATATATATATATATATATATATATATATATATATATATATATATATATATATATATATATACATAGATATTACATACACACATACATGCGCATATATATATATATATATATATATATATATATATATATATATATATATATGTGTGTGTGTGTGTGTGTGTGTATGTGTGTATGTGTGCGTACACAAACATACATACTGTACATAATTTAGAATTGCGCGCAAGTCCAAAATCTATACGAATTATGTTAGTTCTTCTTAGCTATGAAATTAAATAACTAAGTTACCACGACTCAAGACCATAATCATAAATACCAAATCTTCTTCCAGCCGGCCCAATGAAATCAGCATAAATTAAATACATCTCCCAAGATCCTCTGAATATTCATAACGTTGGTATTATATCTATTTTGCTGGAAGACCGGCCTATCTCCCTCAGCAATTCCATAACTACTTCTAGAGACCTCAGCAATTCCATGACAACTTCTAGGGACCTCGGCAGTTCCATGACTACTTCTAGGGACCTCGGCAGTTCCATGACTACTACTAGGGACCTCGGCAGTTCCATGACTACTATTAGGGACCTCGGCAGTTCCATAACTACTTCTATGGCCTTTGGCAGTTCCATGACTACTTTTAGGGGCTTTGGCAGTTCCATGACTATTTCTAGTGATTTCAGCAGTTCCATGACTACTTCTAGGGATCTCGGCAGTTCCATGACTACCTCTAGGGCCCTCGGCAGTTCCATGACTAATTCTAGGGCCCTCGGCAGTTCCATGACTACTTCTAGGGATCTCAGCAGTTCCATGACTACTTTTAGGGACCTCAGCAGTTCCATGACTATTTCTAGGGCCTCGGCAGTTCCATGACTACTTCTAGGGCCCTCAGCAGTTCCATGGTGACTTCTAGGGCCCTCGGCAGTTCCATGACTACTTCTAGGGCCCTCAGCAGTTCCATGGTGACTTCTAGGGCCCTCGGCGCTCCCATGACTACTTCTAGGTCCCTCGGCAGTTCAATGACTACTTCTAGGTCCCTCGGCAGTTCCATGACTACTTCTAGGGACCTCGGTAGTTCCATAACTACTTCTAGGGATCTTGGCAGTTCCATGACTACTTCTAGGACCCTCGGCAGTTCCATGACTACTTCTAGGGCCCTCGGCAGTTCCATGACTACTTCTAGGGCCCTCGGCAGTTCCATGACTACTTCTAGGGAACTCGGCAATTCCATGACTACTTCTTGGTCCCCCGGCAGTTCCATGACTACTTCTAAGGACTTCGGCAGTTCCATGACTACTTCTAGGGACCTAGGGTTTTCCATGACTACTTCTAGGTCCCGTGGCAGTTCCATGACTACTTCTAGGGACTTCGGAAGTTCCATGACTATTTCTAGGGATCTTGGCAGTTCCATGACTACTTTTAGGACCCTCAGCAGTTCCATGACTACTTTTAGGACCCTCGGCAGTTCCATGACTACTTCTAGGGCCCTCGGCAGTTCCATGACTACTTTTAGGGCCCTCGGCATTTCCATGACTACTTCTAGGGCCCTCGGCAGTTCCATGACTATTTTTAGGGCCCTCAGGAGTTCTATGACTAATTCTAAGGACCTCGGCAGTTCCATGACTAATTCTAGGCCCCTCAGAAGTTCCATAACTACTTCTAGAGCCCTCGGCAGTCCATGACTACTTATAGGCCCCTCAGCAGTTCCATGACTACTTCTAGGGACCTCAGTATTTCCATGACTACTTCTAGGGACCTCAGCAGTTCCATGACTATTTATAGGGCCCTCGGCAGTTCCATGACTATTTCTAGAGACCTTGGCAGTTCCATGGCCATTTCTAGGGCCCTTGGCAGTTCTATGACTACTTCTAGGGCCCTCGGCAGTTCCATGACTACCTCTAGGGTCCTCGGCTGTTCCATGACTACCTCTAGGGTCCTCGACAGTTCTATGACTACTTCTAGGTCCCTCGACAGTTCCAAGACTACTTCTAGGGCCCTCGGCTGTTCTATGACTACTTCTAGGGCCCTCGGAAGTTCCATAACTATTTCTAGGGGCCTCGTCAGATTTAGGACTATTTCTAGGGCCCTCGACAGTTCCATGACTACTTCTAGGGCCCTCGGCAGTTCCATGACTATTTCTAGGGCCCTCGACAGTTCCATTACTACTTCTAGGGACCTCGGCAGTTCCATGATTATTTCTAGGTGCCTCTGCCGTTTTATGACTATTTCTAGGGCCATCGGCAGTTCCATGACTATTTCTAGGGGCCTCGGCAGATCTAGGACTACTTCTAGGGCCCTCGACAGTTCCATGACTACTTCTAGGGCTCTCGGCAGGCCCTCAGCAGTTCTATGACTACTTCTAGGGCCCTCGGCAGTTCCATGACTACTTCTAGGGCCCTCAGCAGTTCCATGACTACTTCTAGGGACCTTGGCAGTTCCATGACTACTTCTAGGGCCCTCAGCTGTTCCATGACTACTTCTAGGGACCTCGGCAGTTCCATGACAAATTCTAGGGACATCGGCAGTTCCATGACTACTTCTAGGGACCTCGGCAGTTCCATGACAAATTCTAGGGACATCGGCAGTTCCATGACTACTTCTAGGGACCTCGGCAGTTCCATGACTACTTCTAGGAACTTCAGCATTTCCAAGACTATTTCTAGGGCCCTCGGCAGTTCCATGACTATTTCTAGGGCCC
>NC_090734.1:144147356-144149856 GCF_036898095.1 Palaemon carinicauda
AAGACCTCTCCAAAGCTTTCCGGGAAGTGTACAGGAACTAATGAAGCCAACTGTACAATCGTCAGACGACTCTCTAGCTTCCCGTGAAGTTTACAGGAATTGATAAAGCCAACTGCACAATCATCAGACGACTCTCGCTTCCCGTGAAGTGTACAGGAATAATGAAGTCAACTGTACAATCGTCAGACGACTCTCTCGCTTCCCGTGAAGTGTACAGGAATTGATGAAGCCAACTGTTCAACTGTTAGACCTCTTCCAAGCTTCCCGTGAAGTGTACAGGAACTGATGAAGCTAACTCTACAACTGTCAGACGTCTCCTTAGCTTCTCGTGAAGTGTACCGGAATTAACGAAGCCAATTGTACAAATGTAAGACCTCTCCAAAGCTTTCCGGGAAGTGTACAGGAACTAATGAAGCCAACTGTACAATCGTCAGACGACTCTCTAGCTTCCCGTGAAGTTTACAGGAATTGATAAAGCCAACTGTACAATCGTCAGACGACTCTAGCTTCCCGTAAAGTGTACAGGAAGTGATGAAGCCAACTGTACAATCGTCAAACGACTCTCGCTTCCCGTGAAGTGTAGAGGAATTAATGAAGCCAACAGTACAGGTGTCAGACGTCTCTCTCGCTTCCCAGGAAGTGTACCGGAATTAATGAAGCCAACTGTACAACTGTCAGACCTCTACCAAGCTTCCCGTGAAGTGTACTGGAATTAATGAAGCCAACTGTACACCCAACAACACTAAAATCCCACGATTTTCTAAACTTTTAAAGATCCATTTTCCCGAATGCTGGCGTCATGATATTCTTGTCAAGAGCACTGGAGCGGATATAAGAAGCAATAAATATCTTAAAAGGGTTGAATCTCGAAAACGTTCTCCTTCACATTCAAAATTGAAATTTTATGTGATTGTCCCGTAATCTGGGTTTAAGATAATGCCTCCACCTATTATTATTATTATTATTATTATTATTATTATTATTATTATTATTATTATTATTATTATTATTATTATTATTATTATCTAAGCTACAACCTTAGTTGGAAATGCAGGATGCTATAAGGCTAAGCTATGAGATCCAACAGTGAAAACTGAAGCTTCTCTTACCAGTTGAGACTAATCCTTAGTGTGTGGTTAGCTTGTTCCATTTTGTATATGGAATGGAGACGTAACGCAAATGCATTTCAGCATTTAAGGGAGCGAAGTAACATGCCAGTCATGAATATGATGGGAAAACCTACTCGGTCAAACAAAATCTGAGACAACAAACTGCTTAGGCATAAACCATAGCAGATACCCAAATTATGATTGTAACACTTGATTACATTTACTCTACCTCTCAAAGAGGTAAAGTCCATCAATCCTGCCTTAGGCTGCTTTTCCAACTAGGGTTGTAGCTTAACAAGTAGTAGTACTAATAATAATAAGAAAATGTGTTTTATTATTTTTGCACAGTTAAAAGAAGCCCTCAGGGCAGGCTCATCAAGTTGGATAAATGGGCTAAAGGCTATGAACTCCTTAAACACCCTGACGAAATACAACAATAAATATGAAAAGTTAATGAGAATTATAACAAGAATCCAACATATCAATTCTATCATTTATTAACAAATCTAACAGGTTACAGAAAAGGTCGAGTAAGCGACGCCTGAAAAACTAGGAAAGGGGGTTACTGGAGGGATAGGCGGAGGGTCTGGAGTGAGGGGAGGGGGGGGGGAGAGAAAGGGGAGGGACGGAGAGTGTAGGTATTCGAATTGCTTGACTTATTTAGCCGATGCACCTTGTTAAATCTTTATTATGACAAGAAAAAAACAACTTAATTAGCGGTATTTGCGAATGCGTTATAATATCAAATATTAGGGGTCTATAGAGTGTTGTGTCAAAGTACCATTCTGATCAAGCAATTATAAAAACGAACTATCTTTTTTTGCCAGAAATGCATAGTAATCACTATTTCCATTTGCTTCAACATCCAGAGCTATTGAACAAATTTGATAATACAAGATTTATATGTGTGTTTAGGAATAAGTCATTATGCAACCATTTTGGGCTCCACAAGGCACTAGAAGAGTGGGAAGGCCCAGACCTAGATGGCTGCCAAATATTGTGACACGTTGACATGTAAGATCTTGCGAAAATTTGAAGCATTTGCAAGGATAAAGAGGAACTTGGTTCAACCATATTCAGATAAAACAATGGAAATTCTATATGATAAAGACTATTCTTATTAGGTTTGTATATTGAATAGAATTACATGCAAAATTATATAATGAGTACACACACACACACTTAGAATCTTCCAAAGTACACTTTATATTGATACAATCTCTCTCTCTCTCTCTCTCTCTCTCTCTCTCTCTCTCATTGTTGGCTATTCCTCTTGCACATTTTTTCCTCATTATTCTATAGACCTCATTTGCATTCTTAATTGCTTAGTAATTTTCCATTCTTAAATCCTTACTGATCTCTCTCTCTCTCTCTCTCTCTCTCTCTCTCTC
>NC_090734.1:144152356-144154856 GCF_036898095.1 Palaemon carinicauda
CTTTGTGGCAAATACTTATTCAGTACCCAAAACATGTCCTCAGTAACAAGAAGAAAATTTTACCTTTTGCTAGACTTGCCTAACACTATACCCAAATCCGCATTCAATGCTTATCAACATAACTATTTCAGCTTTAGTCTACAATACCTAACCAATCAATCATCTGATCTTAATCAATACTTCGTTTCCAAATATGTTCAAGAACTGAAAAAAAAAAGAGAAAAAAAAAAGCTTTTATGACACTCCCTAGTTTCCAATGGACGACAAAAAATAATTTTTGCTGACAATCAAATACTGTACTTATATTTTAGGATTTCCTAAGAATCATTAATTGTGTATCAGCAATTATATAAAAGCAAAAAGCTGATTCACGTAATTAGTACCAGTACCAGTAGGATAAGGATAGGGAAGTGGGGAATATGGGGAAAGGATAAGTACCCTGGATACAATCCAGTTTATAGCCCGAAGGCAGGTACTCGAGATGGGAAAGAATAAGGAAAAAGGGGGGGAAAAAGAAGTACAGGAAAAGAATAAAAGAGAGGGGCAGACCCTCATGCGACATTAGATAGTAGTAGAATTATTCTGAGAAAGCTAAGCTAAAGGACACCATTCGACTATCACCAATTTGTTGATTAAATAAGGATTGATGGTACGTAATTAGAATAGCGTAAGTTTCAAATAGTCATTTTGTCGAAACGGATGAATATTTTTAATAACAGTATCAATTTTTACTGATTCAAACCAAATGTTCCAATTCCAAGTTGAGATACTACCGCTAGAGTGTTGGGTCCTTTGACTGGCCAAATAGTACTACATTGGATCCTTCTCTGGTTACGGTTCATTTCCCCTTCCTCTACACATACACCGAATAGTCTGGCCTATACTTTAAGCATTTTCCCCTTTCTGCATACATATGACAACAAATATAACCAAAAAAATTTTCTTCACTTATGGGGTTAACTAATATACTGTAATTGTTCAGTATCTACTTTCTACTTAGTAAAGGTAAAAGAGACTATTTAGCTACGGTAAGCAGCTCTTCTAGGAGATGGATACGCCAAAATCAAACCACGGTTCTCTAGTCTTAGGTAGTGCCATAACCTCAATACCATGGTCTTCCACTTTCTTAGGTTTGAGTACTCTTGCTTGAGAGTACACTCATTCACACTATTCTACACTGTTTCTTTATTTCCTTTCCTCACTGGACTATTTTCCTTGTTGGGGCCATTAAAGAGCTTATATCATCCTGTTTTTCCATTTAAAGAGCGTGGCGAGTCTTCGTATAGCGATGTCTACAATAATAATAATAATAATAATAATAATAATAATAATAATAATAATAATAATAATAATAATAATCTAAAGGGTACTCAATAGAGCAGAGACCTACGCCGCGGCAGCTTATTTCTTGACCTCCTGCTCCAAGGTGACCTTGACCTTCGACCTCAACATATATTAATTGGCGTGGATTTTCATACACTCAATTATGAACCAAGTTTGAAGTCCCTGTGACAAGGATGTCCAAACGTAATGGCTGATAACGTATCCGTGACCTTTAACTTTGACCTTCCAAAATTCAATACTTTCCAGCTCTTTATATAACAGTTATTCCCTGAAAATTTTATAACTTTTAAAATTGTGGCCAGGAAGGTGTTCACTAACAAACACACACACACACACAAACAAACACACACAAACAAACACACACTAACAAACACACACACAAACACACACAAATAAACACACAAATACTCAAACACTCAAACAATGGGTAAAACATATCCACCTTCCAACTTCGTTGGCGGAGGTAATAATAATAACAACAAATATTGCATTCATATTTCCTTTCCTCAGGCAAAAGAACATTGCCATCGCAAAAGAATTTAAAGTGACCTCAAAATATCCTTTGCTCCTCAGGGGATGAGAACACCGACTGCATTTCATAAGACTTTCTTCTCCCACCGAATTGAAAAATGGGACGGAAGATAATATGGCAAAACAGTGACAGGGTTCCAGGCTTCCAGGATGGCACCTGGAATTTTCCAGTGAAGAAATAGGAAAGGGAAGAGGCAAGAGTTGGATAGATATCAAATTATATATAGATTCGAGATGTCGTCATACATGAAAATTTTTAAATATCTCTCTCTCTCTCTCTCTCTCTCTCTCTCTCTCTCTCTCTCTTCCATTGAAGAGATGGAAGGAGAAGAGGCAATAGTTGGATGGATAACAAATATATAGATTAGATTCGAAATGTTTAAATCTCTCTCTCTCTCTCTCTCTCTCTCTCTCTCTCTCTCTTCCAGTAAAAAGAGGGAAGACGAAAAGGCAAAACAGTGACAGGGTTCCAGGCTTCCAGGATGGCACCTGGAATTTTCCAGTGAAGAAATAGGAAAGGGAAGAGGCAAGAGTTGGATAGATATCAAATTATATATAGATTCTAAATGTCGTCATACATGAACATTTTTAAATCCTCTCTCTCTCTCTCTCTCTCTCTCTCTCT
>NC_090734.1:144157356-144164856 GCF_036898095.1 Palaemon carinicauda
AAAATTATCTTGCATAAAGTTTTTAAATGAATTAATTTCCCTTCTGATCAAAAAATATCTCCCAAAAGAAAATGTTTTGTTTTTTCGCTAATTTGCAGACAATGTTTCCCATCACATACACTCCCTTAAGTCCAAGTCCAATCTGCATGCATCTCAAGACAGCCTCAAGTCCCGTGAGAATTTAGTTCCCAAATCTATCTCTTCTGAATCTCTTAAATCTGTTTTCACGTCTTCACCAGAATTTCTCTCTTTGCATCCGGCATAGGAGATGTTCTTGAGATCTAGAAATGTGGAAAACTGCCGTTAAATAGACATCTCTATTTTATCTCATTTCCTTCTCTTTTTTATCTTAGTTGGACCTCATTATTTTTTCTAATTAGTTTTTGAGTATCCTCACCGAAGAGCTGTTTACCATTGCTAGAGAGTCTCTTCTATCCTTACCAAGACGAAATTAGCCATTGAACAACTACAGTGCAGTAGTTAACCTCTTTGGTGAAGAATTGTTTGGTAATCTCAGTGTTGTCAGGTGTATGAGGACAGAGGAGAATATGAAAAGAATAGGCCAGACTATTCGGTGTATGTGTAGGCAAATGGAAAGTGAACCTTAACCAAAGAGAAGGATCCAGTACTGTCTTGCCAGTCAAAGGACCCCGTAACTCTCTAGAAATCACCATTTTCTCTCATTTCCTTCTTTTGTTCTCTCTTTATCTTAGTTGGACCTTATTATTTTTCTAACTACTTTAGGGGCTGTCTGTCGTAGATTGCCTTACCTTGTGTAAAACACGGGCTCTTGCCTTTGATTTTTGGAGTGTCCTCATAGAAGAGCTGTTATACCATGACTGAAGAGTCTCTTCTACACTTACCAAGAGGATAGTAGCCTCTGGACAATTGCAGTGCATGGTTAACCACGTGAATGAAGAATGCTCTTAACTAGAAATCAGCATTTTCTCTCATTTTCTTCTCACTTTATCATACTTGGACCTCATTATTTTCGTATACCTCAGCTCTAATTAAGTTCTCCTGATACACTAACGTCTCAACATTTTTCTTCTCAACAATTTCAATAGATCTCCGTGACCTTTCTTGACAATTCTGATACCTAGAGGAATCAGTAATGGGGTCAGTCTAGGGGAAGATTTTAATTGTTTACAAAATATGGTTGCCATAGATTGCCATAAAAAAAGAAGGCGAGAGAGAAGACTACATTGGATGTAAATCATGTCACATAAAAGAGGTTAAAAAACAGACACGTTCAAAACAAGAATAAAACTTAAACTGTATAAAATTGAGTGGGGAGGCCTTAACTTGGTTGTCGTGGCTGATGTGGTAACGTCCCTGACTGGTGAACGCCAGACTGGGGTTCGAGTCTCGCTCATACTCGTTAGTTTCATTGGTTGCTGCAACCTCACCATCCTTGTGCGCTAAGGATGGGGGGGAGGGGTGTTGAGTGAGCCTATAGGTGTGTCTGCTGAGTCATCAACAGCAATTGCCTGGCCCTCCTTGGTCCTAACTTGATTGGAGAGGGGGCTGGGGCTCTAGGGAATTGTCCTCCTTGATAGGGTAGTGTTACTGCCCCTTGCCTCTGCCATTCATGAGCGACCTTTGAACCTTTAAAGGGTTTGTGTATCTGCAAGCTGTACTAGTCAGGGCCCCCTATACTGGTTTGGTTTGCTGTGAGCGATCAGAGCAAAGTGTTCCATCATCACCAATCCGCAGTGGCCACCGTGCTGAGTGAAAATTGGCCAAACCCCAGACATGAAAAAGACATGTCTGAGGCCTTTGTCCTGCAGTGAGATGGAAACGGCTGCATTTGTTACTGTACGTAACTTGAGAATTATTGACTTTCTAAATTGCTATAAAAAAAAGCATTGAACTGTACATAATTGTACATTGTTTGCCTTTATAAATTCCTATAACAAAATCATACCAGAGAATAGAGGATAGAGAATAGAAAATAAAGAATAGAGAATAAACTCATTTTCTTAAAAAAAAAAACTAAATTACAAAAATTTCCGAATTACTAAAATTAATAAATCAATATATTAATAAATTACTGGAATTACTAGATTACTAAAATTAATATAGCAATAAATTAATGAATTACTAAAATTACTCAATTACTAAAATGACTAAATTATAATAATTACTAAAAAAAAGTAGATGATAAGAGATCTTTCATCTAAAAAAAAAAAAGAAAAAAAAAAAAGACTAAAAACAACCTTTCAATATAAACGTATTTGCTTTCCAACTAAACTTATATTGAACAATTAAACAGTTAAAAAAGATATACGACAATTCGTGTTCTTCTTGATTATTGGTCCACAATTACAATGGAAGAAAAACGATTAAACAAATAAATTTACTTAAAAGATATAAATAGTTTCCCTTAGAAAACATAACTATTTTCCACCGATCCATTGGACACTGGATATATAAAAAAAAAAAAAACATAGATCCTTCTATCGGAAAACGTAGGAATCCTATTAGAAGATGTAAAATAAGGACATAACAGTTGATAACATCAAATGTGCAAATAGGACCTCAGAGGTTCACTCTCGGAGATGAGATTTTGTTTTTGAAGGATTCATGTATCTCCTTCAATGGTTCTCGCTTTATTGCTGAGTCAGGCGAGATGATGGATATTCTCATTAGGATGTTCATAGGAGGAAGATGTGGAGATTTTTCTTACGGGTTTATTTGAACTGGATATATATATATATATATATATACATATATATATATATATATTATACATATATATATATATATATATATTTATATATATATATATATATATACTGTATATATACTCATTATGTATATGTACGAATATATATTATGTACAAATACACACACACGAATATATATATATATATATATATTGTATATATATATATATACTGTATATATATTCATTATGTATATGTACGAATATATATTATGTACAAATACACAGACACGCATATATAATATATACATATAAATATATATATACACACAGTATATATACAGTATATATATATATATATATATATACTGTATATATACTATATATAATATATATATATATATGTGTGTGTGTGTGTGTATATATATATATATATATGTATATATAATATATATATATATATGGGTGACCCTGACTAGGACAGCCTTTGCTGATCATGGCGATACACAAACCCTTTTACCATGTTAAAGTATCATTACTTACAGCGGGATATATATATATATATATATATGTGTGTGTGTGTGTGTGTGTGTGTATGTGTGTGTGTGCAAGTGTGTGTGATGTGAATGTACAAAGCTATGTACGTACTAGTTAAGAGAGAGAGAGAGAGAGAGAGAGAGAGAGAGAGAGAGAGCGCAATTTCATATCTTGGATTCCATTAGTGATAATGAAGGAATATAGGAATGTAATGCAGTCATATTAAATAAAATAATCGAAGAAAGAAATTGACAGTTTTTCACTCCGTACGTTTGACCCTTTCTGATGAGAGATTTTTTTTTCTTCTCTCTTCTTTTAAAGATAAGACGCTTCTAAAATATTTAAGCACAGAGGTCTATATATGTGAAAACATACCGGTTCTGTGAATCTTATAAAATAAAAAGCAAATGTCTGGTTATATATATATATATATATATATACATATATATACATGTGTTTATATGTATACATATATATATAAATACATATATATACATATTCATATATATATATATATATATATATGTATGAATTTAATTTATATATATACTGTATATATATAAATATATATATATATATATATATATATGTATATATATGTATATATATAGATACTTGAGTTTATATATATATATATATATATATATTCATATATATATATATATATATATATACATTGATATATATAAATATATTCATATATATAAGAATATATATTTATATATATAAATATTTATATTTATATATATATATATGTATATATACATATATATATATATATATATAGAGAGAGAGAGAGAGAGAGAGAGAGAGAGAATATATATATATATATATATATATATACAGAGAGAGAGAGAGAGAGAGAGAGAGAGAGAGAGAGATAAATATATATATATATATATATAGAGAGAGAGAGAGAGAGAGAGAGAGAGAGAGAGAGATAAATATATATACAGTATATATATATATATTTATATATATATATATATATATATATATTTATATATATATATATATATATATATATATGTATATATATTTATATATATAAATATATATATATATATATATATATCTTTCCAGTCATGATGAGTGGCATTGTCAGACGTATAAGTAATCGGTCTCTACACTTCTATTGGGTAGGGGGAGAGGAAGTAGTCATACCCTCGTAAAAGGGGGCGTACCCATAGAGGAATAAAATGAATTCCCAACTGCCGTGTTGTAGTTAGGAAATGGGGAGGAGGTGGGAAGGGTTGAATGAGAGTGCATGTGTGTGCATATCTCTCTGAATATTGAGCTATAATTTTGACGGGTCGCGTACATTAGTACAAAAATCAATATACAGAACACCAATCAAGTGTGCAAACAAGTATAACTGAGCAAATAACAAAAATTATAAAACCCAACGAGAATAAAGAAAAATTTAAAATATTATTTCTCAAAAAGTATAAAAACCTAAAAAATTAATAAATACAAAGATAAAAGAGGAATTATAGTACCATAATCAACAAAGATACTAGAAAACTAGAAAAGTCGGTGAAGAAGCAGCTTTAAGTCATGTCCAGTCAGAAAAATAACTGAAGTGTAAAAGAATCAGAGGGAAGTAAGTGACAATTGCGACACGTAATATTACTATATTCATGTATACAATCGCACTCCGCACACATATACACACACACATTCATATACTGTATATACAGACGTATATATATTGGAATACATTTACATACATGTATGTAAATACATACATACACAAACACACACACACACACACACACATATATATATATATATATATAAGCATTATATTCATATATATATACATATACATATATATACATATATATATATATATATATATATGAGAGAGAGAGAGAGAGAGAGAGAGAGAGAGAGAGAGAGAGAGATTAAAATACTATACAAATTAGAAATCTTGCTAGGTGTTAATATCAAAAACAAAAATATTTGTTTTAAAAGAAATATGGCAATATCAGGTTTTTGAGCACAGGAAAACCATAAATTTCTGGATATGAAAAATGCGTAAATCAAATTTTCACAAATATCATATTTTTGATATTATAATAAAAACCATAAACTTAATGAAACATATCAACAAAAAAGTCAGCAAATAAAAGCGAATAGAAAACGAATTTCATAAAAATGAATAAATACAACATAAAGCTAAATACTAATATTCAGTGACATAAGAACCACGATAAAATAAATACAGGCAAATAAAATGATTGAGTGATTGAACATACAGCCAAATAAATGGAAAGCAAATATGTTTAAATAAACCAGAAATGAATACCCCGGCCTTGCAATTTAATCCCTATGTAAACGAGAACTGAAGTCCCCCTTTCCTTCCCCTATGGAGCAGTCCCAGAAAATCAACAGTGAGTGTGTCCCATAATAAAGATGGGCAAGTCGTGATAGGGCGCCTTTTCTCTCTTCCCTTTGGAAGGACTTGGAGATGCTGTGATTTCTGCATTCTCAGGTAGGGGCAAAAGCCCTTTTTTATTCTTCAGACATATATATAAGTATATGTGTAGGAATTCAAAGAGAAGGCCAAAACAGACATCTAGGGCAAGAATAACCTTGCATCTGAATAAGAACAGCTGAGATAGTTTATATTCTTCTAACATATATATTCTTTGTATAGGAATTCTAAGCAAAACTCGAATCAAACATCAAGGACTAGAATAATCTTGCATCTAAATAAGAACAGTTGAAATAGTTTCTATTCTTATAACATATATAAACATTCTTTGTATAGGAATTCAAACAAACAGAAAAAGCCAAAAACACACATCTAGGGTAAGAAAAATCTTACATCTAAATAAGAACAGCTGTAATAGTTCATGTTATTCAAGCATGTATAAATATTCTTTGTTAAGGAATTAAAACAAACATAGACAAAAGCCAAAACAGACATCAAGAGCTAGAATAATCTTGCATCTAAATAAGAACAGCCGTGATAGTTTCAATTTTGCTAAAGAATATTTTACTGTAGATTATAAAGGAAAAATACATTAATAGCTGTAACAGTTTCACAGCTTCGATCTTACACAAGAAAATTTTAGATTACAAATGAAAAACTGACATTTATTGGCATCATACACATTTGCACAGGGTTCGTTAATTACTTGAAATATTTCATTACAACTTTATTATATTTATTAATTATTGTTTCCTCTTTTTTTAACGGCAAAGTCAACAGATAGTGACATTGTCCTATTAAGCAGGACAATGCCCTAGAGACTGAACATATATACATACGATCAGCGTACAAACTAGGACCAAGGAGGGGTCAGGCAATGGCTGCTGATGACTCGCCCGATAGACCCATACACTCTCCCAAACATCCCATCCTTAGCTCACAAGGATGGTGAGGTTGCAGCGAACAAAAGAAATAACGAGTTTCAGCTGGACTCGAACCCAAGTCAGACGATCACCAGTTAGGGACATTACCACTTAGGCCACAACATTAAGGTTTTTCCTCCAAATATATCTTCCATTATATTTGTCCAACCATTTCTAGATCCGATCCCTTCTCACCATTCTATCGGTGCCAATCACCTTCAAGCGAATTAAAGTGCATTGTGAAAAATATAATCAAATATAATACAGGTATTTACGTAAACAGAGAGAAAGAGAGAGGGAGAAAAAGAGCGAGAAAAATTAATTTAGGAACTGAGTATTAGAAATTGAATGCTCTATTGGTAGTACATTTCCTTCCAATAGTTGTTAGGCCTTTTTGTTATTCACATCCATTGACGCAATCTGAATTTCAATTTCTTTTTTCCAGGCATCCAATGGGTTCATCCTGGAATGGTAATCAGCAGTAAGGCTAGATATCCATTTTTTTATTTCTTATTACATTTCATATTCTATTGCATAATAAATGAGGTTAGGACAATTTTCATCATTACTAGCGTACGGGATCCGTCAAAAATGAAGGCTAAATATTTAAGATACATATGCACACAAACGAGCACAAAACCCCTTGTCACCAGGGTAATACTGCTCCCTCTCCAGCATATCCGAAGGACAGGGAGAGACCGAGCAGTTATACTTCTGGCAATGCTGGTTAGGGTGACTGGAAACTATAATATAAATATATATATATATATATATATATATATATACATCCAGAAACTTGCTCTTTATTATGGATGTCATTATTCAGCAGTGCTAATGGTTCGGGTATTCCTGTTAATTTTCGGCATTTTGTTCCATACAATGAACTTTCAACTATGTATTTTTCCTCATCTAGATAGTTCAAGATATTTTCC
>NC_090734.1:144176122-144208622 GCF_036898095.1 Palaemon carinicauda
ATATATATATATATATATATATATATATATATATATATATATATATATATATATATATATATATATATATATATTTCCATTTATATTAATCCAAATTCTTGACATATCTATTCACAATTTACTCCTTATCTGTGCAATCCCTCCACTGCCCTCCACCGGTACCGGCACCGAAACACACACTAAGATCTTCAGACTGGCACACACAACAAATTTTACCTTAATATCGAGGATTTTATGGTCGGTGTTCACTCATATTACTCTATAAAAATAAAGGTCCTTTTCACAAATTCCTTCAAAAAACCATATTTGTTGTTCTTATATTAGCTGACCGTGTGTCAACAAGGCTTCTTGCTTCAGGACCAATCGTTAGGGGAAATTTATATTTTTCCACATTTTGTCGGAGGGGGAGTAATGAAATATTAAAAATAGATGTAGAGGAGGTTAGTGAGGCAGCCAATAGGGAATGCTTGTTGAGAGTTCCTACTTTTGGGTCAAAGATTGATAATGCAATCACATAAGCACCGGGACTGTGCTTACCCGGCTGACGTTCTCGTGAGTACCTACTCTAATAATACTGGAACTGAAACTAGACACCTTTAACGTTAAACACACACACACACACACACACACACATATATATATATATATATATATATATATATATATATATATATATATATATATGTGTGTGTGTGTGTATGTATAAATATTCATATATATAAACATGCATATATACATATATAAATATATATTTATATATATAAACATATTTATATATATATATATATATATATATATATATATATATATATATATATATATGTGTGTGTGTGTGTGTGTGTGTGTGTGTGTGTGTGTATGTTTGTGTGTGTACACTGGGCATTACAAAAGAAGTAAAAAAATAAAACAGTGAAATGATACTCCTAAGCCACTGGTGTACATTATAATACCCATTTGTGACATAAATTGTGTGTTTTATTATCTCTGCACATACGCCGCTCGTAAAAACATTTAAATAACACATACATCACCAAGTTTGTATAATCCAGGAAAAAAACTGGAAGAATTTCGTTTGAACAATAAGTCAATAATGCAGTATTGCTGCACTGTTCCATAACCAATTCCAGCCTTCTGGAATGTATAATACCAATACGACTTTCCAAACACTTCCATAATCAACAGCAGCTGTGAAATCAGCCATTACTAAACCAATTATCTGGAGGCCTTTTACTCTCTTCTCTAAGACTTAATGATAAAAATAGTTTGGTTTATTATCAACAAAAAAAAAAATCCTGGGATCAAATCATTTATGGTGATTATGAGGTAATTAGAGAACACTTAATTGTTAATGAAATTGCTGCATGCTAATGAAGGTGTTTCTGAAGCTAAGGTATAGTAATGTATTCTCATTTTGGTCTAAAACAGGAAAAATGCGCAAATTGGTTTTGCCTTAACAATCCGATACGAGAATGACTATGGTTATCATAGTGCATGATCATTTTATAAAAACAAGCAAAATCACGGTGTGGCTATTTGGCCTTTATTATTTACTGAAAAATCATGATAATTTCCGGTTATAAGAATAGATCCTGGATAGTACAATGGAAACGTGTTTGCCTAGCATTTGCATGGCAGCAAGTCGATCCCAGCCTGCTCCCTGAGTTTAAATTGGTTACTGGGGAGGCCACTGCTGTGGTTGGCACCACTATATATATATATATATATATATATATATATATATATATATATATATATATATATATATATATATATATATATATATATATATATATATAATACAGTGGTAGAAAATTCGCCTAGCATTCGTTTGGCAGCAGATCGAGCCCAGCCCGGAACCGTTAGTTTAAGCTGTTTACTGTGGAAGCCACTGCTGTGGCTAGTACCATAATGCGGGTTGGATTTCCCCGGCTGACGTTCTGGTGACCATATATTCTGATGAAACTGGACCTGATACCAGACACCTTCACCTTTAAATGCTTCAACGAAAAAAACTGAACAGGTATATGGCAGTCCATGCACATAATTGCCGGCGTAATTTTAACATTTCTCTCCCTTTTGAATTTTTTTATAAACAATTAAATTATCTTCTCTTGTTTGAGCGCGCGCGCGCGTGTGTGTGTGTATTTAAATCTGATATAGCAGGGCAGAATCACTGCAAAACGGGTAACTCTGTATTTGTAGATTATCAGGTTTCTCTCTCTCTCTCCTTTTTTTCTTTCTTTTTTTTTTCCTTTTTGTGTGTAATAGTTTACTCCTTCATTCAACATCTTGCTATTTTTATCAGAAATGATTTTGAATATATATTTTTAAAAGGTGTTGAATCTCTTGCTCTTCTCTCACACCTGTCTTCGATTAGCGACACACACAGATATATATATATATATATATATATATATATATATATATATATATATATATATATATATATATATATATCTATATCTATAGATATATATATATATATATATATATATATATATATATATATATATATATATATATATATATTATATATATATATACATGTATATTATATATACATAACGGTCACGGTCAGCGGCAATGCCCTACGTATAACTACACAGTCTCTCCCCGTCCCTCTGGTAGGGACGAAGAGTAAGTAGGCATACCCAGGTGAGAGAGGGAGTGGTTAAGAAAGGGGGAGGGGGTGGGATGGATTGAATGTCAGTGCGTGTGTGTGCATATCTACCTAAATATTTATCCGTCATTTCTGACGGCTCGGGTACACTATCTCATATATAATTGCATTCCCCACGGAATGCAAAATAACGTTCTTATTGTGCGAAGGCGCCAATTAAGTGATGACTGAAAGGCGAGGTGAAACGCAACTAAACTTTGTCAAACAGACATCGAGTTTATATACAGTGATGTGCGAGCAAGATCGACACAAAAACTCAAACTAGTACGATAACACAAGTAGGCCTATAACAGTGCAGGGATGACCGAGTGATGAGATAAAAAATCAAAACCGTTATTATTATTATTATTATTATTATTATTATTATTATCATTATTATTATTATTATTATTATTATTACTTGGTAAGCTACAACCCTAGTTGGAAAAGCAGGATGCTATAATCCCAGGGGTTCCAACATGGAAAATGGCCAAGTTAGGAAAGGAAACTAAGGAAAAATTAAATATTCTAAGAACAGTAACATTTAAATAAATATTTCGTATATAAATTATACAATCTTTAACAAAACAAGAGGAAGATAAATACTGTAAGATAGACTGTACAGTTGGCTTCATTAATTCCGGTACACTTCATAGGAAGGCTATTTGACATCTGACAGAGGACTACATTGTAGTAGATAACGCTGTTTAGCAAAAGAGAGAAACTATCGACAATGCAGCCTGTCAAACAAAGTCGCTGAGCTTGTAGACATGTGGTAATAAACATTTCATTAATTTCACGAATTGCTGTATGGAAAAATAATGTTATTTGCTTAACAGCACTTCAGAGAATTAAATTAAAAAATGCTTTTAAAGGTTTAAAGGCCGCTCATGAATGGCAGAGACAGTGACGTTACACTATCAAGTAGGATAATACCCTAGAGACTGACCATATATACATATGATCACCTTCCATGCCTTATCTACATCCAAGCTAAGACCAAGGAGGGCTAAGCCATGGCTGCTGATATCTCAGCAGATAGACCTATAGAGTCCCCCAACCTCCCCATCTTTAGCTCACAAGGAAGGTGACGTTGCAGCGACCAAAGAAACTATAGAGTTTGAGCGGGACACGAACCCCAGTCTGGCGTTCACCAGTCAGTGACGTTACCACATCGGCCACCAAAATCAGCAACTTTGTTTTACTGGCTGCATTGCCGTTACAGAGACCTCCAATTCTCCTGAGAGTTTCGTCATACCCAGATTTATCTCCCCCAAAAAACTCTCGAATCCCTTCACGCATCTCCAAGTGGAACTGATGAAGAAGACTCTTACTGCCCCAACCTAAAAATGTTAATGAGTTTCAGATGTCGAATATTTCAAATATGAAACCAGTTTGTGCTTTCATTTTATTTTAGCTAATTACTTTGCTTCTTATAGCGGATATTTGTCTTGAAAGTTTAAGGTTATCTCATGCCAATATTTCCTCTTAAATATCGCTTCGCGAAGACTGCAAACATTCTTTAGGAATCTGCACCGCAGGAGGATCGGAATCAGTAATAGAGTCGGAATGCTGGAGAAGATTAAAATTATTCACGGCATTGAATTACTTGAGAGAGAGAGAGAGAGAGAGAGAGAGAGAGAGAGAGAGAGAGAGAGAGAGAGAGATCAGGTATTCATTATTTACCTCACCCGTGATGTACATTAGACATCTCTAATTCCGTTACCTCCTTGGTACACATAGCGGGAAACTGAGCTAATTCTGACAGCTTTAAATTTGTAGCAGATAAAGCTGTCTTTAGCAAAAGAGAAACTGTCGGCAACGCTGCTTGTAAAACAAAGTCACTGCGCTTATAACACGTGATTAGAAGATTTTTACATTGAATTATAAAAATTCTGTTAAGCAAATAACAATATCTTTTTATACATCATTTCGCAAAATTGATAAGAATGCTTTTGATCACGTGTTTAAACGCTCAGCGACTTTGTTTTACACTCAGCGTTGCCAACAGTTTCTCTTTTGGTAAACAGCGTTACCTGCTTCAATGTAGAGCTATCAGACGTCTCCCCAGCTTCCCGTGAAGAGTACAGGAATTGATGTACCCAACTGTACAACTGTAAGGGCTCTCTAAAGCCTCCCGTGAAGTGTAGAGGAATTGATGAAGCCAACTGTACAATCGTCAGAGGACTCTATAGCTTCCCGTGAAGTGTACAGGAATTGATGAAGCCAACTGTACAATCGTCAGAGGACTCTATAGCTTCCCGTGAAGTGTACAGGAATTGATGACGCCAACTGTACAATCGTCAGACGACTCTCTCGCTTCCGTGAAGTGTACAGGAATTGATGAAGCCAACTGTACAATCGTCAGACGACTCTCTCGCTTCCCGTGAAGTGTACAGGAATTAATGAAGACAACTGTACAATCGTCAGACAACACTCTAGCATCCTGTGAAGTGTACAGGAATTGATGAAGCCAACTGTACAATCGTCAGACTACTCTCTAGCTTCCCGTTAAGTGAAAAGGAATTGATGAAGCCAACTGTACAATCGTCAGAGGACTCTATAGCTTCCCGTGAAGTGTACAGGAATTGATATAGCCAAATGTACAATCTTCAGACGACTCTCGCTTCCCGTGAAGTGTAAAGGAATTATTGAAGTCAACTGTACAACTGTTAGACCTCTCCCAAGCTTCCCGTGAAGTGTACAGGAACTGATGAAGCCAACTATACAACTATCAGACGTCTCCCTAGCTTCCCATGAAGTGTACCTGAATTAACGAAGCCAACTGTACAAATGTAAGACCTCTCCAAAGCTTTCTGGGGAAGTGTACAGGAATTGATGAAGCCAACTGTACAATCATCAGAAGACATTCTCACTTCCCATGTAGTGTACAAGAATTGATAAAGCCAACTGTGCAATCGTCAGACGACTCTCTAGCTTCCCGTGAAGTGTACAGGAATTGATGAAGCCTACTGTACAATCATCAGAAGACATTCTCACTTCCCGTGTAGTGTACAGGAATTGATGAAGCCAACTGTACAATCGTCAGACGACTCTCTAGCTTCCCGTGAAGTGTACAGGAATTGATGAAGCCAACTGTACAATCGTCAGACGACTCTCTCGCTTCCCGTGAAGTGTACAGGAATTAATGAAGACAACTGTACAATCGTCAGACAACACTCTAGCATCCTGTGAAGTGTACAGGAATTGATGAAGCCAACTGTACAATCGTCAGACTACTCTCTAGCTTCCCGTTAAGTGAAAAGGAATTGATGAAGCCAACTGTACAATCGTCAGAGGACTCTATAGCTTCCCGTGAAGTGTACAGGAATTGATATAGCCAAATGTACAATCTTCAGACGACTCTCGCTTCCCGTGAAGTGTAAAGGAATTATTGAAGTCAACTGTACAACTGTTAGACCTCTCCCAAGCTTCCCGTGAAGTGTACAGGAACTGATGAAGCCAACTATACAACTATCAGACGTCTCCCTAGCTTCCCATGAAGTGTACCTGAATTAACGAAGCCAACTGTACAAATGTAAGACCTCTCCAAAGCTTTCTGGGGAAGTGTACAGGAATTGATGAAGCCAACTGTACAATCATCAGAAGACATTCTCACTTCCCATGTAGTGTACAAGAATTGATAAAGCCAACTGTACAATCGTCAGACGACTCTCTAGCTTCCCGTGAAGTGTACAGGAATTGATGAAGCCTACTGTACAATCATCAGAAGACATTCTCACTTCCCGTGTAGTGTACAGGAATTGATGAAGCCAACTGTACAATCGTCAGACGACTCTCTAGCTTCCCGTGAAGTGTACAGGAATTGATGAAGCTAACTGTACAATCGTCAGAAGACTCTCTCGCTTCCCGTGAAGTGTACAGGAATTGATGAAGCCAACTGTACAATTGTCAGAAGGCTCTCTCGCTTCCCGTGAAGTCGACAGGAATTGATAAAGACAACTGTACAATCGTCAGACTACTCTCTAGCTTCCCGTGAAGTGTACAGGAATTAATGAAGCCAACTGTACAACTGTGAGACCTCTACCAAGCTTCCCGTGAAGTGTACCGGAATTAATGAAGCCAACCGTACATCCAACAACACTAAAATCCCACGATTTTCCAAACTTTTAAAGATCTATTTCCCTCATGCTGGCGCCATGATATTCTTGTCAAGAGCATTGGAGCGGATATAGGAAGCAATAAATATCTTGAGACGGTTGAATCTCGAAAACGTTCTCCTTCACTTTCAAAATGGAAATTTTATGTGATTGTCCCGTAATCTGGGTTTAAGATAATGCCTCCACGTATTATTATTATTATTATTATTATTATTATTATTATTATTATTATTATTATTATTATTATTATTATTATTATTATTATTAGCTAAGCTACGACCTCAGTTTGAAATGCGGGATGCTATAAGGCTAAGCTATTTGATCCAACAGTGAAAACTGAAGCTTCTCTTACCAGTTGAGACTAATCCTTGGTCTGTGGTTAGCTTGTTCCATTTTGTATATGGAATGGAGAAGTAATGCAAATGTATTTCAGCATTTAAGGGAGCAAAGTAACATGCCAGTCATGAATATGATGGGAAAACCTACAAGGTCAAACAAAAACTGAGACAACAAACTGCTTAGGCATAAACCATAGCAGATACCCAAATTAGGAATGTAACACTTGATTACATTTACTCAACCTGTCAAGGAGGTAAAGTCCATCAATCCTGCCTTAGGCTGCTTTTCCATCTAGGGTTGTAGCTTAGCAAGTAGTAGTACTAATAATAATAGGAAAATGTGTTTCATTATTTTTGCAGTTAAAAGAAGCCCTCAGGGTAGGCTCATCAAGTTGGATAAATGGCTAAATGCTATAAAATCCTTATATACTCTGACGAAATACAACAATAACCATGAAAAGTTAATAAGAATTATAACAAGAATCCAACATATCAATTCTATCATTTATTAACGAATATAGCCGAAAACAGAAAAGGTAGAGTAAGCAACGCCTGAGAAACTAGGAAAGGGGGCTACTGGAGGGATAGGAGGAGGATCTAGAATGAGGGGGTGGGGGGGAGGAAGGGGAGTGTAGGTATTCGAACTGCTTAACTTATTTAGCTGATGCACCTTGTTAAATCTTTATTATGACAAGAATAAACAAATTAATTAGAGGTATTTGTGAATGCATTATAGTATAAAAAATTAGGGGTCTATAGAGTGCTGTGTCAAAGTACCATTCTGATAAAGCAATTATAGAAACAAACTATCTTTTTTTTTGCCAGAAATGCATAGTAATCACTATTTTCATTTGCTTCAACATCCAGAGCTATTGAACGAATTTGATAATACAAGATTTATCTATGTGTTTAGGAATATGTCATTATGCAACCATTTTGGGCTCCACAAGGCACTAGAAGAGCGGGAAGGCCCACACCTAGATGGCTGCCAAATATTGTGACACGTTGACATGTAAGATCTCGCGAAAATTTTAAGCATTTTGCAAGGATAAAGAGGAACTTGGTTCAACGATATTCAGATAAAACACTGGAAATTTTATTTGTTAAGAATATTCTTATCAGGTTTGTATATTGAATAGAATTACATGCAAACTTGTGTAATGAATACACACATATTTAGAATCTTCCAAAACAGACTTTGCATTGATACAAATTATCTCTCTCTCTCTCTCTCTCTCTCTCTCTCTCTCTCTCTCTCTCTTCCTTTGTCTATTTACTGTTGGCTATTCCTCTTGTACATTTTTTTTCTTTCTTATTATTTTATAGTCCTCATTTGCATTCTCAATTGCTTACTAATTTTCCAGTCTTAAATCCTTACTGATCTCTCTCTCTCTCTCTCTCTCTCTCTCTCTCTCTCTCTCTCTCTCTCTCTCTCTCTCTCTCTCTCTCTCTCTCTCTCTCCTTTCCAATCTCAGTAACACAATCTTAAAGAGGAGAAACGGCGGGATGTCACACGATATCACAATTTAGAGAACAAGGACGCGAAATTCTTAAAGTTTGGATTCACAATTCTTTATTGTTTGAATTCAGATATAATTATCTGTACCCTTCTATCAATAATAGAATTCAATTTAGGGAAGTGCAGCATTTTAGTATATTTTATGGCCGTCTCGATTAGAGGAACGTCATATCAGACTGACAGACACACCCATGGGCGTGGACATGTATGCAATACATATGCACACACACTCACATATCAACCCACGTGTTTGCAAATATAAATATATATATATATATATATATATATATATATATATATATATATATATATATATATATATATATATATATATATACATATATATACTGTATATATATATATATATATATATATATGTATATATATATATATATATATCTATATATATATATAGTATGTGTATATATATATCATATATCATATATAAATATATGATATATATATGTATATAAAAGTATATATATATATATATATATATATATATATATATATATATATATATATATATATATATATATCTAAATATATATTTATATATATAAATGCATATATATACACATATTTATATATATATATATATATATATATATATATATATATATATATATATATATATATATATATATTTATATACATAAAATATACCTATACATATATATATATATATATATATATATATATATATATATATATATATATATATATATATATATTTATATATAAATATATTCATATATATGTATGTATATATATTTATATATATAAATATATATATATATATATATATATATATATATATATATATATATATATATATATACACATATATACATACATACATACTTATACAAAACAACAACAACAACAACTGCATCCGTTTCTACTCCACTCCAGGATAAAGGCCTAAGACATAACCTTATTCATATCTGGAGTTTGACCAGTTTACATCACCGCTCAGGCCACTGCGGATTCATGATGGTGAGCGACTTTAGTCTGATCGCTTACAGTAAACCACCCAAGCAAATCTTTCACGTCATGGCGATACACAAACCATCTCACCATGTCAAGGTATCCACATGTATGCTTGATATACTATGATATATCACCAGAATTCTTTAAAAGCCTTTATGACTTTATGGCAAATACTTATTCAGTACCCAAGAGAAAAATTTTACCTTTTGCTAGACTTGCCCAACACTATGCCCAAATCCGCATTCAATGCTTATCAACATAACTATTTCAGCTTTAGTCTACAATACCCAACCAATCAATCATCTAATCTTAATCAATACTTCGTTTCCAAATATGTTCAAGAACTGAAAAAAAGGGGGGGGGAAAAAGAAAAAAAAAAGCTTTTATGACGCTCCCTAGTTTCCAATGGACGAAAAAAAAAAAATCCTGACAATCAAATACTGTAATTATATTTAAGGATTTCCTAAGAATCATTAATTGCGTATCTGCAATTATATAAAAGGAAAACGTTGACTCACGTATGTAGAATAGCGCAAGTTTCAAATAGTCATTTTGTCGAAACGTATGAATATTTTTAATAACGGTATCAATTTTTCCTGATTCACACCAAATGTTCCAATTCCAAGTTGAGGTACTACTGCTAGAGTGTTGGGTCCTTTGACTGGCCGGATACATTGGATCCTTCTTTAGTTACGGTTCATTTTCCCTTCCTCTACACATACAGCGAATAGTGTGGCCTACTCTTTAAGCATTTTCCTCTTTCTGCATACATATGACAACAGATAAATCCAAAAAACATTTCTTCACTCATGGGGTTAACTAATACACTGTAATTCTTCAGTGTCTACTTTCCACATAGTAAGGTTATAAGAAACTATTTGGCCACGATAAAAAGCTCTTCTAGGAGATGGACACGCCAAAATCAAACCACGGTTCTCTAGTCTTAGGTAGTGCCATAACCTCAGCACCATGGTCTTCCACTTTCTTAGGTTCGAGTTCTCTTGCTTGAGTGTACACTCATTAACACTATTCTAACTATTTCTTTATTTCCTTTCCTCACTGGACTATTTTCCCTGTTGGGGGCCTTAAAGGGCTTATATTATCCTGTTTTTTTTATTTAGAGTTATAGCTCAACTAATAATAATAATAATAATAATAATAATAATAATAATAATAATAATAATAATAAAAGAGCGTGGCGAGTCTTCGTATAGCAATATCAACAACAACAACAACAACAACAGCAACAATAATAATAATAATAATAATAATAATAATAATAATAATAATAATAAAAGAGCGTGGCGAGTCTTCGTATAGCGATATCAACAACAACAACAACAACAACAGCAACAATAATAATAATAATAATAATAATAATAATAATAATAATAATAATAATAATAATAATAATAATAATAATAATTTAAAGGGTACTCAGTAGAGCAGAGACCTACGCCGTGGCAGCTTATTTCTTGACCTCCTGCCCGAAGTTGATCTTGACCTTCGACCTTAATATATATTAATTGGCGTGGATTTTTATTCACTCAAATATGAACCAAGTTTGAAGTCCCTGTGACAAGGATGTCCAAACGTAATGTCTGATAACGTGATATGGAAGTTTGGCTTGTCCGTGACCTTTACCTTTGACCTTCCAAAATTCAATCGTTTCCAGCTCTTTACATAAAAGTTAATCCCTGAAAGTTTCATAACGATTAAAATTGTGGCCAGGAAGGTGTTCACTAACAAACACACACACAAACACAAACACTCAAACAATGGGTAAAAAATAACCACCTTCCAACTTCGTTGGCGGAGGTAATAATAATAACCACAAAGACCGCATTCGTAGTTCCTCTCCTCAGGCGAAAGAACATTGCCGTCGCAAAAGAATTGAAAGTGACCTCAAAATATCCTTTGCTCCTCTGGGGATGATAACACCGACTGAATTTCATAGGACTTCCTTCTCCCACCGAATTGAAAAACGGGACGGAAGATGATATGGCAAAACAGTGACAGGGTTCCAGGGTTCCAGGGTTCCAGGGTTCCAGGATGGCACGTGCAATTTTCCAGTGAAGAAATAGGAAGGCGAAGAGGCAAGAATTGGATGGATATCAAATTATATATAGATTCGAGATGTCATTATACATGAAAACGTTTAAATCTCTCTCTCTCTCTCTCTCTCTCTCTCTCTCTCTCTCTCTCCCATTGAAGAGATGGAAGGCGAAGAGGCAAAAGTTGAATGGATAACAAATAAATACTGTAGATTAGATTCGAAATGTTTAAATCTCTCTCTCTCTCTCTCTCTCTCTCTCTCTCTCTCTCTCTCTCGATTCCAGTAAAGAGAGGGAAGACGAAGAGGCAAGAGTTGCATGGATATCAAATTATATATATAGATTCGAAATGTCGTCGTGCATGAAAATTTTTAGATCTCTCTCTCTCTCTCTCTCTCTCTCTCTCTCTCTCTCTCTCTCTCTTCCAGTGAAGAGATGGAAGGCGAAGAGGCAAGAGTTGGATGGATATCAAATTATACATAAATTCGAAAGGTTCAAATCTCTCTCTCTCTCTCTCTCTCTCTCTCTCTCTCTTCCACTGAAGAGATGGAAGGCGTGTGTGTGTGTGTGTATCTGTACATATATATAGATATATAGAATAATGTACATATATATGCATACATATCCTTTGTGATCTCAAGCTAGTGTGTACATATAATTCAAAAAAAGTCATTTGCATAAAGTCATGAATTGTGTCTTATGCTACGTCTGAAAGCCAGAAATTCTCATAAAAATGCAAATTACTCGTAGAAAATCCTCTGTTCCGTTGCGCAAAGTTTTACTACGTAGGAATATGCCGAAGTGTAGAAAGCTTTGGATGACAGGAACTTCAAATATATTGGAAGAATATACAATGAAACAAATATATATCACAATTGATTTTCTGAATGATATAAGGGAAAGGAAAACATATGCTTAATCTGACTAAAAGATGTTCACCAATTGTGTTTAGCTTATCTATCTATATTGGCGACTTTGCTTCTCAGGTTTGATTTTTATCTTCATTGAAATATTGTAAGCTTTGGCTTAACGTTAAGGATATCATTCTGAAGCCTAGGTACACTTAAAAAAAACCGTAATTTGAATACGAAATTATCCGTAAAAGTATACTGTTCTCAGCCGTATTTCAGTGAAATACATGCGACCGTAATTCTTACCCTACTTTGTTAATATCTTTTACGGGTTAGTGACCGATAAACCACTCCTTTGCGTCAATATATCCGCTTTTAAAATGCCTTGCAACATTTATTCCAGGATTTTTACCGTGTAATTACGGCAAATATTTAAGTGTAGAAAAACGTCATTAAAAACACTTGAAGACAAAATACTCGAAGAAAATCGCGGAATAAATTGATCCTTCTGAAGAAAAGGGTAAAATTGATAGAAGGGGGAAGAAAACGGGGCAAGTGGATTATAAAACCTCCCCCCACCCCCTCTCTCGTTTTATCCAGCTTCAAATCTTCACCAAAATTTGAACTACTGTTGTCAGTCACCAAGCTAAAGTGTTTTAAGATATTCTTTTTGAAAAGAATAAATTTTCAATCGTAAATCTAATAACTAACAGACAAATATTAACATGCAGACAAAAACAAAATAAACAAACTGAGATGAGAAGGAATAAACTCCTCCAAATTATTGGCGAATGCAACGAAAATTCATAAATTACACCTAATAAATGCACTTATGATGGGAAAAAAAAAAAAAAAAAACTAGAGGGGCACTCAGTAGAGAGCAACTTATTTCTCAACATTTTCTTCGACCCTGACCTTGGCCTTCGACCTAGGACTTTCAAAAATTGAATCACTTTCACGTCTCGACGGATCAATTAATCCCTGGAAGTTTCACTACTCTATGAGGAAAATTTAAGCCAAAAAGTTGTTTACACACAAACAGGGGCTAAAACATAACCTCCTCCCAACTTCATTGGTGGAGATAACCAGGAGGCACTTAAATCCACCTTATTTATAATAACAAACCTATAACATGAATGGGAATTAAATGGCTGGCCATATGTGGATGAGATCATGGTAAGATGTAGATGGAGATGATTTAGGCATGCTCTTCCCACTCCCCAAGAGAGATTATTTCACCAGACTTTCAACTAGGCTCCACAAGGCACTAGAAGATTTGGAAGACCCATACCTACATGGCTGAGGACTAAGAAGCGTAAAGTAGGAGATAATGAATGGAGAAGTATTGATTTAAAAGTTAAAGATAAAGATGACTGGCGAAATCTAACCGAGACCCTTTGGGTCAATAGACGTTGATGATGATGATGATGAATTAGAATATCTGAGTAATCTTTTCGTCACTTCCAACAAAGATGAGTTGTGGTTATGTATATATATTTTTTTTTTTGTTATCAAACATTCATAAGGAGATATTTTGAAGTCAGAAGGGGAATTAAATCATTTACAAAGTTTATTGAAGATACTGCTCCTATGATCAAAATCCCTTTTTAATTTTATTTTCAAATTTGTATATTTCCAAAAATTCAAACAATTTGAAAAATTTAGTGAATTTCACAAATATGGGTATATAATTAAATTTTGGGGGATATAGGAATGCCACTAGCAGGTTTTTTTTCCCTTCTTCCTCGTTGCCTTTTTCAAATTTCCATGTGATCCAAATTATTTTTTTTTCACATCTCCGACTAAGCAAAATATCTATCAAATCCATATTTTATAAACTATTTTGTTATATATTTCCATTAAATTTTCATCCTTTTGTCTTCCATTCCTAAAATTACCCATATTTTTATCAATTCAATTCAATCTAATAACAAGTGTATTTAATCATATGATTATAAACATCACTGTACCAAAATATATGTTATAATACCATTCAAAATCATTTTTCACGTCTATTAAACCTATATTTTGTAAACTATTTTGTTATATATTTCGAATAAATTTCCATCCTTTTTTCACATTACTGAAATTCCTATTTTAGATCAATCTAATACCAAGTCTATTTAAGTATCTAATTATAAATATCACTGTATAAAAAAAAAATAGTTATAATGCTATATGACATCATTATTCACGTCTATTAAAACTATCTTTTGTAAACTATTTTAAAATGGAATTTTGATCAAATGGAAATTATCTTCCCTACACTTTGTAAGTAAATAAATTTTACTCGTGATTTCAAAATCTCTCGTTGAAGAAAATTATTTAATTTGCAGATAATGTTTCCCATCACACACACTCCGTATCTCCTTTAAGCCCAAGTCCACCAACATGCATCTCAAGACAGTCTCAAGTCCCGTGAAAACTTAGTATCCAAATCTATCTCTTCTGAATCTCTTAAATCTGTTTTCACATCTTCACCAGAATTTCTCTCTTTCCATCCGGCATATGAGATGTTCTTGAGATCTAGAAATGTGGATACTGCCGTTAAATAGACATCTATAAACTTCTCTTTTTATCTTAGTTGGACCTCATTATTTTTTCGAATTAGTTTCGGAGTGTCCTCACAGAAGAGCTGTTTACCATTGCTAGAGTGTCTCTTCTATCCTTACCAAGAGGAAATTAGCCATTAAACAATTACAGTGCAGTAGTTAACCTCTTTGGTGAAGAATTGTTTGGTAATCTTAGTGTTGTCAGGTGTATGAGGACAGAGGAAAATATGTATAGAGTAGGCCAGACTATTCGGTGTATGTGTAAGCAAAGGGAAAGTGAACCGTAATCAGAGAGAAGAATCCAATGTAGTACTGTCTGGCCAGTCAAAGGACCCCGTAACGCTCTAAAAATCTGCATTTTCTCTCATTTCCTTCATTTTTTTCTCTATCTTAGTTGGACCTCATTACTTTTCTAACTACTTTTGAGCGTCCTCATTGAAATATATATTTCCTGAATACACTATAAACATTGAATGACAGATAAATTTCATGCAGTTTTCTCATGCTGAGAATTTTATATTTTAAAGAAAGATTCGTTTACGAATTGCTAGAATCTTGCAAGAAAAATATTATAAGAATGATCGCAACTTAAGAAAAAAGTAGAATATTTATGTTCAATATCATTTAGGGTTAAACTGGTCTTCATACTGGCACAAAATATTTCAATATTAAATAGGAAAATTTAAAATAGAAAATTAATTATTTTTTTTTTCCAAGTTGAATAGTATAGCTCAAACAAAAGTTATGATCATATATTTCGAAGATTTAAACATTAGTTAATAGATAAAAAAGTAAGAGGAGAAAAATCAAGGGGAAGAAATGTAGAAAAATAACTAACAAAAGATCCAAAAAATAAAAAATTAAACAAAAGAAAGAAGACAGCAATGATCCCAGAAAACAAAACACAAATAAGCGAGAAATTAGTCAAGAAACAAACGACCAACGAAGAGAGAAAATAAACATAATATGAATAAACGCAAGAAAAATATTATAGAAATTTAAGGCAACTGAAATCGTATTACTGTTCCAACACGATTATATGTACTGACAGCCATTATCATGTGTTGTAAAAGAAAGAAAAAAAGAAGAAAATCATGTTCTCTAAACAATTATTACAGTTTGTCCAGATGATGATTTTTCCTGGACCTCCGAACAAATCTTTCTTATTCCTAAGATGGAATTTCTAATATCCGCAAGACAGCACTGTATATTACTTTCATAATTAAACTAAAATCTCTTAAGCCTCAAAAATGACTATAAATTGTCGACTGTGAAGAAATATCACCAATAATTTTTATTTTTATTTTTGTATTACTTTTCATATTCATTTATATTTTCATGGAATACATGCGTGACGTATGAGCCCCATTTTTTTTTTATTTAGAAAATTTGTCTTTATTGGAATCCTTATTATATAATTTTTATAAAATTTGTTTTTTCATCATATTCAGATTTAAAAATTGTTGTTACCTTTTTCCTTTGCACATTTACCGAATCACTGCCAGTCGAGAGAAATTTACACTAATCCCTTGATATTGCCAATATGGAAAACTTGATGTCTTTTATCATTATTAGAATAGAGTTTCTAGTAACGCAGTCAATTTCATTTTCTTTTAAGCATTGAATGACGTACATAACTTCCAACAGTTTTCTCATGCCAAGAATTTTATATTTAAAAGTAAGATTCGTTTACGAATTGCTAGAATCTTGCAAGAAAAATATTATAATAAGAATGATCGTAACTCACGAAAACAGTAGAAAATGTCTTCAAACATGCTTATCATTTAGGGTTGGTTAGGTCTTCATAGTGGCACAAAATTTTTCAGGATTCAATAAGAAAATTCAAAATAGATAATCAAAATCATTTTCTATTTTTTCAAGTTGAACAGCATAGCACAAAATAGAGTTACGGTTATATATTTCCAACATTTAAACGTAAGTAAACAGAAAAAAGAGAGAAGAGAAGACGACGGGGAAGAAATGAAGGAAAATAACAGACAAAAGATCCAAAAGTTCGAAAATGAACCAAAGATAGAAAAGAGCAATGATTCCAAAAAGCAAAACACTAAAGAAGAAACCAAAATGAGCTAAGAAACAAACGGTAAACGGAGAAATGAATCAAGAGACAAATACGGAACGAAGAGAGAAAATGAAAGATAAAAATACGAATAAACGCAAGAAAACAAATATTATAGAAATATAAAGCAACTGAAATCGCTGTACTGTCATGACACGATTACGTGTTTACAGCCATTATCAAGTGTTATAAAAGAAAAAAATAATCCTGTTTTCCAAACAATTATTACCACTCGTCTAGACGGGGATTTTTCGTTGAATTTCATTATATATATACTGTATTTATATATATATATATATATATATATATATATATATATATATATATATATATATATATATATATATATATATATATATATATATATATATACTGTGTATATATATATATATATATATATATATATATATATATATATATATACATACATATACAATATATATATATATATACACATACATACAAACGTACATACATACATACATGCACAGTATATATATATATATATATATATATATATATATATATATATATATATATATATATATATATATATGTGTGTGTGTGTGTGTGTGTGTGTGTGTGTATTTTCATTATATATACAAACATACAAACACTCAATCATAAATATATATATATATATATATATATATATATATATATATATATATATATATATATATATATATATAGTTTTGTTTTCTTTCCTAAACATTTAATTTTAGAGCAGCAGTTTATCACTCTAGAGTCTAGACGATTTGACCACATGTTATTCATGCTAAATATATCACTTAAATCACTCCTTAGTTCCATAGTTCCGTTTACGTATGATCATGAAACTTCATCTAGCTTTACATCCGAAAATACTGTAGGATAAACCTATTTATTTCGGCCACTGAATAAATAACTATCAACAAAAATATTCTGGCATGTCATAGATTTGCTTCTCTTTGTATTGTTGTTGTTGTTCTAGTTAATGTTGTTTTTGATAATGATGTTATTAGCTAAGCTACAAGCCGAAAGAGCACGATGCTAAAAGCCCAAGAGCTCCAGCAGAGAAAAATATCCCCAGTGAGGAGAGGAAATAAGAAAATAAATAAATTATATCAAAAGTAAAGAACAATCAAAATAAAATATTTTAAGAACAGTAATAACATTAAAACCCGATCTTTCACATATAAACTAAAAAAACTCGTTAAGGATGCGAAATCCCTTTACGTATTCATTCGTCTTTTTTCTCAAAACAGTGATTATGCTTTCGCAATGTTATTCTCTTTATTCAGTTACAACAAAACAAACAAAAGTAGCAAACAAAACAATAAACAAAGTAAAGATAACGTTTCTTGTGTTTAGTTTTTTTCAGTCTCCTTTGTGTCGTCCAATTTTGTTTACGTTAATCTGTTATTGCTGAAACTTTTTATTCATCTCAAAGTTATTGTCTTTTCCTTTCTGGAAATTTAATTGCATTTCTTCCACTCTCTTCCTCGTGTCCTTCTTCTTGGTTCTAAGCTAAATTGAAACTAGTTTTTCTTTCAACTTATTTTTGTTGTTAATATCCAGAAGGCAATATCTACTTAGGCTACTGGTCACATTCATTCCCTTAATCCGAAAGTGTTTTGTTTTCTATTGGATTCAGCATTGATGAAATCAAAATGAAATATTCGTCGATTACATTTCTGCGAGAGATAAGAAACCGATGCCGCTATTTGTGTACAGGTCACTCATGAATGGCAGAGGCAAGGGACAGTTACATTGCCCTATCAAGCAGAACAATGCCCTAGAAATTGACCATATATTCATTTGACCAGCGCCCTAGCCCCTCTCCACCCAAGCTAGGACCAACGAGGGACAGGCAATGGATGCTGATGATTCAGCAGGTAGACCTATAGGATAACCCAAACGCCCCATCCTTAGCTCACAAGGATGATGAGGTTGCAGCGACCAAAGGAAATAGCGAGTTAGAGCGGGATTCGAACTCCAGTCTGGCAATCACCAGGCAATCACGCTACCACCTAGCCACCACTACCCTGATGAGGAGTTTGTTAAGGTTGAAGTTTCCACGTTATAATTTTGAAGAGGAAATGAACCAACTTGAAATGTTTCTTTAACTATATACATTTCATTGAAATTTTCAAGTTTAATTCTTGATTGCAAATTTACCTATGAAAAGTACATACAATCTGTTTCTTCTTCTATCGTACAAAATTGCAATTATTAGTAAGTTAACTCAATCATATTAATTGAGACTTTATAAAGAAATTAATAACACGATACGACTTTTAATGATTTAAAAGGGAACAAGAAAAAAAAAACGATGAGCTTTTGTTACTTTACTAAAATGTTTATAAGCTAATTATGAAATTCGTATGGACCGAGATAATTGCAGCACACGTGTATTTCATATACGCTCATACACTGTCATGCTATTGATTTTTGCATCTCTCGCTCTCTCCCACACTGATTATAGAAAAACCTGTTTAAGCTTCCCATTGCATGTTTCACATTGCTGGGTTTTAAATGCCATTGTTGCCCTAAACCGTTTATATACATGCTCGTTATGTTGTTGAATATAGTCAATCATACTCATCGGACAGCTACCTGGCTACAATTGGTGACCCGGAGTGACATGACTCAGCCTTCTGATCTGGAGTCAGATAACAGTTACATCGCAATAATTATGCTTTTTGTGAAGAGAGAGAGAGAGAGAGAGAGAGAGAGAGAGAGAGAGAGAGAGAGAGAGAGAGAGAGAGATTACCTAATCAAGGCCTTTCTGTTTTAATGTCCTTTACTGTCCCTTGCCTCTGCCATTCATGAGCGGCCTTTAAACCTTTAAATTGGAAGAATAAAGATAAAAACGCGAAACCGGCTTTTAAAAGGTATTACGATAATTGAGTGGGGAACTACACTTTTCCTCTTTCTTTTATTTCCAAGAGCCGAGAACCAATTCATCTTTCCGAGAAAGTCATTAGAAGGTAATTAGCAGATTCTTTATTGGATGATGCAGTAGTGGGTCTAAAGGTAATTTTAATCTGAAGAATGAGAAAATGGTGGCCGACGATGTTATAGAATAACTGTTAGGATGAAAAATGTAAATTCTAATAGGTTATATATATCATTGATGTCTTTAGGAGTCGGATGAAAAAATATATACTTTTCTGTAATAAGTTATATATATCACTCATGTCTTTAAGATTCGGATAAAAAGATATACTTTTATCTAATGTGTTATATATATCACCGATGCTTTTATGAGTTGGATGAAAAAATATACTTTTATTTTATAGGTTATATATGTCACAGATGTCTTTAAGAGTCGGTTGAAAAAGAGCATTCTTTTTTAATAACTTATATATATCATTGCTATCTTTAAGAGCAGGATGAGAAAAAATATATACTTTTCTTTTTTTTCTTCTCCTTTTGTAGCAATTTCTCTTATTTTTACTCCTTTTGTATCAATTTTTCTTCTTTCATGCTTCTGCTTTTGTATCATTTCCTCTTATTTCATATTCTATATTTTGTATCAATTTCTCTTCTTTTTAATTCTTTTTATGTATCCCCAAATGAATTCTTTGATTCGTTTTTAATCCGCTCGACCCCATCCAAAAGGTTTAAAGGCCACTCATAAATGGCTGAGGCAAGGGACAGTGACATTGCCCTATCGAGCAGGACAATTCCCTGGAGACTGACCATATATACATATGATTAACACCCAAGCCCCCTCTCCACCCAAGCTAGGACCCAGGAGAGCAAAACATTGGCTGCTGATAACTCAATCGTTAGCTCAAAAGGAAGGTGAGGCTGCAGCAACGAAAGAAATTAACGAGTTTGAGCGGAACTCGAACCCAAGTCTGGCGTTCACCTATCAGGGATGTTACCACATCGGCTACCACTACCATTTAGAACACTTACGTGTTGATACCGGTGATGACATTATCAACAACATCGTGACTTGATCATTACACATCTCGAATATAAAACCATATTCATAACGATATGCTTCGATGAAAGCACCAGATTGGGGTTAATCAAACTTCCATCTCTCTCTCTCTCTCTCTCTCTCTCTCTCTCTCTCTCTCTCTCTCTCTCTCTCTCTCTCTCACCTCAGGTAATAACTCCAGCTGATGACTGACGTGAACCGAACCTTTTGAAGCAAAAGAAACCTTTTTTGACGCAGACATCACTAACTGCGTATGCTTATATATATATATATATATATATATATATATATATATATATATATATATATATATATATATATATATATATATATATAGGTGTGTGTGTGTGTGTGAAATACATTTCCTCTTTGTACAAATTAAAGTTGAATCCGTATACACAGATAAATTTGATATAGATATTTCCACATCTTGAAATTTTCATTTTGCAAGTCTGAGAAAAAGAGTGTGAAATACATTTTCTCTTCGTGCAAATCAAAGTTTCCTTTATATGTAAAATTAATTTGATTTAGATATTTGCATATGCTTCATTAAATCATTTGCAGCTTAGAGACAAAGAAATGAAGGTGGATTTACTCAGCATATGTCTTACATGACTAAAAAGTCCATAAATGTAACAAGACATTCTGTTTACTAAAACTGTTTACTAAAATTCTTTTTTACTAAAACAACAATGTCCTCATTATTGAAATAAATCCTGAAGGACGTTGATATGCATCTTTTATTCCAATATGATTTTTAATACAAGATTTTCTTTTTTAAATTCCAAAAATGGCATTTTGTTGATGTTTTTATTCTATTGTAACTCTCCGCCGGTTTGAAAATTATCCCGTATCCGAGAAAAAGTATTTCAGTATTCCAGTAACACATGAACCCACAATCTTTTTAAAGGTTTAAGTTTTAAAGGTCGCTCATGAATGGTAGAGGCAAGGGACAGTGACTGACTTTATATACATATGAACACCGACCAAGCCCACTCTCCACCCAAGCTAGAACCAGGGAGGGCAAGGCAATGGATGCCAATGACTCAGCAGTTAGACCTACAGCTTCCCCAAACACCAAATCCTTAGCTCACAAGGGTGATGAAGTTGCAGACAATACAAGATACTACTGAGCTTGAGTGAGACTCGAACCCCAGTCCGGTAGATCACCAGGCAAACACTTCCAATGGGCCACCACAACCCTAACGCAGGATAATTCTTCTAAAATATCTAAACTTTCTCAACGTTGTCATCTGAGATTATTTCTAAATTAAGTCTTGAATATAACTAAGTTCTATTCGATGGAACTTCAAAAATCCAAACTGGCAGCGAATGTTTTTATGTTAAACAGGCTGACATAAGTCTTTCTAGAGTTCATATAAGAAATATCTGTTTTAATGTTATTAACGTTTTGAAATATTTTATGTTAATTTTTCATTATTTCTCAGATCGTTTATTTACTTCCGTATTTCCTTTCCTCCCTGGACTATTTTTCCTTGTTGAAGCCCTTGGGCTTATAGCATCTTGCTTTTCCAACTAGGGTTGTAGCTTAGCAAGTGATAATAATAATAATAATAATAATAATAATAATAATAATAATAATAATACCATGGGACTCCAGTGTTGAAGAGAAAGAGAGGTAAAAATGGATAAGTATCAAGACCTGAAAATAGAAATAAGAAGGATATGGAATATGCCAGTGGAAATTTTATCCATAATCATAGGAATACTAGGCACGATCCCGAGAACCCTAGAAAAGAATCTAGAAAAACTAGAGGCTGAAGTAGCTCCAGGACTCATGCAGAAGAGTGTGATCCTAGAAACGGCCCACATAATAAAAAAAAAAAAAAGGTAGGATGAAACCGGGAACTCTATACTACACTGTTAGAAAAAAACCGTAATTTTAATCGGAATTTCTCCGTAAAAATATACCGCTTTCAACTGTATTTCAGTAAAATACAGGCGACCGTAATTTTATCTTACTTTGTTGATATCTTTTACAGACTGGCGACCGTAGAATCACTCCTCTACGTCAATATATTCGTTTTTAAAACGGTAAAAGTCCTGGAATAAATGTTACCAGACATTTACCGTTTTTTTTTTATGCAAATTTTTAACAGTGCATAAATACCACCCAATCAAATTGGAAGACGGTGATAGGCAAGAAAAAGAAAACAACAACAACAACAACAACAACAATAATAATAATAATAATAATAACAACATTTCATATCTATAAGACATCAGCACCTTCACCTCTTTCCGAATACCAAAAACGTTTAAAATCGCACTCTTTATAAACACTTTCCAATTATTCCCTCATAAAAAGGTATCGAAAACCAATAAAAGAGGATTAAGGATACTAAAGCGATAATCCTCAAATCTGGATTAGCTTTAATTCCATTTTGACTCTTTCAAGGTTTGATAAATTTAGAAAAAAAAATCCGATCTTCGTTCGAGTCAAACAATTATACACTTTCCGAGAATAGATTTAATTCCAATTTATTATTATTATTATTATTATTATTATTATTATTATTATTATTTGCTAAGCTGCAACCCTATAGTTGGAAAAGCAGGATGCTATAAGCCCAGAGACCCCAACAGAGAAAATGGCCAAGTGAGGAAAGGAAACAAGGAAAAATATATTTTAAAAAACAGTGACATTAGAATAAATATTTCCTATATAAAATGTAAAATTTTCAACAAAACAAGAGGAAGAGAAGTTAAATAGAATAGTGTGCCCGAGATAACCTATAAAAACTTTAACAAAACAAGAGGAAGAGAAATTAGATTGAATAGTGTGTCCGAGTATACCCTCAAGCAAGAGAGCTATATGCTTTGGCAATCCATTAAAGTTAAATGAAACAGTCAGCACAATTTACTATGAGAATCGTCGGAAATTATTAACGAACTTGATGCACATCCAAACAGCATTCGACCTCTGCTTTCCACAGATTACATTGTTCTCGGAAAAGCGGGAAATATATTCTATCTGTCAGTGATTCCTAAATTTTGACAGTTTAGAATTATTATTGGACACGTCGTTGACTGAGCTTTGCTGATTGGGTATATTGGTTTTAAGAATATACGCCATTTGGCCCGGAGCTAGGACAGGAAGGCCACTTAGGGCATGCGCAACTGAATTAAAACCACGCAGTTACATCACCATCATAATGCTCAATACTGCAGTGCATTCAGGAAGCTTTATTCCAGCTATGACAAAATTGTGGAATGATCTTTCTAATCAGGTAGTTTAATCGGTGGAACTTGAAAAGTTCATACTTGCAGCAAATGTTTTTTATGCTGAACAGGCTGAGTAAGACTTTTTATAGTCTATATATGAAAGATCTATCTTAATGTTGTTATTGTTTTTAACCCTGGATAGGTACGCTCCTCGGACACCCCTTTAAGGGTATACTCGAACGCGAACGACCCCGACGCCAAAAAAAATTCTTGAATAATCAGTTTTTGCAGTAACCTCCTTTTTTCTTTTGCCAAAAGAAACTTCAATGAATGCTTAAAACAACTGTAAAGATAAATACTACTCATCTGCAGAAAAACTATTTATTATAAATATTTTAAAAAATTAAGTAGAAAAAAAAAGACCTGACATAAAAATTCATAAAAAAAAAGTTTATACATATATACACAAATCCTTTTAGGAATTGATTCTTGAATGTTTAGGACACATCTTGATGTATTTTGGATGAAGTCAGACCCATGGAGGTGAAGATCTGAAATGAGAAAAAAAGGGTAACTCTTTTTGGCCAAAAAAATTTTTCCAAATTTCATGAATTTTTTTGGGTACCCAAATGAAATAGGAAGTCGCTAATTTTTTTAGGGAATAAACATATGTTATCCTAAAATAGAAATATGTAAAAAAAAATCTTCATTATTTTGTAAATTACATTTATATCAGGGGCCATATCTAAAGGTAATTTTTTGAGTACTTAGAAATTTCGTAAAAAAATACATATATTTAATATATAATATGATATTTATGCAGGTAAAAATATACCAAAATATCACAAATTCTATAGGGAACAAGAATATATATAGATAGGGCAACTTACGCTTCGGATATGTCCACAAAATGGCCGCCAATCACATTGACTCAGACTCCCTAATCTGCCACTTGAAATGTAGGAAGGGTATGTCAATTTCAAGGTGTTATTTACTAATCTAATTATTATTGGATATGCATAAAAATTGTATGGTGGGTTGCTGGATAATTGTCGATTATTTTACGACTATAAAATTAAAATTCTGACCCAAAAAAATTTTTTTGAAGGGAAATAAAATCGAAAAAAAAATGTTAAATATAATATTTTAGCTAAAAAAATTTGATGATATTCAATCAAAAAAGAAGTAAACAAAATTTTCCGACAAATAAACATCTAGAGGAATCATTACTCTGTGATAGTTCCTTAGTACGTAGTAATTTTGAAAGAATTGGGAAAAAACGAAAAAATGGCAATCACCGGAAAATCGAACACATACCTATATATACGCCATATCTGGCTAAAAAAAAGATAGGCATGGGTAGCCAGATCATCTAGAAACACTTTCCAACACTATAAAAATATAAGTTTTGCGACACTACTTGCCAATTCCTTACGGTAACATGACTAAGCAAAAAAATGCAAAACAAATAAAAAGGGGCACTCGCGGAAAAATGGCTAACATTCTAATATACGGCATTTCAGAAAAAAAAAAAAAATTCAGCCACGTACTAGGCAAACCATCAAGGCACATTTTCCGACAAATAAACATCTAGAGGAATCATTACTCTGTGATAGTTCCTTAGTACGTAGTAATTTTGAAAGAAATGGGAAAAAACGAAAAAATGGCAATCACAGGAAAATCGAACACATACCTATATATACGCCATATCTGGCTAAAAAAAAAGATAGGCATGGGTAGCCAGATCATCTAGAAACACTTTCCAACACTATAAAATTATAAGTTTTGCGACACTACTTGCCAATTCCTTACGGTAACATGACTAAGCAAAAAAATGCAAAACAAATAAAAAGGGGCACTCGTGGAAAAATGGCCATTCTAATATACGACATTTCAGAAAAAAAAAATTTCAGCCACGTGCTAGGCAAACCATCAAGGCACATTTTCCGACAAATAAACATATAAATGAATCATTACTCTGTGATAGTTCCTTAGTACGTAGTAATTTTGAAAGAAATGGGAAAAAAACGAAAAAATGGCAATCACAGGAAAATCGAACACATACTTATATATACGCCATATCTGTCAAAAAAAAATAGGCATGGGTAGCCAGATCATCTAGAAACACTTTCCAACACTATAAAAATATAAGTTTTGCGACACTACTTGCCAATTCCTTACGGTAACATGACTAAGCAAAAAAATGCAAAACAAATAAAAAGGGGCACTCGCGGAAAAATGCCCAACATTCTAATATACGGCATCTCAGATAAAAAAAAAAGACATGCACGTGTTAGCCCAACCATCAAGGCACACTTTCTAACACATAAACATGAAAAAAAAATCAATAATATACGGCAATTCCTTACTACGTAGTAAATTTTTACAAATATTGAAAAAAAAAACAGAAATTGGCAACCGCAGTTAAATACCCAATATACCAATAACTACGTCGTATCTGACAAAAACAAAATCACGCATGGGTAGCCAGATCATCTAGACACACTTTCCAACACTAAAAAAGCAAAAGTTTTACGACACTATTTGGCAATATCTTACGGAAAAATGACTTGGCCAAAAAATGAAAAAAAAAATGAAAAAGGGGCACTCGCGGTAAAACGCCCGACATTCTAATATACGGCATCTCAGATAACAAAAAAGACATGCACGTGTTAGCCCAACCATCAAGGCACACTTTCTAACACATAAACATGAAAAAAAAATGAATAATATATGGCAATTCCTTACTACGTAGTAATTTTTACAAATATTGAAAAAAAAACAGAAATTGGTAACCGCAGTTAAATACCCAATATACCAATAACTACGTCGTATCTGACAAAAACAAAGTCACGCATGGGTAGCCAGATCATCTAGACACACTTTCCAACACTAAACAAGCAAAAGTTTTACGACACTATTTGGCAATATCTTATGAAAAAATGACTTGGCAAAAAAATGAAAAAAAAATGAAAAAGGGGCACTCTTGGTCAAATGGTCCTCGTGGTGATGAACGATATTTTAACTAAAAAAAAAATCATGCACATGGTAGCCAAACAATCCACCAAGACTTTCCACACCTGATAACCTATACAAGTTGCACCATTCTACGACAATTTCATAATACGTAATAACTTTGATAATTATGCAAATTACCTTAGAAGGGTAAACTCGGTCGCGCTCGACCCCGACCCGTCTCAGAAATCGGGGAAGGAGTACAGCTACAGCCAAGGTCTATAGAATACGAGGTCTACCCACGCGCAGGTAAATTGGGGGTTAGCGGGGATTAGAGGGGTAAACGTTAAGTGGGGGTAAGTTTCGTGACGTCACAGAGCTCCATTGGCCCGCGAAAGAGTACCATTCAGCATTAGCTTGCTTTGCAAAAGTTCAGTTTTCTTCATTATCCCGTTGAAAATAACATTTCTATTTCAGAAAAAAACTAATATTATAAGCTATTTTGATGACTAAATTTCGTTACAAAATACTTCCTGTGAGAAAGTTTTTAAGGAAAATGGTTTAAAAAGTCGCATATCAGAAAAGAACAAATATTATCCAAATCCTTTATGGAAATATTGTTTCACCAAATGTACAATTAAGCAATGTGCATGCATATTTAGATACATTTCTAAACTAATCATTTACTAATGACTCAAAACTAAATCTTAAAAATATCTATTAAAATAAAGTTGTACAAACACATAATAGAAATAAGTGATCATGATTATTACATTTTACAATCTTCTAACTTTAATAGTTATTTTCCTTGCAGAAGTTATTTCTTTTAGTTAATATTATTATTCTAAAAATATTTCGTCAACGAACAAAATAAGTGACTAAAAGTGGTAATCCCATTTTATTAGGAATATCTAATGCTATTTTTTACTACTCTGTGATAACTTTTATTTTTTTTTTTTTTTTTTCAATATTCTTTATCGGATCAGTAAATTCTTTTGATGCCTTCACTAATTCCTTATTTGCTGAGCTAATTATACCTGCCCACGAATCGTCCCCCTTTAATATAGATTTGTGCATTAGGGAAACTTGAGGGCAATGGAACCGGCGAAACAGTCTAGACCTTTCTATTTTGCATCATCCATATGTCCAATTATCAACTTCCCCTATACTTTTTGTAACATCATTTCCTTCACCGTCGCATTCATCGGGCAGACAAAATATCATCGCATATAGCCTTAGATCACGTTGTAGCGATTTTTCATCTTTATCTTGAGAGAGAGAGAGAGAGAGAGAGAGAGAGAGAGAGAGAGAGAGAGAGAGAGAGAGAGAGAGAGAGAGAGAGAATTATCATCAAGAAAATAAAAGGTTCTAGCTGTTAAGTTATCTATTTTGCAGTTGGGATCTGTATTATATTTTGACCTTATAAGGTAACTGTCTTTCTCTAATAGATACTATTTAACTGTATCTAACGCTAGGTGCTGATAGCAGACTTCCATTTATCACAAAAAGGTAAGGAAATGTTCAAGTCCATCTTGATTCATTCTATAAGTCAATAAAATGATTTATTAAATATAATTTTCTCCTTTTTAACAATATTGGCAAAGATTCACAAGAAACTGCCAATCCTATTTGGAATGAATAAAGACAATTATTTCCCATTAGCTTCAATGATTTTACTCGGTGTCTTGCAATTGATAATAAGATCAACCCGTATTAATTTCTGAACATCTTTGTATCGTACGGAACTCCAGAGATAAATTGACTTATTTCTTCCCAATGCTTATCTAAAAGTAATCTTTTGCTACAGAAATATTTAAGCGATTTCGTAATTGTTTCTAATATCAATTGTACAGCTAATTTTACATTCATACGCTGAAAGCCACTGACATTTATATGTTTCTCCAAATTTATGTGATATTTTCAGATCACTTTTACATTATAAGTTCCCTTAGCGAAGAGCAGTGGACAAAATCACCGTCACTTTGCTGAAAGCCATTATCAAAGAAATTGTTTCTTATTAGTCTCATGAGATGTGGAGCATCAGCAAAGACACAAACAACGCGATCGGTGATGCTGGATTTTCAATCATCGAATTATACACAATTATGCATAGAGATTTCCATAGACTACCGTTGGTAGGACCTAGGTCGTTAAATATAAACATTACAGGAAAACTCGCTAGTTCTATCTAAATGATAGTATAATTTTTAGAGCACAAAGAGTATCTGAATCTTAGTCATAACTACATTTTTAGGCAATGCTGCCTTCATCAAATCATTAGGTGGAAACACGCTCAAAATTATTTGTGATTTGTCCTTAAATAATTTGATAACGGTCTTTAAAATTTATGGTTCGACATCCAACATATACTAACACAACTATTTAACGTAGAAATGGAAGAAAGATTGAAATATTGAACATCAGCTTCCTTGTAAGCAAACTGTAAAATAGTAAATACCGGAAAACAAAGGCTGGTAAATCAGACCACGGTGCGGTGTGACGTCATCAATAACCGCATGGCTAGCCTGCGCAGTAGAGAACACAGTTTGGGCCGCTGATGGGTAGACCTTGTATTCTATAGACCTTGGCTACAGCAATGCACATCTGGACACTACTAGAGCGTGTAGGGGAGACACCTCCTGCAGGTCGATCACCCACAAATTCAGTCACAGGGGTGAGTCACGTGAGAAAAACCTGTTTTTTTTTTGACGCTCGGGGTCGCGAACGACCCATCGTACCTATCCAGGGTAGTGTTTCATTTTAATTGTTCATTGTTTATCTCGTAGTTTACTTATTTCCTTTCTTCACTATGCTATTTTTCCTTGTTGGAGCCCTTGGGCTTACAGGATACTGCTTTTCCAGCCAGGGTTGTAGCTTAGCTAGTAGTAGTAGTAGTAGTAGTAGTAATAATAATAATAATAATAATAATAATAATAATAACCCAAGCGACCCCCCACCCCGAGGTCAATGGGTCACAATCTGCCGTTAAATAATTATGCTGAATAAAGGTAAAATACTTCATTAGTCTTGACTTTAAGACTGTAACCCCTCCACAAATTTGACACTACTGTTATTTAAACTGTATGGGTACATAAGTAATTGAAATAATAATACTGTAAGCAAAAACATCTAAATACATTTTATATGTTTAATTCTTATCTTGATTTAATTTCAAATTCTTCTCAACGATAAGGCAAAGTAATTTTGCAAAGAGAAAAATATGGAAATAATTCTCATTTTCAGTCTCGCGACTTCCTTCCTTTTCCTGACGTGAAATTATCGTTGCAGATTTTCTCATTTTCCAGAATTTCCATTATTATTTCCAGTATCTTTTTCATCCTACCCTTTCAGACAAGCCAGGGCGTAACCTTTCATCGCTCGCTGGTTCGGTGTCCATTACTTTTTTTTTCTTTGGGGGGGGGGGGTTGTTTGAGGGAGGGGGGGTGGAATCCCGGGATGGGATGGTCTCTTCGAAAACAGTTAGGTTCATCTCAAGCGAAATATGCCTTTTAGTCTTTGGCCCTGGAACAAATTCGGCTAATTTAATGCGTTGTTTTTGGAAGATATCAGATATCACAACTTTTATTTTCCCATTGAATCCCCTTTTTATTTAGTTTAATTGAAAGAAAATTTTCTTTGAGCAAAATATACCTTTTGTCACAGAACAAAGTCGGCTAATTTAATGCGTTATTTCTTTAATATATCAGGAATTTTAACCCATATCTGTTCATTAAATAAGCCCCTCCCATTTTCTAAGTTATGCTGAAAAAAGAAAAAAACATTCTTGAGATTCTCTCGTTTTCTTGTCTCAGTCGAACCAGATATTTGGGTGGATAATAATAATAATAATAATAATAATAATAATAATAATAATAATAATAATAATAATAATAATAATAATAATAATCGGATGCAATGTTTTAATAATTTAGATAAAAATAATTTCAATAACTTCAATAATATTAATTAATAATAAAATCAGTAATATCAATAATACCATCAATAATAATATCAAAATTTAATAATAATAATAATAATAATAATAATAATAATAATAATAATAATAATAATAATAATAATAATAATAAGATGTAATGTTTTAATAATTTTGATAAAAATGATTTTGATAACCCTAATGATGATAATAATAATAATAATAATAATAATAATAATAATAATAATAATAATAATAATACTTTCACTTATATAGAGAGCAAGAGTCTCTCTCTCTCTCTCTCTCTCTCTCTCTCTCTCTCTATACACACACACATATATTTGTATATATATATATATATATATATATATATATATATATATATATATATATATATATATATATATATATATATATATATATATATATATATATATATATATATATATATATGCAGCCAGGCACTTGCTCTTTATTATATAGGGGAGATGCAGTAAATTACCAGGGTCGCTTCATTAATCTGTTCGTTCTCAGAGTTTCAAGCAGATACGCTACAGAGCGGTTTACTAATGCATAAATGAGCTTATTACTTGCGTAATTAAACCATTTAGACCAACATCAGTTTTCTTTTCTAGACCGTAATTAAGTATGTGTTTTTTATTCGTCCCGGAAGACACGTTTAGTTTATGTTATTACCAATTTTTGACGTACTTGTGTTCAACATTTGCAATACTTTCTGTACTATTTCTTCTCATTTACTTTCTATTCTCTTTACAAATATTTAAAGTTTCGTGTATCTATGAAAACGAGACTTTCAAATTTTATATCTGAGTGGTAACGTCCCTGACTGGTGATCGCCAGACTGGGGTTCGAGTCCAGCTCAAACTCGTTTGTTCCTTTGGTTGCTGCAGCCTCACCGTCTTTGTGAGCTAAGGATAGGGGGTTTGGGGAAGCTTATAGGTCTGCCTGCTGAGTCATCAGCAGCCTTTGCCTTGCCCTCCCTGGTCCTAGATTGGGTGGAGAGGGGGCTTGGACGCTGATCATATGTATACAGTATATGATAGTCTATAGGGCACTGTCCTGCTTGCTAGGACAATGTCACAGTCCCTTGCTCTGCCATTCATGAGCGGCCTTTAAAGCCTTTACAGGTGACTAAATTAAATGCCTTCTGTTTCAACTTTACTCCAACCGCAAAGATATGACTGGCAAGTGCATTATTCAGCGAACACACAGGAATTCATTATAAAGCTTCTCCTGTGGCAATTTGAAGTTTTCTTAACTTAGGCAATATACCACTATCACTGACAAATGCCAGCGCTTTTCG
>NC_090734.1:144218622-144221122 GCF_036898095.1 Palaemon carinicauda
ATAAAACATTAAAGCGTGAATGCCATTGGCTGCTGGCTGTTGCATTACTATGAATAGGAATAAATTCTAGAAACTTCCATTCCTTTTGTAAGTGTGTCTACTTAACATATGTATCTTCACTTTCCCTACCATCAGCTTCTCCTTATTCACGAATGTTTTTTTTTTTTTTTTTTTTTTTTTTTTTTTTAACCAAATTTCGAAGGTCTGACTTTTCAATTTGATATTGTAACATTTCATTTTCCTATACTTGTTTGCAAAATCTGATAAACTCATTCTATCGATAAATTACGAAATTATACATTTCAAATCGTTCAAATTTTACATTTATTTGGAATCATTTGATTTAAATAACTCATATTGAAAGACTATTTCATCGATAAAAAGCAATTGCAGCATTGATTTTGCAATTTTCATTCCTTTCGGGCCAAGCGAAACCTTTTAATACACAAATGTCTCATTAGGCAACGAATGAACAAAATCAACGGTTTGAAAAGGACTCCATTTATCATGAATGCTGATGAAAAGTTATGTTTGCAAATGACATAATTTGATAACTAAAAAAAACAAAAAAATAAAATAAATAAAAAGAATCGGTATTTTAGACCTGCATGGTAATGGATTCACCATCATCAAAATCTTCATCATCGTCATCAGCCGCAATTATTCCACTATACGATAAAGGCCTCAAACATGTTCTTCCACTCGCGTCTGTTTATTGTCTTTCGTGGCCTGTCTATACGAACACATTTTCTTAGTTCGTCAATCCGTCGTCTTCTCTTCTTTATCCTGGTTCGTTTGCAATCTCTAAGACCAATTCTGTTATTCCTATTGTCCAGATATTATTTGGGATTCTCATTATATATCCTGTATGTATATATATATATATATATATATATATATATATATATATATATATATATATATATATATATATATATATATATATTATCAACCGTAGCTAGGCCATTGCAAGAGAAACGCCTCAGAAGTGTCCTCCCACTTGCGTCTGTTTGAGATATTTTGATACCAGTTAAAACCCCCAAACCTCCTTGAAGTTCGTCAATCCATCGTCTTCTCTTCCTTCCCCTGCTTTTATTGCAATCTCTAGAGTCCATCGTGTTATTCTTCTTGTCCATCCGCTATCTGTCATTCTCATTACATGTCCTGCCCATAACCATTTCTTTCTCTTACATGTTAAAAATGAACTAGAATGAATTAGCACTCTGTTAATTAAAATGAGTTCAATAAAAAAAATGTGTGAAATGGGAATTGCTAATTCCTACTTGTTATGAAACATATAAACAATTTAATTTCTGTTTAAAAGACGTTGTATTTACTCGTGTTATCTCATCTATTTTATAAAAAGTATTAACAACGAAAAACATTTTAGATCTTATTTACTAATAAATGTTTGCTGCAAATTATTTTTCCATTTTCTATAAAAAAACCTTTGTAACCGACTTTTTTATAACTTGAATTTAAAAAGAAGCAAATTAGTTGAATAAATTCCTCTAATTTTCTTAGTATTTTCATTAACTTTACGCCGTCTATTGGAAAGAGTTTCGATGGTCATCTTCCATTTGACTGATTATCATAATCTTCGATATGAATTATCTAATCTCCATGATCAGTAGGTGTTAAGTCGCATATTGGTCCCCTAAAGAATGATATAATCTAAATAAAATTGTGGCATATTCATCTAATCAAAATCAATTAAGATATTTCGTATTCAAACCTTGTCTACAGACTCTTTTCTTGAAATTCATATATCATTCATTTTATTGACCCATATTTTTACAATCACGCATAATCATTTCAAACCAGATTCGCATATCAATAATAACCATGATAATTTCAGAATTATTCAAATAATTATATTTACACTAGTGTACGGGACCCGCAAAAAGTAACGTCTAAATATCTAGAAATTCTAGATAGATATGCACACGCACACAATATAGATTCAACCCTTCCAACTCCTGCCCCTTTCCTTACTACAAACCCCCTGGTTTAAGAGTGTAACTCTCAGGGTCCCCCCTCTTACCAGGGTATGATTACTCTCTCTCCTTTTTCAGCGTGAAAAGATATATGTATATATATATATATATACATATATATATATATATATATATATATACATATATATATATATATATATATATATATATAAATATGTAATTATATATACATATATATATAAATAAATATATATATATATATATATATATATATATATATATATATATGTATATATATATATATGTATATATATATATATATATATATATATATATATATATATATATATATATATATGTACATATATACACACAAACACACACACATATATATATATATATATATATATATATATATATATATATATATATATATATATATATATATATAAAGAGAGAGAGAGAGAGAGAGAGAGAGAGAGAGAGAGAGAGAGAGAGAGAGAGAGAGAGAGAGACCCTTGCTCTTTATTATATAGGGGAAA
>NC_090734.1:144223622-144226122 GCF_036898095.1 Palaemon carinicauda
GCGTCAGTGTGTGGGATTAAAGGTAGTAAGGACCAACGAAATCAGAAACTTCCCTGCCGAGGCTACCATAGGGTCTCTCGCCCCGAATTGCCTGCGCGGTCCTTGGGCGCAAGTTATCGCCGAATTTAAAAGGATGAACAAGACAAACTATAATTGGTACGGATCAAGAGACAAAAGTACAGCTAGATTTCTTACCCCCTTTTTTTCTTTCTTTTTTTATTTTCCCTCAAATTGTTATGATGGTTGCTTTGCATATTTGGGATATGGGGGAGGGGATTAACCTTTGGGAGACTGTCTATATATATTTTTTTAAGTAACTTTCCTTTAGAGTTATATTGTACGTGATTAACACAAATATGTGGCTTACATGCGCATGATTAACACAAATATGTGGCTTACATGCGCATGATTAACACAAATATGTGGCTTACATGCGCATGATTAACACAAATATGTGGCTTACATGCGCATGATTAACACAAATATGTGGCTTTACATGCGCATGATTAACACAAATATGTGGCTTACATGCGCATGATTAACACAAATATGTGGCTTACATGCGCATGATTAACACAAATATGTGGCTTACATGCGCATGATTAACACAAATATGTGGCTTACATGCGCATGATTAACACAAAATATGTGGTAAACATGTGCACGATTAACACAATACGTGGTATACATGGCATGATTAACACAAATACATGGTATAACATGCGCATGATTAGCACAAATAAGTGGTATACATGTGCATGATTAACACAAATATGTGGTATACATGCGCACGATTACCACAAATATGTGGTATACATGCGCATGATTTACACAAATATGTGGTATACATGCGCACGATTAACACAAATATTTGGTATACATGCGCATAATTATCACAAATATGTGGTATACATGCGCTTTGATTGACTCAAATATGTGGTATACATGGGCATGATTATCACAATTATGTGGTATACATGCGCATGATTTATGTGGTATACAATCACACAATTAACACAAATATGTGGTATACATGCCCATGATTAACACAAATATGTGGCTTATATGCGCATGATTAACACAAATATGTGGCTTACCATGCGCATGATTAACACAAATATGTGGTAAACATGTGCACGATTAACACAAATACGTGGTATACATGCGCATGATTAACACAAATACATGGTATACATGCGCATGATTAGCACAAATAAGTGGTATACATGTGCATGATTAACACAAATATGTGGTATATATGCGCACGATTACCACAAATATGTGGTATACATGCGCATGATTTACACAAATATGTGGTATACATGCGCACGATTAACACAAATATTTGGTATACATGCGCATAATTATCACAAATATGTGGTATACATGCGCTTGATTGACTCAAATATGTGTATACATGGGCATGATTATCACAATTATGTGGTATACATGCGCATGATTTATGTGGTATACAATCACACAATTAACACAAATATGTGGTATACATGCCCATGATTAACACAAATATGTGGTATACATGCGCACGATTAACCCAAATATGTGGTATACATGAGCATGATTTACACAAATATGTGGTATACATGCGCACGATTAACACAAATATGTGGTATACATATGCACGAATTAACACAAAATATGTGGTATACATGTGCATGATTATCACATATATGTGGTATACATGCGCTTGATTGACTCAAATATGTGGTATACATGCGCATGATTAACACAAATATGTGGTATACATGTGCACGATTAACACAAATATGTGGTATACATGTGCATGATTATCACATATATGTGGTATACATGCGCACGAATTAACACAAAATATTGTGGTATACATGAGCACGATTAACACAAATATGTGGTATACATGTGCATGATTATCACATATATGTGGTATACATGCGCTTGATTGACTCAAATATGTGGTATACATGCGCATGATTAACACAAATATGTGGTATACATGTGCATGATTATCACATATATGTGGTATACATGCGCTTGATTGACTCAAATATGTGGTATACATGCGCACGATTAACACAAATATGTGGTATACATGTGCATGATTATCACATATATGTGGTATACATGCGCTTGATTGACTCAAATATGTGGTATACATGCGCACGATTAACACAATATGTGGTATACATGTGCATGATTATCACATATATGTGGTATACATGCGCTTGATTGACTCATATATGTGTAATACATGCCCATGAGTGACAAGTACTTTTTTATTTTCTATTTGGGGGTCGATGATAATGTTCATAAATTGTCCAAAATAATAAACATAATTTAACTGTGTATCAAAGGCTAAACAACCCTCTCCCATTCTTATAAACAAAACGATTGAAAAAACCATAAATTCTTATAACCAAAATAATTAAAAAAAAAAAAATCTCCCATTCTTATAACCAGTTAATTCCCCTACCCATCACCTGCACAATCCATTAAGATAATTCAC
>NC_090734.1:144231122-144253545 GCF_036898095.1 Palaemon carinicauda
TAGGCTAGTCAATGAAGTTTCAATTCTACTGTGAATTTTGTAGTGTAGGCTAGTCAATGAAGTTTCAATTCTACTGTGAATTTTGTAGTGTAGGCTAGTCAATGAAGTTTCAATTCTACTGTGAAGTTTGTGGTGTAGGCTAGTCAATGAAGTTTCAATTCTACTGTGAATTTTGTAGTGTAGGCTAGTCAATGAAGTTTCAATTCTACTGTGAATTTTGTGGTGTAGCCTAGTCAATGAAGTTTCAATTCTACTGTGAAGTTTGTGGTGTAGGCTAGTCAATGAAGTTTCAATTCTACTGTGAATTTTGTAGTGTAGGCTAGTCAATGAAGTTTCAATTCTACTGTGAATTTTGTAGTGTAGGCTAGTCAATGAAGTTTCAATTCTACTGTGAATTTTGTAGTGTAGGCTAGTCAATGAAGTTTCAATTCTACTGTGAATTTTGTAGTGTAGGCTAGTCAATGAAGTTTCAATTCTACTGTGAATTTTGTAGTGTAGGCTAGTCAATGAAGTTTCAATTCTACTGTGAATTTTGTAGTGTAGGCTAGTCAATGAAGTTTCAATTCTACTGTGAATTTTGTGGTGTAGGCTAGTCAATGAAGTTTCAATTCTACTGTGAATTTTGTAGTGTAGGCTAGTCAATGAAGTTTCAATTCTACTGTGAATTTTGTGGTGTAGGCTAGTCAATGAAGTTTCAATTCTACTGTGAATTTTGTAGTGTAGGCTAGTCAATGAAGTTTCAATTCTACTGTGAATTTTGTGGTGTAGGCTAGTCAATGAAGTTTCAATTCTACTGTGAATTTTGTAGTGTAGGCTAGTCAATGAAGTTTCAATTCTACTGTGAATTTTGTGGTGTAGGCTAGTCAATGAAGTTTCAATTCTACTGTGAATTTTGTAGTGTAGGCTAGTCAATGAAGTTTCAATTCTACTGTGAATTTTGTGGTGTAGGCTAGTCAATGAAGTTTCAATTCTACTGTGAATTTTGTAGTGTAGGCTAGTCAATGAAGTTTCAATTCTACTGTGAAGTTTGTGGTGTAGGCTAGTCAATGAAGTTTCAATTCTACTGTGAATTTTGTAGTGTAGGCTAGTCAATGAAGTTTCAATTCTACTGTGAAGTTTGTGGTGTAGGCTAGTCAATGAAGTTTCAATTCTACTGTGAAGTTTGTAGTGTAGGCTAGTCAATGAAGTTTCAATTCTACTGTGAAGTTTGTGGTGTAGGCTAGTCAATGAAGTTTCAATTCTACTGTGAAGTTTGTGGTGTAGGCTAGTCAATGAAGTTTCAATTCTACTGTGAAGTTTGTGGTGTAGGCTAGTCAATGAAGTTTCAATTCTACTGTGAATTTTGTAGTGTAGGCTAGTCAATGAAGTTTCAATTCTACTGTGAATTTTGTAGTGTAGGCTAGTCAATGAAGTTTCAATTCTACTGTGAATTTTGTAGTGTAGGCTAGTCAATGAAGTTTCAATTCTACTGTGAATTTTGTAGTGTAGGCTAGTCAATGAAGTTTCAATTCTACTGTGAATTTTGTAGTGTAGGCTAGTCAATGAAGTTTCAATTCTACTGTGAAGTTTGTGGTGTAGGCTAGTCAATGAAGTTTCAATTCTACTGTGAATTTTGTGGTGTAGGCTAGTCAATGAAGTTTCAATTCTACTGTGAAGTTTGTGGTGTAGGCTAGTCAATGAAGTTTCAATTCTACTGTGAATTTTGTGGTGTAGGCTAGTCAATGAAGTTTCAATTCTACTGTGAATTTTGTGGTGTAGCCTAGTCAATGAAGTTTCAATTCTACTGTGAAGTTTGTGGTGTAGGCTAGTCAATGAAGTTTCAATTCTACTGTGAAGTTTGTGGTGTAGGCTAGTCAATGAAGTTTCAATTCTACTGTGAATTTTGTAGTGTAGGCTAGTCAATGAAGTTTCAATTCTACTGTGAATTTTGTGGTGTAGGCTAGTCAATGAAGTTTCAATTCTACTGTGAATTTTGTGGTGTAGGCTAGTCAATGAAGTTTCAATTCTACTGTGAATTTTGTGGTGTAGGCTAGTCAATGAAGTTTCAATTCTACTGTGAATTTTGTAGTGTAGGCTAGTCAATGAAGTTTCAATTCTACTGTGAATTTTGTGGTGTAGGCTAGTCAATGAAGTTTCAATTCTACTGTGAATTTTGTAGTGTAGGCTAGTCAATGAAGTTTCAATTCTACTGTGAATTTTGTGGTGTAGGCTAGTCAATGAAGTTTCAATTCTACTGTGAATTTTGTAGTGTAGGCTAGTCAATGAAGTTTCAATTCTACTGTGAATTTTGTGGTGTAGGCTAGTCAATGAAGTTTCAATTCTACTGTGAATTTTGTAGTGTAGGCTAGTCAATGAAGTTTCAATTCTTCTGTGAAGTTTGTGGTGTAGGCTAGTCAATGAAGTTTCAATTCTACTGTGAATTTTGTAGTGTAGGCTAGTCAATGAAGTTTCAATTCTACTGTGAAGTTTGTGGTGTAGGCTAGTCAATGAAGTTTCAATTCTACTGTGAATTTTGTAGTGTAGGCTAGTCAATGAAGTTTCAATTCTACTGTGAAGTTTGTGGTGTAGGCTAGTCATTGAAGTTTCAATTCTACTGTGAATTTTGTAGTGTAGGCTAGTCAATGAAGTTTCAATTCTACTGTGAAGTTTGTGGTGTAGGCTAGTCAATGAAGTTTCAATTCTACTGTGAATTTTGTAGTGTAGGCTAGTCAATGAAGTTTCAATTCTACTGTGAAGTTTGTAGTGTAGGCTAGTCAATGAATTTTCAATTCTACTGTGAATTTTGTAGTGTAGGCTAGTCAATGAAGTTTCAATTCTACTGTGAAGTTTGTGGTGTAGGCTAGTCAATGAAGTTTCAATTCTACTGTGAATTTTGTAGTGTAGGCTAGTCAATGAAGTTTCAATTCTACTGTGAAGTTTGTGGTGTAGGCTAGTCAATGAAGTTTCAATTCTACTGTGAATTTTGTAGTGTAGGCTAGTCAATGAAGTTTCAATTCTACTGTGAAGTTTGTGGTGTAGGCTAGTCAATGAAGTTTCAATTCTACTGTGAATTTTGTAGTGTAGGCTAGTCAATGAAGTTTCAATTCTACTGTGAATTTTGTAGTGTAGGCTAGTCAATGAAGTTTCAATTCTACTGTGAATTTTGTAGTGTAGGCTAGTCAATGAAGTTTCAATTCTACTGTGAATTTTGTAGTGTAGGCTAGTCAATGAAGTTTCAATTCTACTGTGAAGTTTGTGGTGTAGGCTAGTCAATGAAGTTTCAATTCTACTGTGAATTTTGTAGTGTAGGCTAGTCAATGAAGTTTCAATTCTACTGTGAATTTTGTAGTGTAGGCTAGTCAATGAAGTTTCAATTCTACTGTGAAGTTTGTGGTGTAGGCTAGTCAATGAAGTTTCAATTCTACTGTGAAGTTTGTGGTGTAGGCTAGTCAATGAAGTTTCAATTCTACTGTGAATTTTGTAGTGTAGGCTAGTCAATGAAGTTTCAATTCTACTGTGAAGTTTGTAGTGTAGGCTAGTCAATGAAGTTTCAATTCTACTGTGAATTTTGTAGTGTAGGCTAGTCAATGAAGTTTCAATTCTACTGTGAAGTTTGTGGTGTAGCCTAGTCAATGAAATTTCAATTCTCTTTTGAAGTTTATAGTGTAAACTTGTCACTGAAGTTTCAATTCTATTTTGAAGATTGTGGTGTAACCTTGCAACTGGAGTTTCAATTCTATATTGAAGTTTGTAGAGTAACCTTGCCACTGAAGTTTCAGTTATATTGGGAAGTTTGTAGTGTAGCCTAGTCATTGAAGTTTCAATTCTACATTGAAGTTTGCAGTATAAACTTGCCACCGGAGTTTCAATTTTATTTTGAAGTTTGTAGTGTAAACTTGCCACTGGAGTTACAATTCTACTTTGAAGTTTGCAGTGTAAACTTGCCACTAAAGTTTCAATTCTAGTTTGAATTTTGTAGTGTAAACTTGCCACTGAGTTTGGATGCTGGAGTTTCAATTCTATTTTGAAGTTTGTAGTATAAACTTGCCAGTTGAGTTTCAATTCTGTTTTGAAGTTTGTAGTGTAACTTTACCACTGAATTTTCAATTCTATTCTGAAGTCTCTACTGTAACTTTACCACTGATTTTTCAATTCTATTTTGAAGTTTCTACTGTAACCTTCCCACTGAAGTCCTGTGGTTTCCTGAATTTGTATTGTGTCTCGAAAACCAACCGCAAAGGAAACATTTTACCATTGAGGATAAAATCACGTAAGAAAAGCAGGTTTGTGGGTAACAAAAGCTACTAAAGCCTCCACTGAGGAAAATCTCTAATTCGGAAGCAATTCTTCTATGGAAGAGAGGATTTTCCAAAGCACTCTCCTATAAAGAAACACCACAAACAAGTCCCTAAACTGAAGGAATTATCTAATTTAAATACGTCTTCAGAATAAAAAAAAAAATCCAAAAAATCTTCCAAAAAAAAAGAAAAAAAAAACCTTGTAGAAACTAGCAAGAATCAAAATTCTGTAAATAAAACGACATTCGCAAGGAAGAATTTCCCTTCGAAGAAAATACCTTGTGCAAAAAAGAAAGCAAAACAAAAGAAATTAAGAAAAAGAAAGACTTCATTGCCATTCCTTTCAGGTCTTCCAGGAAGAAAATACCGGAGAAGAATTCAGTTTAAAAAACACATGAAGTTATCTTTTGTTTTCTTACTATCTATTTTTCTTTACCCTGTCATCATTTACATATTCTATTAAATACTGCTCTTTTATTTCTTTCTGTTGGTTTCGGGATATTGATAAAGGAATCGGTTTTATTAAGAGATATTTATTGTTTAAGAAATTACATCTCTACGGTAAGAGAAAGTAGGTCTAAAAATCTCAACGGCTACGTTTGTTTGATTGTTTGTTCATATATATATATATATATATATATATATATATATATATATATATATATATATATATATATATATATATATATATATATATATATACACACACACACACAAAAACAAACGCAGCCGTTTATAGTTCACTGCAGGACAACGGCCTCAGATATGTCAATTCATGTCTGGAGTTTAACCAGTTTTCATCATCACGCCGGCCAATGCGGATTGGAAATGGTGTGAGATTTTCGTCTATTCGCTTAAAGCAAACCATCCTAGTATGGGTGGCCCTGACTAGTGCAACTTTACTGATCATGGCGATATGTAAACCCGTTCACCTGTATATTTACGGTGCAGAAAAAGGACTGAAAGTTTACCTGTAAATGAATCTTAGACATGAGAGTTTGATAATAAAAGGAAAGGAATAAATAAGGGAACAAAATAATCTGTAAATACTTCTTGCAATCAATCTCACTCAGGTTCGTAATAATTTTACAACGAATGAGAAATTAAACATAGGTCTAGCTGTACCTACCCTGACAAGGACTGGACCCTATGCTATTCAGGTTTTGACAGGACAGTGAAAGTGGTGGCTGATTGCATAAATCACTGAAGTAAACAAACAAAAAGGCAAATCCAGATCTAGGTAGGTACGCTTATCTTCACTTCGCCTTTGGTTATATCAAGACACGGGGAGACAACGCTAACCTTAGGATGGAGAAGGCAATACGGTTATTAACTCCGCCAACGAAGTTGGAAGGAGGTTATGTTTTACCCCCTGTTTGTGCGTTTATGTTTGAGTTTGTTTATAAACAGCTTCCTAGACACAATTCCAATCGTAGAGTAATAGAACTTGCTGGGATTAGCTCTTATGTAAAAAGCTGGAAATTATTAAAATTTTGGAAGGTCAAGGTCAACAAGGTCACGGACTAGCAAAATGTCCAATTCACGTTATCAGACATAAGATTAGACATCGTTGTCACAGAAACTTCAAACTTGGTTCATATTTGAGTGTATGGAAATCCACGCCAATTAATACATGTTATGGTCACAGGCCAAGGTCAAGGTCGAGCAAAAGGTCAGGAAATAAACTGCTGCAGCGGAGATCTGCGCTCTACTGAGTGCCACTCTAGTTTATAACTGCAAACCTATACTCACCGCAGCGAGAAAAGGTCTATAGGGGAGGACACCAGTTGGAAGAAAAAGTGTGATCCACTAGACAGGACAGCGTTTCGTACTTGCATGTTTTCTAACACCATTTCTTCACTTTCTTTTAGAATGTCATCTGACTTGACAAATACCGAGAGTGTTTATGCCTTTTCTATTTTACTCGTTGCTCAACTGTAAAGGAAATAACTAGAACGTCTATGAAAAATGTTAAGTCATGTTATATAAGCGGAATTGTGAGCAGCGTTCACAAGGAAGCACATTTGGGGATTTTTCATCATAACTGCTAATAAGTTTATGTTGCTCTTCAATATGCAATATTACTAAGTATTCCAAGCGTGACTTCAATTCATTCACTTGTTATAACGGATCGTGGAATTATAAGGGCACATGTTTAAAGGTTTAAAGGGCGCTCCTGAATGGCAGAGGCAAGGGGTAGTGATAATGCATAGATAGCAGGGCAATATCCTAGAGACTGACCACATAAACATATGATCATCATCCAAGCCCCGTCTCCACCCAATCTAGGACCAGGGAGGGCCAAGCGATGGCTGATGATGACTCATCAGGTGGACCTATATGCTCTCCCAGACACTCCCATCCTTAGTTCACAAGGATGGTGAGGTTACAGACAATAAAAGAAAATCGAGCTTGAGGGGGTCTCGAACCCCAGTCTGGCGATCGCTAAGCAAGTCGTTTGCAATAGGCCGCCACTTAATTCACTCCTAGTGAAATCAATCTATATATATATTAAAAAAAAAAAAAACATGAATGAAAGGAAACTCTTATTATGCATCACCACATACACAAAAAGTCCCATCCATCAAGTTTATCTGTGGCTCTTTCAATAATGGTAGTCTAAACCAACTTGACCTGTTACGTTGTTGATACTGACTACTTTCCTACACGTTGGCTGCGCTCGTTAATTAAAAACAACATCTCGAAGCCTAATTGGATCAAACTGGGCACATTATTCTATCTTATTTCTCTTCCTCTTGTTTTAAAGTTTTCATAGTTTATATTGGAAATATTTATTTTAATGTTGTTACTGTTCTCAGAATATTTTATTTTTCCTTGTTTCCTTTCCTCACTGGGCTATTTTCTCTGTCGGAGCTCCCGGGCCTTCTAGCATTCCGCTCTTCCAACTAGGGTTGTAGCTTAGCAAGTAATAATAATAATAATAATAATAATAATAATAATATTGATTTACAGCAGAGAAGTTGTTTTTGGCGTAATTCGCTTCATGCTTTTGATAATATAATTACGCTCACTTTTAATTTAATTGCATAATTACTGTTGATCTCATTTTATTCATAATATAGATTTGAAGTTCAAGAAGGATAGAAGATAGAGTGGTTCACCAAACAGAAAACAAGGGAAAATAAAAAAATAAAATAAAACAGGTTTGTAGTTTAAATAAAATGTAAGATATATTCCCTAAATAATTAGCGAAATTAAATTGAAGTCTGTTTTTCAACAACGAATCACCTTGAGCAACTAAGTGCAACGGACTGTTTAATGGTGGAAATATAAAATTTTCGAATTATTCAGTGTTTTGCTCATTAAGAATAACTTCCTTTTTAAGTCTCTTAAAATTGGTTGATAATCAAATTTACTGATAGTCAGTGGGTTAATCATTATTTTCATTTTTTTTTTCATTTGAAAATTTTCTTCCACATTATATTTATAATGACATTAACGTTTTACCTTATCTACTTAATTCCATCTTGCATTATCCTCAAGGTATTACCTCCGCCAACGAAGTTGGAAGGAGGTTATGTTTTACCACCCTGTTTGTATGTTTGTTTGTGTACGTGTGTGTGTGTTTTTCTTTTTATTGTGAACAGCTTCCTGGACACAATATTAATTGTTGAGTAATGAAACTTGCAAGGATTATCTGTTATGTAAAAAGCTAGAAATGATTAAATTTTGGAAGGTCTAGGTCAAAGGTCAGGGTCACGGTCAAGAAAAATGTCGAATTCACGTAATCAGTCTTAAGTTTGGACATGGTTGTCACTTAGACTTCAAACTTTGTTCATATATGAGTGTATGAAATCCGCGCCAACTAATACATGTTAGGGTCAAAGGTCAAGGTCAAGGTTGACCAATAGGTTGCCGCAGCGGAGGTCTGGGCTTTACTGAGTGCCCATCTGGTTCTGTCTAGTTTCCCTTCTAGGGTTTTCTAACCACATTTCTTAATTTTCGTTCGGTTCAAATCTCCATTATTTAATAATTTACTTGAATCTTTTCTGGGGGGGGGGATTAATTTATATTCCTGAAAATATTCACACTTCTTATATTCAAAAGCCTTCAATCTCCACCATTTAGTACTCTGTTTGAATCTTTTTGGGAAGATTATTTTTGCATGAAAATATTCACAACTCTTATATTCGTAAGCCTTAAATCTCCATCATTTAATCATTTGTTCGAAACTTTTCTGAGGAGATTTTATCTTTAAAGAAAATATTCACATTTCTTATATTCGTAACCCTTAAATCTTCTCCATTTAATCATTTGTTTTAATCTTTTCGGAGGAGATTAATTTCTAACGAAGTTTTGGAGTATAAACTTTCTCCTTAGTCTTGTAATCTAAGATGTTTATGAGAAAACTTGACGGAAGCCAATTTGCTATACGCAAAAAGAAGATGAATTATGTAGAAGACACACTGGAGTGTTAATAAACTCTCTCTCTCTCTCTCTCTCTCTCTCTCTCTCTCTCTCTCTCTCTCTCTCTCTCTCTCTCTCTCTCTCTCTCTCTCTCTCTTAATATTTCTACTCTGATCATGTGATTACTTATTACTTAAGAACGCATTGTAAATCACTCAAAGACCATAGTATCCGACTAGCCGGGTTTCGAACCCTGGTCCAGGATACTTGTGTGACAGTGACCTCACCACTTAGCCGCTCTAATCCCGAGAATCCAGACATTAATGTATTAAAATATATGGCTTATTTGCAATATAAAAAACAAGTTCAAATTTGCCCAATTTATCTATCTATCTATCTATCTATCTATCTATCTATCTATATATATATATATATATATATATATATATATATATATATATATATATATGTATATATATATATATATATATATATATATACAGTATATATATATATATATATATGTATATATATAGTATATATATATATATATATATATATATATATATATATATATATATATACATATAATTAACTTTCACTAGCATGGTTACTGATTCCCTAATGACTCAATATTGCGTTATTTTCCAACGCAAATCATTAACCGATTCCTGGAATTAACAAACCTGTTAGTTTTTGAACAGTAATTACCGCATACGGGAGTATTAATTACCAGGCACGTGAACTTGCAATCACAACGCAAATGGAAATTCGTTATCGGTCGAGTGATTTTTATTACTTGACTTTTCTCGGTAAATGAATACTTAAATGGAATCGCATTGATTCAATATAATAACAGCTGTTTTTTTTTCAATCTCTTTTTCTGATATTTTTATCATTTGTTAAATAGCATTTAATGCACACGTGCCTAAAACACAATTCAAAGAAAGAGCCATATTTTGATTTCAGTGAGACCCCCATTTACGTTTTCAGTATTTTTGTAATAATTACTGAACTACGAAATAAAACAAGACGAACGCCACAAACACTAACACACCCCCCCCCACACACACACACATACACACATACACACACATACACATACACACACACACACACACATATATATATATATATATATATATATATATATATATATATATATATATACATATATATATGTATATATATATACGTACGAACACCCATATAGCCCCTATATATATATATATATATATATATATATATATATATATATATATATATATATATATATATACGTTCGCGCAACCATAGGGCCACTATATACTGTATATATATATATATATATATATATATATATATATATATATATATATATATATAATCGTGTGTATGTATGTTCAACATGAGCGTTTACGTGCATATAGAGCACCTAAGAGTCTTTACATTAGTAAAGTTGCATGTGAATATAAGCGGTGGAGGCCGTTGTGAAAGCAGTGAATAATGAATTACGGATGTAGGATTCTGCCTGCGAGATTGAATCCTCTTATTGTGGGAAACAGACAAGCACAAAGCACAGATTACCAACTACCAGACAAAGCAAGCAATACCCATTGCAAGAACCAGATTTTAATGAAAACATTAAGTTGATTTTCCTTCGTTACAGTTCCTATTGTTAACCGGTAATTACCTCCGCCAACGTAGTTAGAACGATGTTATGTTTTACCCCAGGTTTGTTTGTTGGTTTATTTGTGAACAGCTTCCTGGCAACAATTTTAATCGTAGAGTAATAAAACTTGCAGAGATTAATTGATATGTAAAGAGCTGGAAATGATTACTTTTAGGAAGGTCAAGGTCAAAGGTCACAGTCACGGTCAAGGCAAATGTCCAATTCACGTAATCAGTCATAAGTTTGTACATCGTTGTCACAGAGACTTCAAACTTGGTTCATATTTGAGTGTATGAAAATCAACGTCAATTAATTTATGTTAAGGTCAAAGGTCAAGGCCAAAGTTCAGTAAAATTTCGAAAAATAAGCTGCCGCTGCGGAGGTCTGCACTCTACCGAGTACCTCTCTAGTTTAATAGTTGTCTTTTGATACATATTAATCTGATCAAATGTAACTTCCAAAACAACTATTGACACGACTTGGACTAAATAACAACAGTAATTGGAGGTTATATGAAAACTTGTGTTCGGTGTATTACAATTGCTCGTTTTTCCAATTTCTCCATTTTTTTTTTTATTTTTTTTTTTTGCTTTCTTTCTTTGCATATGCGAACGAGTTTTGTATTTTGGATTCATTTAATTACAATTACCCAAATGGGATCCTATCACCAGCACGAATTTATAACTATTGACAAACAATAATCAGGCTAATGAATATCACAATACTTCATGAACCGGTGACTGACGTTTTAATAAAAAATTAAAATTTCAATCATTTCAGTAAACTACACTGACAAGGGTGGTAATCAAATTAGAGGTAAGAGTCTCTCTCTCTCTCTCTCTCTCTCTCTCTCTCTCTCTCTCTCTCTCTCTCTCTCTCTCTAATTGTTCTCGCTTATTTCACTGACGTACTCATCATGCATGGTCGGTATCCATTGCAGGGTTCAATGTGTTAGGCTTCATTTCAAAATTCATCTGAAGAAAGGCTCATCAGAACGTCAGTTGGAAAAATCCAGCACCCTTCCCCACACCATGGTTTCCAACCAAAGCAGTAACCTTCACAATAAACTGCTTAAACTTACGGGAGAAGGAGGGACTATTGTGTTACCACCACTATACTAGCAAAACGCTATATATAATTCATCCATTCATATATATATATATATATATATATATATATATATATATATATATATATATATGTGTGTGTGTGTGTGTGTGTGTGTGTGTGTGTGTGTGTGTGTGTGTAAATGTCAACCACAATGGTATTTAATACCGAATTCTACCTTTGGGAAAGTATATCCACTGGAAATTCATTTATGATAAATGCATCTGGGTAGGCAAGGACTCGAACCTATGCCATGAGCCGAAACAGTGCCTGCAGGGACAACATTACCAATCGAGCTATCAAAGAAGATACAAGTTCATTTCAAATGCACAGTACATATACCTGACGAATTCAGGAATCTGTTCTTAGACTTGAAATCAACCCATCTCCACCATAATGTAAATATGGTATATAAAAATAAATAAAGATTAAAATCTGTAATAAATAGGCATTTAAATATTATCAATAAAACCTGTTTCTTCAAAATGTTAAAACCTTAAATAAAATGTCGAAACAAACTTTCTTTACCAAAACATAAATATCTCTCTTTCCTAAAAACATTACAATTGTTAAAATATGTTTCATGATTAAAATAATGTCACATTCACTGCGCCTGGGAACTGCTTCACACTACAGATAGATGAGTAGAAAATATTTGTACGAAAAAGATTGATCTTAGATTTGGTTTTTAAATATTTATTCGAATTTAAGGATTCAATCATATATGTGTACACTCAACATACATTCCAATTATTTTAATCTAATGCCGTGAATGACCTCAGAATATAAGATGCCATGAATCTCTTGCACAAAATCATTATGAAATAATTAAAAATAAATGTTACCTGTAAAGCGATTACTGTAATATATATATATATATATATATATATATATATATATATATATATATATATATACTTATCTATATACATATGTATATATATAAATATAAATATATATATATATATATATATATATATATATATATATATATATATTTATTTATTTATATACATATATATATGCATATATATATATATATATATATATATATATATATATATATATATATTGTCCTGAAGGACATTCAATCCACAACTCGCAGCAATTGATTGTATGTCTCATATTCTGGCCACGTTGTACCCCATCCCAAGAGACTTACTTTCTCAAGCGGCTGGCTTGCTTCTCTGGTTTAATGTATCTCTCTCTCTCTCTCTCTCTCTCTCTCTCTCTCTCTCTCTCTCTCTCTCTCTCTCTCTCTCTCTCTCTCTCTCTCTCATGAAAACTTTATTTCCCTTCCTAACAAGGCTATTTTTACCTGTTGGAGCCTAGCATCATGCTGTTCCAAGTAGGGTTGTAGCTTACCTCGTAATAATAATAATAATAATAATAATAATAATAATAATAATAATAATAATAATAATAATAATATCATACTGCTTTTTCCAGCTATGGTTGAATCATATCTGATAATAGTAATAATAATAATAATAAAAATAATAATAATAATAATAATAATAATAACATCGTGCTATTCCGGCTAGTGTTGTAGCTTAGCTAATAATAATAATAATAATAATAATAATAATAATAATAATAATAATAATAATAATAATAATAATATTCTTTTAAATTATTCAAATATCAAAATAAATAAGAATCTCGTGATCACTAAATTATGCAGAATCATAACACTTCTCATCCCAACGGCGGAGATTACGTTGATGTGGACGCGACAGTGTGTCGGAAAAGCATTGAATTCCCGGGCGATAAGTCTTGTCTTAATTAAGGTAAGACCTCGTTATCAAGATGAAACATCGTCACAGCGGCGAGTCTACGATTTTATCGAGAGGAAATACATATTAGGGTTGTGGTGGCCGACGTGGTAACGTCCCTGACTGGTGAACGCCAGACTGGGGTTCGAGTTCCGTTCAAACTCATTAATTCCTTTAGTGTCTGCAACCTCACCATCCTTGTAAGCTAAGGATGATGGTTTAGAGGAGCCTAAAGGTCTATCTGCATAGTCATCAGAGGCCATTGCCTGGCCCTCCTTGGTCCTACCTTGGGTGGCGGGGGGGCTTAGGCACTAATCACACACACACACACACACACACACACACACACACACACACACATATATATATACATATATATATATATATATATATGTATATATATATATATATATATATATATACTGTATATATAAATATATGGTCAGTCTTAAGGGCAATGTCCTGCATGATAGGGCAATCTCAATGTCCCTTACCTCTGCCATTTATGAGGGGCCTTTAAACCTTTGAACGTGTAGTTCGTTAGCCATGTGTATGTTCAAGATGTATGTGTATAGTCTTGTTAATGATGGAAATTTTTCGTTTAACTATAAACTCCACATTAGAAAAAGATATTCTTCATGTTTCAACTTATCCACATCGTCAAAGCTTTAAAACCGAGACATACTTTTTTTTTTTTTTTTTTTTTTTGTAATATCCCAGAAAGATGACGATCACACAAAGGTGTCGAGATGACAGCCTCACCTAACGAGAGCTATATCTCCCTTTCGCTATCTGACAAAAGAAATGAAGCTCGGATTCTGACGACACGTCTGCTGTGCCATTGAAACTAGATCCGACACCGAATCTGGCAGTGAACCATTTGGAAAAGAGGCGGCTCTCTCTCTCTCTCTCTCTCTCTCTCTCTCTCTCTCTCTCTCTCTCTCTCTAGTCCACGGAAAAGCTTTGAACTCTTGAAGATACGGTCAAAGTTATTCTGTTGAAGAGTAAAGTGGATTTTTCGGCAATGGAGTTCCATTTAGCTCTATTAGTAGTAGTAGTAGTAGTAGTAGTAGTAGTAGTAGTAGTAGTACAAAAAATTAAAAGAAATATTAGTAGTCTTTCCCACCATCATCCTTACATTAAGGGGTCGGTTGCCGGGTGCGCCGTCTAGTAGCATCGCTCATGATTTATATTTGGCAGAAGGGTTTTTCTTTAAGCGACCAGCAACAGATAGTAGTTTACTGATGAGCTCAGAACCAGCTTGTCTGTTTTTTCTCAGGAGCATAATCATTACTGATGATGTAATTGTTGCTTTCGTAAATTAAGACAGAACAGTTTGAAGATAAAGTTACTCTTTTCCTAGTTCCTTGCTCTCCCAACTAAAACCCCTCACCCCTCCTAAGCCGAAAAAAAAGGTAAGAATATACCTATACAGCGACCTGGAATGGACCAAGAAGTTTAAAGTCAGTGGAATACGAGACTGAACTAAAAGTAGACTTTTTTAGATACTAAACCTCGCAGTGCTCATCTGCTCATTAATTAGCTCTACAATACGAGAAAAGTCTGTACTTCTAAACCTACGAAATGGTAAATTCGACTTAAAATTCTCTTCTCTATAAAGTTTAAAACTTTATTATTTATTGTTCGTCTGGCTAGCTTCTTGTACCCACAATAACTTTAGGTCCAGAGTTCCAAGCATCGCTCATGGCTTACTACTGAACAAAACCTCACTGTCTTGTGAGATAGGGATAGAAGGGTTCAGGTAGACTACGTGTTTACCTATTGAGCCATCAGCACCCATTGCCTCCTCGGCCAGGTCATAGCTTCGGGGGGTGAGAGGAGAGGCATGACCTACTTCCAAGTAATTCAATGGTGTCGTGTGATTCTGATTCTTTGGTTTACGTACCAGTCATGGAGCCCCTATCTCTATTCTATTGCGTATAAGGTGAAGGATGATGTGGAGAGAAGAGGTTTGGTGGAAGAGGATGCTTCTGATAGAAGACACTGGAGAGGGCGCATGAAGAAACCGACCCCTTAATGTAGGGATAACAGTGCGAAAGAAGAAGAAGAAGAAGAAGAAGAAGAAGAAGAAGATCTCCATTGCGTATACAAGATTACTGGAATTGGTTCCTTCCTTTTTCCCACAGGAGTGTTAAGAATTGGCTTCTATGAACTGCAGGAGAGAGAGCAAGATGCCCTTTGCTTTGGAGAACGATTGAATAAATTATTGGTAATTCCCTGCCATCATAACACCAATAGTCATTGATGCCAATTGGAGCAAGCTTAATCAACATTTAATAACTTAAGATAAAAAAAAGATGAATAAATTACTTAATAATGAAATACTTAAAATTTAATATATCATTTAAAAACGAATAAGAAGCCCAGCTTCCAGTACGAACTTGAAAATGCCACTGGCACCATAAACAACGTCTCCTATGATAACTAATTATCAGAAAGTACAGTGTTCATAAACTCACAAAAACATTAATTATATCTAATTGACCTTTGTCTCACTGTTTTGATTTTGATTCGTTTTACTGTGAAGCAATTGACTGATCAAGAGTGAAAGATAGTCTGCAGATCTCTTTGAAGCACCAGGAAAAAACTGACTTTGTATTTCTTTACTTGAATTTAATTGACTTTGTATTTCTTTACTTGAATTGAATTATCTTATTGTTCAATTATCTGCTATTGTATTCATCTTTATTAATTATTCTAAGGTCCCTTTGTTCCATTTTCATATATGGGGATTAATTTTTTGCGAATGTTTTCTCATTTTGAATTATTACATTTACAATGATAATTCAAATGAAACTGAATCTGATATTGAAATTGCATACCATCCTATGCTGAGAGAGAGAGAGAGAGAGAGAGAGAGAGAGAGAGAGGAGAGAGAGAGAGAGAGAGAGAGAGAGAGATGAGGTTTGTCTTTGACAAGGTTACCGTATTACAGCAAACCTATCTTCAGTCCCTTTATCTAATAACAGTCAAAGGACACAAGGAAACTAAAATAACGAAATACGAAACAAGATATATGTTTTAGATTTTCACTTTTATAAGACAAAAAACAAAAATTAATTTTTCAACATACATTTTTATTGCAGAATTAGAAATGAAACTATAAGAGAGATTACTCAAGTGCCATGTGTGGATAAGTTCATGGTGAGGGATAGATGGAGATGGTTTAGGCATGATCTTCGCACTCCCTAAGAGGTTTTAGTTCACCGACCTTTCAACGGGGCTCCACAAGGCACTAAAAGAGTTAAAACACCCAAGCCTACATGGCGTGAAGTAGGCAAAGATGAATGGAGAAGTATTGAATTAAAAGCTCAAGATAGAGACGACTGCCGAAATCTAACCGAGGCCCTTTGCGTCAATAGGCGTAGGAGGAGATGATGAAGATAATGATGATGATTTTTAGGTATCTACTATATAATATATTTACCAAGTTTTGCACAGCATGTACGAACTATCAAACAGAGAAATACCTTGAAACATTTATCAAGTTCTTTTTTATTTTTCCAGAGCATCAATATAGGTCGAATTTCTTCTTATGAAACGAAATAATGAGATTTTCAAAATCTCTAACAACAAAATCTCCATGTTATCTGGCAAGACTATTACCCATTTAAGTTCCTTTGTCCTCTATTGTGGAAACATGATTATTGCATATTATATATATTATATCGTAACTAAATATCAGGATATCTGGATTTTTATTCATTTCTTTATTTTATATCCTTAATATCATAAAGAGTAAGTGTCTGACTATATATATACACACACACACACACACACATATATATATATATATATATATACACACACACACACATATATATATATATATATATATTTCAAAATGGATCGAGGATTCCATCGTAAAAGCGTTCCATCGGATTCTAATCTGATAAACCATTAATATTATACAAAAGTCAATCTCCCTAATACAGAAGGCTCCAGAGAGATATGGAACTAAATATTTGAAGCATTTAAAAAGTAATTGAACAGTCATTACTCTATTTTACTGTGGCATATACCAAGATAAAAGTGTTGTATTTTCCCGGTTATTGCCTTACTTCAGTTCAAAGAGGAAAATTATACTGCATTCCATTGTATTTTTTTTATTTTTTGGAGAGTTAGGGCGAAATATGAAGCGACTGGGACTCGGCCGGAAATATGTTTACTACAGTCTGGGTACCACGTTGATTGGAAATATATTTATTTTAGGAATATATTTACTTATATGGATACATACTATATAAAATATATTTTGTCAATGATCTCTATTCATTTTTTAATTATTTGAGGTAGTCTTTTCAATGAGAGCCTTGAAAAACGAATAGAAATAAATGAAAAAAATTCTGATTTGCAAAAGGGCTGAAATATGTTTACCTACTGTCTGGGTTCCATGTTGATTAGAAATATATTTTCTTAAATGGATACATACTATGGAAATATATTTTGTCAATTATTCTTTATTTTCTAATTATTCGAGGTAGTCTTTTCAATGAAAGCCTTGAAATACGATAGGAAATAAATGAAGAAACAATGATTTCAAAATATTAGTAAACCAATAAGACCTCCATCTTAATCTTTTAGCTAGCCTGGGTTCGAATCCAAACCGGGAAGGAATATTTCATATGAATTTCAAGGGTTTCAAATGAAGAAATTAAAAATCCATTATCATTACGCCAGTTAGATTTCGCCAGTCGTCTCTATCTTGAGCGTTTAAATCAATACTTCCCATTCATCATCTCCCACTTCACGCTTCATAGTCCTCAGCCATGTAGGCCTGGGTCATTATAATTTTCACCAATACAAGACAAACAGAAACTGTGTCTGAAAAGAACAGATTCCTCACTGGGCTATTTTCCCTGTTGGAGTACTTGGGCTTATAGCATCCTGCTTTATCAACTAGGGTTGCAGCTTAGCAAGTAATAATAATAATAATAAAAACAATAATAATAATAATAACAATAATAATAATAATAATAAAATAAAAGAGCTGCTAACTATTGCATGCAAATAGCATTAGATAATATTTCTTAACACAATTTAAGGATAACAAGATACTATACTGTTTCTTTTTTCCCAGGTTATTTACTTGTTTCCTCTGTAGGATTTCAGTACCACTCCAATTCAAATACTAAGGACCTACAGCCTGGTGAAGGCTTTCTTGGGTGTATGTGTTCGTCTAAATTTATACCATATATATATAAACATACACGCATATATACGAGTATACGAGAGTGTGTGTGTTTATATATTATATATATATATATATATATATATATATATATATATATATATATATATACATATATATATGAATACACACGTATATATATATATATATATATATATATATATATATATATATATATATACATATATATATGAATACACACACGTATATATATACATATATATATATATATATATATATATATATATATATATATATATATATGGATACACACACGCATATATATATATATATATATATATATATATATATATATATATATATATATATATATATATAAGTATGCGTTTGCATGTATGTAAACAGTACCGCATAAACATTTTCAATATATTTTAAGTACGAAATCAATTGGATAATTCAATTCAAATACAGAAGCTATAGAATCTTTTCCCCTTGATATCCAGAAAGGTTTTAATCAATAACCCCGGACCATCCTTACTCCCCTCGGAGGAGCCTCTAGATGGGACAGATAAAGTAAATGGATCCAGAAAAAGTGTTCTAACATAACCTGGGGATTTAATCAAAGCACCCATTCCCCATTTCATTTAACTGCGTTCTTAAAAAATTAAAATAAACAAGAACACTGTATCACGTTGATGAAAACTAGTGTAAATACTGTACTCGTAACTCTCTCTCTCTCTCTCTCTCTCTCTCTCTCTCTCTCTCTCTCTCTCTCTCTCTCTCTCTCTCTCTCAATTTTTGTAATAGATATAGTTTTGGTCTATCATTCTTTCCTACAAAATTATTCTGTTAATTTTTTTTTTTTTGCTTAATTTTTATATATATATATATAATATATATATATATATATATATATATATATATATATATATATATATATATATATATATATATATATATGAGTGGGTGTATGTGTGTGTACATATTATAACCACGTGCTAACTTGCACTTAAAATATTGACAATGCATTTATGTAATGACTTTTTATCATTAAGTAGAATAAATGTAGTCACTTATAATTACTGTACAAGGTTTCCTCCATGATTCAGAAGTTGAAATAAGAATATGGCGGTGGTCGTGGTATATATATATATATATATATATATATATATATATATATATATATATATATATATATATATATATATATACCACGACCACCGCCATATTCTTATTTCAACTTCTGAATCATGGAGGAAACCTTGTACAGTAAACATCCATAACATTAGCTGCTTTGGCTCCCCCGTATCTGAAATTTACCCCATTGCTCTCTCTTACACATACCGCACCACTAACCTCGTTCTTATACGTGTTCTCTCAACTCCCAGACCTGGGCACCCTTCTTTTCAAATAGTCCTACGTCTTTTCTGCCACATATCAGTTACTTTTTAGGTCTTCCTCTCGCAACCCTATCATCTTCCATTCTTCCCACAAGATCAAACCATCTATAAAGTATCTGATCCAAACTTATACTCAAGTCAACCTTTTCCAATATTCTGGGAATCTGTAACAATTTGTACAAAGAAATAATAATAAACCATAATCTCTAACCCTTGCGTTTCCTTTTCCACCAAGTTTAAAACAAATTTCTAAGGAAAATACTTATAAATCTAACATTACTTTCAAAGGGTGATTGTTGACTGAAATTCCTTTCTATAATCATAAGAACAGCTGAAGCTCCATAGTCCTCAAGGCGTCTTGAATTGATTGATTCGTTATAAACTTCATAAGGTTATAGTTGAAGATACTTTAATTCCAAGAGTTCACTGACTTGTTAAAGTTGGTATAACCTATTGTTAATAAATTATTGGATTATTTAATGCTAGCTACTTCAACCACCTACGGCTCATAGATTGGCTTCAATAACCTTTGATTCTGCAGAGTTCATGAGTGGGCTAAACTCATTTAAATCCTCCGAAAAATCATCTATTCCCTTATTTCAATTCCTCAATGGGCTATTTTTCCCTGTTGGGTCCCTTGGGCATATAGCATCTTGCTTTTCCAACTAGGGTTGTTTCTTAGCTAGTAGGAATAATAATAATAATAATAATAATAATAATAATAATAATAATAATAATAAGTGGTAGTTTGGTTAAAGTTGCTTTGCCCCAAGTGCAAAAAGAAAAACGTAAATCTTTGCACATTTCTTTTTTCAAGGATTATACAATATCCTTAAATTGGATTTGGCTGAAGAATGGCGAATACCTACAGATTTTCCTTGGAGAGAGAGAGAGAGAGAGAGAGAGAGAGAGAGAGAGAGAGAGAGAGAGAGATGAGATTTCCAATATCATCTTCAATTTGTTTTCATGGAGAGTCGCCAGAGAATTTTGCCAAATCAAATATAGAAACGAATATATTATTTTTTTGCACAAAATGAAACAATATTTGTTCTTCCTTACAATGGGTTTCTGGAATATTTGAATAATAAGTAAAATAATAATTAATTATAAGTTCTAAGATATATATTGCGATAATAATCTATATAGCTTGTCCATTCAACGGCCTGTTATAAACTCAGGTATATTCTGAAGTGAATGAAAATCAACATCAGGCTTACCATGGCTGGAGTGTATTTATTTACCATTTCGAAGATCGTTCACCAAAATTTCACATGGATCACTTTTAAATTTTATGTTACCCTCGACAGGGAGCTTAAGTGCTCTCCTCACTAAAGAGGTTAACTATTGCACTATAATTGTTCAGTGCTTACTTTCCACTTGGTAAAGGTAGAAGAGACTGTTTATCCGTGGTAAGCAGCTCTTCTAGAAGGCCACTCTAATATCAAACTATTGCTCTCTAGTCTTGGTGTGTGCATATATATATATATATATATATATATATATATATATATATATATATATATATATATATATACATATATATATATATATATATATATATATATATATATATATATATATACTCCTTACTCCTTCCTTATCATATAAGGGAAAATTACCTAAGCCCACAATTACGCAACCAAATATAAATTTCCTCATACCCTCATAAAATGTTATATCTTCTACCAAACTTCAGAAAAATACAAAAAGCCCCACAGCCATTAAATTCTACGAGGAATGAAATGATGGAGGAACAAAGAGACTCGGGGCCTTCCAGGGAGTTTATTGCTCCGAACTCCTTCAGCGGGCGGAAAAGGAGTCTTTGCCCTGACGCCTCGACAATGCTAATTCTCGCCTCTGCATTTCAGTGCAAAGTTTCCTCGGATAAAAGCATAATTGGTCCGGGTCTTTGTATAGTTTAGGAGGGTCTTCTTTGCCCTTATTAGCATAGACTAGATAAGTGTCCTCGACATGGAGGTCATAGGATTCTGGTTTGGTTTATTTGTTTGTTTTTTTAGTCTTTGGTGTTTCTGAACAGTAAAAATATTACCAAAAAATACGATTCTTCTGTTTAAATACGTTTTGTTTTCCTTCTTGGATTAAATTTCATGAAGTAAGAATAAATTAATTATGTTTTGTTTTCCTTCTGTATTAAATTTCATAAATCAAGAATAAAGATTTGTTTAATTGTGTTTTGTTTTCCCTCATGGATTAAATTTCATGAATTAAGAATAAATATTTCGGTTTATTTACGTTTTTTGTTTTCCTTCGGATTAAATATCATGAATTAATAATAAATATTTTTGTTAATCATGTTTTGTTTTCCCTCTTGGATTAAATTTCATGAATTATGAATGAACATTTCTATTTATTTACGTTGTTTTGCTTTCCATTTTGGATTAAATTTCATGAAATAAGAATAAAAACTTCTGTTTAATTATGTTTTGTCTTCCCTCTTGTATCAAATTTCATGAATTAAGAATTAAAATTTCTGTTTATTTAGGCTGTCTCGTTTTTCATCTTAGATTAAGTTCATTAATTAGAAAAAAAAATCTGTTTATTTTCGTTTTTTTGTTGCCCATCTCTGTGTAAATTTTTAGAATTAAGAATAAAAAAGTTACAAATTAGGAATGAAAATTCTATTAAGAATAGAAATTTTATTTAAATAAAAT
>NC_090734.1:144254045-144256545 GCF_036898095.1 Palaemon carinicauda
ATCACGATACTTCATGAACCGGTGACTGACGTTTTAATAGAAAATTAAAATTTCGAGAATTGTAGTAAGCGAGGTAAAAGGTCTCTCTCTCTCTCTCTCTCTCTCCTCTCTCTCTCTCCTCTCTCTCTCTCTAATTGTTCTCGCTGTGTTTCATTGACGTACTCATCATGCATGGTCGGTATCCATTGCAGAGTTCAAAGCGTTAGGCTTCATTTCAAATTTCATCTGAAGAAAGGCTCATCAGAACGTCAGTTGGGAAAATCCAGCACCCTCCCCCACACCATGGTTTCCAACCAAAGCAGTAAACCTTCAAAATAAACTGCTTAAACTTACCGGAGAAGGCGGGACTAGTGTGTTACCACTGTATATCAAAACGCTTTATATAATCTATCCATATATATATATATATATATATATATATATATATATATACTGTATATATATATATATATATATACTGCGTATATATATATATATATATATATATATATATATATATGTATATATATATATATATATATATATATATATATATATATATATATATATGTATGTATGTAAATGTCAACCACAATGGTATTTCATACCGAATTCTACCTTATATCCACTGAAAATTCATTTATGATAAATGCATCTGGGTAGGCAAGGATTCGAACCTATGCCCTGAGCCGAAACAATGCCTGCAGGGACGACGTTACCAATCGACGTATCAAGGAAGATATAAGTTCATTTCAAATGCACAGTACATATACCTGCCGAATTCAGGAATCTGTTCTTCGACTTGAAATCAACCCATCTCCACCATAACAGCTAATTGTGAGTTTACAATACGTGGATTTGAAATGAACTTATATCTCTCTCGATAGCTCGATTGGTAAACTCGCCCCTGCAGGCATTCTTTTGGCTCAGTACATATAATAGGTTCGGGAGGGGGTGGGAAACGTTGAATATGTTTGTGCGTGTGGGAGTGGGTTGTCTATCTATCTAAACATTTATGCGTGATTATTGACGACTCAGTTACACTAGGTAGTAATTTGGGCTGGGCAGCAGCCACCCGTTGAGATACTACCATTAGAGTTATTGGGTCCTTTGTCTGGACAGAAAGTAATACATTGGAACCCTTTCACTGGCTACATATATACCCAAAGTGGCTAGTTTCCTCTTGGCAAGGGTAGAAGAGACTTTTCAGTTTTGGTAAGCAGCTCTTCTAGGAGGACACTCCAAAATCAAACCATTGTTCTCTAGTCTTGGGTAGTGCCATAGCCTCTGTACTATGGTCTTCCACTGTTCATGGGCTAGAGTTCTCTTGCTTGAGGGTAAACTTAGGCACACTATTACTTTTCATTTTTTTATACATATGAAACTATTATTCTTATGTTACTTTCATCAAAATATCTTATTTTAATGGTTCATTAATCTCTTCACCTTATTTCCTTTCTTCACTGGGTTATATTTCCCTGTTGGAGCCCTTGGGCTTATAGCATCCTGGTTTTCCAACTATGGTTGTAGTTTAGCACGTAATAATAATAATAATGATAATAATAATAATAATAATAATCGTTATTATTATCATCATCATCATCATTATCATAATAATAACAACAACAATAATAATAATAATAATAATAATAATAATAATAATAATAATAATTAATAATAATATATGGTTTTATGAACCAGTAACTGGTACTTTGATATCAATTCTTAAATTCTAATCATTACGATGACTGTCCTACAGTATACTGACAAGGGTGGTATTCAAATACTAATAAAACAGACCAATACTCTCTCTCTCTCTCTCTCTCTCTCTCTCTCTCTCTCTCTCTCTCTCTCTCTCTCTCTCTCTCTGTATGTGTCTGTCATCAATGGAACCAATTACTTACTTGCAAACTTTATGAAGTCAAATAGCAGAAACGTGCGCGTTTCTTTTATATATATATATATATATATATATATATATATATATATATATATATATATATATATATATATATATATTATACATATATATTATATATATATATATATATATATATATATATATATATATATAGTGCATTGTTTACTACATTTCTAAATGCATTGTTAACCAAGTTCAACCCTTAACTCTTTTGTGGGATACTGCATTTACAAGTACTTTGTTGATAGATTTTGGTCTTTGCGAAAGCTACATTTATGTAATCATTGTTGACACAGTCAAGTCTTACATATCTTGCAGAAAAATGCATCCTTAAATTCCGCTCATGAATGGCAGAGGCAAGGGCCAGTGACAATTCCCCAACTAGCAGGACAATGCACTAGAGACTAACCATAAATACATAAATTATGATAGGCGGCCAAGTCCCACCTCCACAAAAGCTACGATCATGGAGGGCCAGGCAATGGCTGCTAATGACTCAGCAGGTAGACCTATTGGCTCCCATAAACCCTCCATCCTTAGCTCACAAGAATCGTGAGGTTGCAGACACTAGAAGAAACTATCGAACTTGAGCAGGACTCG
>NC_090734.1:144261545-144271545 GCF_036898095.1 Palaemon carinicauda
CCAACTAAAACCTCCCCTCCTAAGCCGAAAAAAAGGTAAGACTATACCTCTACAGAGACCCGGAATGGACCAGGAAGTTTAAACCATAGTATAGACAGTGGAATACGGGACTGAACTAAAAGTAGACTTCTTTAGATACTAAACCTCGCAGTGCTCATCTGCTCATTAATTAGCTCTACAATACGAGAAAATTCTATACTTCTAACCTACGAAGTGGTAAATTCGACTTAAAATTCTCTTCTTTATAAAGTTTAAAACTTTATTATTTATTGTTCGTCTGGCTAGCTTCTTATAGCCACAGTAACTATAGGTCCAGAGTTCCAAGCATCGCTCATGGCTTACTACTGAACAAAACCTCACTGTCTTGTGAGATAGGGATAGAAGGGTTCAGGTAGACTACGCGTTTACCTATTGAGCCATCAGCACCCATTGCCTCCTCGGCCAGGTCATAGCTTCGGGGGGTGAGAGGAGAGGCATGAGCTACTTTTAAGTAATTCAATGGTGTTGTGTGATTCTGATTCTTTGGTTTACGCACCAGTCATGGAGCCCCTATCTCTATTGCGTATAAGGTGAAGGATGTTATGGAGAGAAGAGGTTTGGTGGAAGAGGATGCCTCTGATAGAAGACACTGGAGAGGGCGCAATGGAGAAACCGACCCCTTAATGTAGGGATAACAGTGCCAAAGCAGAAGAAGAAAAAGAAGAAGAAGAAATTCCATTGCTTATACAAGATTACTGGAATTGGTTGTTTCTTTATTCCTAGAAGTGTTTAGAATCGGCTTCTATGAACTGCAGGAGAGAGCAAGATATTCTTTGCTTTGGAGAATGAATGAATAAATGATTGGTAATTATCCAGCATCATAACATCAATGGTCATTGATGCCACTGGAGAATGTTTAATCAACATTTAATAACTTAAGATAAAAAAATAGATGAATAAATTACTTAATAATGAAATACTTAAAATTTAATATATCATTTAAAAACAAATAAGGACAACATTCATTACGAACTTTAAAATGCCACTGGCATCATGAACAACGTCTCCTACGATAACTAATTATCAAAAGGTACCGTGTTCACAAACTCACACGCACAAAAATTTCCATTACGTTTACGTGACCTTTGTCTCACTATCTTGTTTTTCCTTGTTTTACTGTGAAGCAATAGATTGGTCTAGAGTGAAAGATAGTCAACTGATCTCTTTGAAGCAAAAAGAAAAGACTAACTTTGTATTTCTTTACTTGAATTTAATTGACTTTGTATTTCTTTACCTGAATTGAATTATCTTATTCTTCAATTATCTGCTCTTGTATTTATCTTTATTAATTATCTTAAAGACCCTGTGTTCCTTTTTTAAAAAAGGGGATTAATTTCTTACGAAAGTTTTCTCATTTTGAATGATTACATTTACAATGATAATTCAAATAAGACTGAATCGGATATTGAAATTGCATACCATCCTATGCTGAGAGAGAGAGAGAGAGAGAGGAGAGAGAGAGAGAGAGAGAGAGAGAGAGAGAGAGAGAGAGAGAGAGAGAGAGAGGGGGGCTGTTATTGACTCCAAAGATGTCTTTGACAAGGTTACCGTATTACAACAAACCTGTCTCCAGTCCCTTTATCTAATAACAGCCTAAGGACAAAAGGAAACTAAATAACGAAATACGAAACAAGATATACCATGTTTTAGATTTTCTCTTCTATAGGACAAAAAGCGATAATTAATTTTTCAACATGTATTTTTTAGGTATAAATTAGATATTTTACCAAATTTTGCAAAGCATGTACGTAATATCAAACAGGGAAACGCGGTAAAAATTTTATCAAGTTCATTTTCTATTAATAATTTGCCAGAGCATCGATATGGGCCAAATTGCTGCTTATAAAACAAAATAATGAGATTTTCAAAATCTCTTACAAAAAAATCTACATCACTGGTGAAGTAGATCTCGGATTTCATGTTATCTGGTAAGACTATTATCCATATAAGTTCATTGTCCTCTGATGTGGAAACATGACTATTGCATATTATATATACTTTATCGTAACTAAATATCAGGATATATGGATTTCTATTCATTTCTTGATGACAATCTCTCTTATGTAATAAAGAGCAAATTTCTGACTATATATACTGTATATATATATATATATATATATATATATATATATATATATATATATATATATATATATTATATATATATATATACATATATATATATACATATATATATACATATATATATACATATATATATATATATATATATATATATATATATATATATATATATATATATATATATATATATATATAAACTCATCTATTACACTCATCCTAATGTCTGGAGTCTCTCTACCTCGGGATCAGAGACTCAAGTGGGAGTCAACTCAAAAGACAATAGTTTCTGGTCGGCCGGGGAATCGAACCCGGGTCCATTAGAAGGAATATAACATATGGTCTATATGAATATGAAAAACACGTCTAGTTGTGCAACATTATCTCACACACACACACACACACACACACATATATATATATATATATATATATATATATATATATATATATATATATATATATATACATATATATATATATATATATATATATATATATATATATATATATATATATATATATATAAATTTATTTTCTGTCACGCTCAGGAGTGAAAGGGAATAGTCATACCCTGGTGTGAGCGGGTATCCCGAGGTTACCACTAGGAAAGAATACTCTCTCACAAATTGTTAAACCAGTGGGTTACAGTTAGGAAAGGGGGAGTGGGCTTTGATATACTGGTTCAATATAGTTGCATATTCTCTCGTGATTTATCAAAAGCCCTAACTATTGATAGAGAAAAATGTATTTCATGCGTAAACAATTAGAAAGTTGTATAATTATATAGATTCAGTAATGAGATTATGAACCTAACTTATAATCAGTAATGAGATTAGGAACTTACTCATACTTCAAACATTTGTTAGCGCTCTCATTGGCTTAATAATGATTGTATAATTTTATCATTAAAAGGTAAAATGTACAACATTACCTGAGAAGCCTATTAGTCTGTATTTAATAGTTCTGGCTAGAATTTACTGTATGATAAATATTTCCGTCATATGCATAATTGATTTGTTTATACGCAACGCCCACAATTAAATTATTAGAAAATTATATATACTGTATTATGAGATTCACGTGAAATACGCATTTTTCGTATCGTAATAAATCCAAACAATGTTGTATAAATGAAATATTTTCAATCAACATACCCTACGCATGAATACAGGTAAAGTCAAACAAATATCTAATCCAAAATAACAAAAATATTCTTTACCAAGATTTTTGCCTAATAAATAAAGCAAAATGTACTTCCGAAAACATATTGAAAATCTTTAATGGGATGAGTCCCATCAACTAACAGACAAAAACACAATAGTTTGCTTTACTTTTCTCTCTTGTTTTGTAACACTGCACCAAAGCATTTTTCTTCTTCTTAGATAAAAGGAAAAGAGATTGGAACGAGTTGGGCTGTCGCTTTCTGTCCTGAAGAATGATAGAAGACTTAGCAGTAAATACTACCAAATTGCTCTATACTATTTTGTTTTATAAGAAAATAAAGTCACTGTGTAGAAGTGGTTCTCTATCTCCCATATATAATAAAAAGCAGGTTTCCGTCTATGCAGTATATGTATATATATATATATATATATATATATATATATATATATATATATATATATATATATATATATATATATATATATATATATATATATATATATACACACACATCTCCGGTCACATAGCGGCATTGCCAAACATATAACTACTCGGTCTCCCTCCATCCCTCAAATAGGGTAGCGATGGAGTAGTCACACCCTGATGAAAGGAGGTACCCAGAGAGGAAAGGAAGGGCGGGGGGTTGAATCTGTGAGCGTGTGTGTGTGTGTGTGTGTGTGGATATCTACGCTAGTAAATTAATAGTTTCTAACAGTCGTGTTGCTTTAATGTTATCCTTTAATGTCAACTGACCTATTTAGGCGAGGCCGGTGACCCCTTTCTTTGAATGGCGACAGTAGGGAAAAGATTCAAACGATTAAAGACTATTCATGATTGTTTGTTGTTGATTCTAGAGGTTGCAACTGTTTGCTTCGGTAGGAGATGGAAACCTTGGAGAGAGAATTAAAGAAAATGTATTTATGGTATACAAAAACAGGAATTAATTCAGCCAAGGACTCATATAGATGACCCATTAAGCAATTTGCCCTTTCTGAGTGGGGATACCTTAACGTGGTGAAAGGCTTTGCAGTAAAGCTGCACTAGTTAGGGACAACATACTAGGTTGGTTTGCTTTGAGCGATCGGAAGAAAATCCCCCACTATCACCAATCTGCACTGGCTAGCGTGATGATGAAAACTGGCCAAACCCCCAACGTGAATTGACATATCTGAGGCGTTTGTCCTGCAGTGGACTAGACATGAATTTATTTGTTGTTGTTATGCAATGTTTAAAAATCATTCAAATTACAGTTTGATTAATTGCGATTATAACAGATATGAAGTCCTCGACTTAATGATGTGATTTAGAAAACCGTTTTAAAATGGATCGAGGATTACCATCGTAAAAGCGTTCCACCCGATTCTAATCTGATAAACCATTACTATATTTATATACACAAGTCAATGTCTCTAACACAGAAGGCTCCAGAGAGATATGGAACTAAATATTTGAAGCATTTAAAAAGTAATTGAACAGTAATCGTCATTACTCTATTTTAGTGTGGCATATACAAAGATACAAGTGTCGTATTTTCCCGGTTATTGCCTTACTTCAGTTCCAAGAGGAAAATTACACTGCATTCCATTGTATTTTTTTGGAGAGTTAGTGCGAAATATGAAGCGACTGGGACTCGGCCGGAAATATGTTTACTACAGTCTGGGTACCACGTTGATTGGAAATATATTCATTTTAGGAATATATTTACTTATAAGGATACATACTATATAAATATGTTTTGTCAATGATCTCTATTCATTTTTTTATTATTTGAGGTAGTCTTTTCAATGAAAGCCTTGAACAACGAATAGAAATAAGTGAAAAAACTCTGATTGCAAAAGGGCAGAAATATGTTTGGATTCCCCGTTGATTAGAAATATATTTACTTACATAGATACAAACTATGGAAATATATTTTGTCAATGATCTTTATTTTCTAATTATTCGAGGTAATCTTTTCAATGAAAGCCTTAAAATACGATAAGAAATACATGAAGAAACTCTGATTGGAAGATGTTATTAAACCAACAAGGCCTTAATCTTGATCTTTAAGCTAGTCTGGGTTCGAATCCAAACCGGGAAGGAATATTTCATATGAATTTCAAGGGTTTCAAACGAAGAGGTTAAAAATCCATTATCATTATCTGTTAGATTTCGCCAGTCTCTCTATCTTGAGCGTTTGAATCAATACTTCTCCATTCATCATCTCCCACTTCACGCTTCATAGTCCTCATCCATGTAGGCCTGGGTCATTACAATTTTCACCAATACAAAGACAAACAGAAACTGTGTTTGAAAAGAACAGATTCCTCACTGGGCTATTTTCCCTGTTGGAGTCCTTGAGCTTATAGCATCCTGCTTTACCAACTAGGGTTGCAGCTTAACAAATAATAATAATAATAATAATAATAATAATAATAATAATAATAATAATAATAATAATAATAATAAAAGAGCTGCTAACTATTGCATGCAAATAGCATTATATAATGTTTCTTAGCACAATTTAAGGATAACAAGTTACTATACTGTTTCCTTTTTCCCCATGTTATTTACTTGTTTCCTCTGTAGGATTTCAGTACCACTCCAATTCAAATCCTAAGGACCTACAGCCTGGTGAAGGCTTTCCTGGGTGTATGTGTTCGTCTAAATAGTTCGACTAAATTTATACCATATATATAAACATACACGCATATATACGAGTATACGAGAGTGTGTGTATATATATATATATATATATATATATATATATATATATATATATATATATATATATATATATATATATATATATATATATATATATATATATATATAAAAGTATGCGTTTGCGTGTATGTAAACAGTACCACATAAACATTTTCAATATATTCTAAGTACAAAATCAAATACAGAATCTAAACAACCTTTTCCCCTTGATATCCAGAAAGGTTATAATCAATAACCCCAGACCCTCCTTACTCCCCTCGGAGGAGCCTCTAGATGGGACAGATAAAGTAAATGGATCCAGAAAAAGTGTTCTAAAATAACCTAGGGATTTAATCAAAGCACACATTCTCCATTTAATTCAACTGCATTCTTAAAAAATTAAAATAAACAAGAACACTGTATCACGTTGATAAAATACTGTACTCGTAATCTCTCTCTCTCTCTCTCTCTCTCTCTCTCTCTCTCTCTCTCTCTCTCTCTCTCTCTCTCTCTCTCTCTCTTTCAATTTTTGTAATAGATATTGTTTTGGTCTGTCATTCTTTCCTACAAAATAATTCTGTTAATTTTTTTTGCCTAATATTATATATATATATATATATATATATATATATATATATATATATATATATATATATATATATATATATATATATATATATATGAGTGGGTGTATGCATGTGTGTGTGCGTGTACATATTATAACCACGTGCTAACTTGCACTTAAAATATTGACAATGCATTTATGTAATGACTTTTTATCATTAAGTAGAATAAGTGTAGTCACTTATAATTTATATATATATATATATATATATATATATATATATATATATATATATATATATATATATATATATATATATGTGTGTGTGTGTGTGTGTGTGTGTGTATATATATATATATATATATATATATATATATATATATATATATATATATATATATATATATATATATATCACGACCACCACCATATTTTTATTTCAACTTCTGAATCATGGAGGAAACCTTGTACAGTAAACATCCATAACATTAGGTGCTTTGCTCCCCCGTATCTGAAATTTACCCCATTGCTCTCCCTTACACATACCGCACCACTAACCTCGTTCTTATACGTATTCTCTCAACTCCCAGACCTGGCCACCCTTCTTTTCAAATAGTCCTACGTCTTTTCTGCCACATATCAGTTACTTTTAAGGTCTTCCTCTCGCAACCCTATCATCTTCCATTCTTCCCACAAGATCAAACCATCTATAAAGTATCTGATCCAAACTTATACTCAAGTCAACCTTTTCCAATATTCTGGGAATCTGTAACAATTTGTACAAAGAAAATATAATAAAACATAATCTCTAACTCTTGCGTTTCCTTTACCACCAAGTTTAAAACAAATTTCTAAGGAAAATACTTATAAATCTAACATTACTTTCAAAGGGTCATTGGGGACCAAAATTCTTTTCTATAATCATAAGAGTAGCTGAAGTTCAATAGTCCTCTAGGACTCTTGAATTGATTGATTCGTTATAAACTTCATAAGGTTATAGTTGAAGATACTTTAATTCCAAGAGTTCACTGATTTGTTAAAGTTGCTAGAACCTATTGTTGATAAATGATTGGATTATTTAATGATAGCTACTTCAACTACCCACGGCTCATAGATTGGCTTCAATAACCTTTTAATTTGCAGAGTTCATGAGTGGGTTAAAACTCATTTAAATAGCAAGAATTTATTTATTTCCTTATTTCCTTTCCTAACTGGGCTATCTTTTACTGTTGGGCATATAACATTTTGCTTTTCCAGCTAGGGTTGTATCATAACTAGTAATAATAATAATAATAATAATAATAATAATAATAATAATAATAGTAATAATAATAATGATAATAATAATAAAACAAATAATAATAATAATAATAATACATAATAATAATAAATAATAACAATAACAACAATAATAATAATAATAATAATAATAATAATAATAATAATAATAATAATAATAATAATAATAATAATAATAATAATAATAATAAAAATAATAATAATAATAATTAATTTGGTTAAAGTTGCTTTGCCACAAGTGCAAAAATAAAAAGGTAAAATCTTTGCGAAATTCTTTTTTCAAGGATTATATGATATCCTTAAATTGGATTTAGCTGAAGAATGGCGAATACCTACAGATTTTCCTTGGGGAGAGAGAGAGAGAGAGAGAGAGAGGAGAGAGAGAGAGAGAGAGAGAGAGAGAGAGAGAGAGAGAGAGAGAGAGAGAGAGATGACATTCATTTCCAATATCATCTTCAATTTGGTTTCATGGAGAGCCGCCAGAGAATTTTGACAAATCAAATATAGAACAAAATATTCTAATTTGGAATAAAACGAAACATTTTTTGTTCTCCCTTACAATGGATTTATCGAATATCTTAATAACAAGTAAAATAATAATTAATTATATATTCTAAGATATAAATTGCGATAACAATCTATATAGTTTGTCCCTTCAACGAGCTGTCATAAAATCAGGTATATTCTAAAGTGAATGAAAATCAACATCAAGATTACCATGACTGGAGTGTATTTATTTACCATTTCGAAGGATCGTTCACCAAAATTTCACATGGATCACTTTCTAAATTTCATGTTACCCTCGACAGGGAACTTAAGTGCTTTCCTCACTAAAGAGGTTAACTATTGCACTATAATTGTTCAGTGCTTACTTTCCACTTGGTAAAGGTAGAAGAGACTGTTCAGCCGTGGTAAGCAGCTCTTTTAGAAGGCCACTCCAATATCTAACTATTGTTCTCTGGTCTTGGTGTGTGCATATTATATATATAATATATATATATATATATATATATATATATATATATATATATATATATATATATATATATATATATATATATATATATATATATACTCCTTACTCCTTCCTTATCATATAAGGGAAAATTACTTAAGCCCACAATTACGCAACCAAATATAAACTCCCTCATAAAATTCTGTATCTCCTCCCAAACTTCAGAAAAATACAAAGAGCCCCACAGCCATTAAATTCTACGAGGAATGAAATGATGGAGCAACAAAGAGACTCGGGGCATTCCAGCGAGTTTATTGCTCCGAACTCCTTCAGCGAACGGAAAAGTAGTCTTTGCCCTGACGCCTCGACAATGCTAATTCTCGCCTCTGCATTTCAGTGCGAAGTTTCCTCGGATAAAAGCATAATTGGTCCGGGTCTTTGTATAGTTTAGGAGCGTCTTCTTTGCCCTTATTAGCATAGACTAGATAAGTGTCCTCGACATAGAGGTCATAGGATTCTAGTTTGGTTTATTTGTTTGTTTTTTGTTTCTTCAATGTTTCTGAACAATAAAAATATAACCAAAAATACGATTCTTCTGTTTATATACATTTTGTTTTCCTTCTTGGATTAAATTTCATAAATTAAGAATAAAGATTTGTTTAATTATGTTTTGTTTTCCCTCTTGGATTAAAATTCATTAATAAAAATAAAAATGTTTAATTATGTTTTGTTTTCCCTCTTGGATTAAATTTCATGAATTAAGAATAAACATTTCTATTTATTTACGTTGTTTTGTTTTCCATTTTCGATTAAATTTCATAAATCAAGAATAAAAATTTGTGTTTAATTATGTTTTGTTTTGCCCTCTTGTATCAAATTTCATGAATTAAGAATTAAAATTTCTATTTATTTACGCTGTCTCGTTTTTCATCTTGGACTAAGTTTATTAATTAAAAAAAACAAATTCTGTTTATTTTTGTTGTTTCGTTTCCCATCTTGGTGTAAATTCTTTTAATTAAGAATAAAAAAGTTAGGAATTGGGAATGAAAATTCTAATAAGAATAGAAATTTTATTTAAATAACAATTATGAACTAAGAATAAAAATGTTATGATTTAAGAATGAATATTTTATGAATCAAGAATATATTATGAATTAAGAATGAAAATTTTATGAACCAAGAAATTTTTTTTTATTAACTAAATAAGA
>NC_090734.1:144276545-144287761 GCF_036898095.1 Palaemon carinicauda
TCCAAACTCGTCTTTTACTTCTGTTGGTGGTGTTGATCTCGAAGTTCTTGGAAATATATTACCAACGCTTCAGTTTATCTCTAGAATAAGGAATATAAAATTATATGTTACAGTGTTTCAGCAAAAGTTATGCAAAGTTACATTACATTCGGTCCGTTAAGACTAGAGTGATCTATGTGCTGAAGCATAAATATCATCTCCCGTATATATATATATATATATATATATATATATATATATATATATATATATATATATATATATATATATATATATATATATATATATATATATATATAGTGGCCTTTCCAGACGTATAACTACTCGTTTTTTCCACATCCCTCGGGTAAGGGGAGAGGAAGTAGTCATACCACAATAAGAGAGGGTACTTCGAGAGGTACACTCGGACACCGCAAACTCCCACAAATTTATCTAGATAATTAGCCAACATTTTTGACGGGTCGCGTACACTAGTATGATGGAGGGGAAAAAATGACATTGACAAATCAGAAGATAAACATAGAAAATCATCAAATACTTCAATATGCAGTTTAGTTTCGATGGAATAAAATTAATTAAGAAAATATCTTTCCAATTATTTTTCCGACTGCAAATAATATTCTGAAATACTTGGCTGTAATCCGTCAAATAGCCATTAAAGTCACAGACCAATTAACTGATGCTGGAGGTCGCTTCGTAAAATCACGTTTTATTCCTGAATGAAAATCACAGTAAAATAAATAAATACAAATTGTTAATGAAATGACTGCCTACATTGCAAATTCTGATATAAAAGGGTATTCTTTGGATATGTATAAGTTACAAATGATTATGAAAATTTATCAATTTCTAAATGAAAGATTTTAAATATGTATATACATATATATATATATATATATATATATATATATATATATATATATATATATATATATATATATATACTGTATATATATATATATATATATATATATATATATATATATATATATATATATATATATATATATATATATATATATATATATTAGGAAACTTAAAAACTATTCTACCTACCAGAGGCAGAAATCTCTGAATGTAAAATTGGCAAACTATAATCTCTCTCTCTCTCTCTCTCTCTCTCTCTCTCTCTCTCTCTCTCTCTCTCTCTGGTAGACAATTACCTAAGGTTCCTCGCTTAACCTAACATTGGAGCCATATCCTTACCTACCGAAGAGTCCTGAGCTCCCCTGTGTGATCCTCATTTACACTGTCGTATCCTTAGCTTTCCCTCAAGTGAATCCTTAACCCTGTGTTCGCTTCCAAACCGGCTTCACTCCTGGCAAGATAATGCTAAATCATAATATTGCATTTCGTAAATCGTTAAACTAGCTTCATATTATCGTTTTTCAGACCAAGATAAACAACATTTTCTCCATAAAGAAAATTAACTGGACAAGTAATAAGAAAGTCAATGCCTGTCCCAATGAACTATATTCACTCTCAAAATTCAAAAACCGAAAATCTTTTATTCGCCGGTTTAACAGAACAGTCTAAAGGTTTAAAGGCCACTCACGAATGGCAGAAGCAAGGGACATTGACATTGTCCTAACAAGCAGGATAATGCCTTAGAGACTGACCATATGTATTGAGAGAGAACGCGTGAGAGAACAGAGATGAGAATGCTGAGGTGGATTCTGGAAATATCACAGCTTGAATGATAGGAAAATACGAAATAAGATGAATGGCAGAGATAGTAAAGATTACAGAGTTGATAAGATTGTCACGACTGAGATGTTGTGGGCACGTGTGAAGGATGAATGATGGGGAGGGGTGAGGAGGGCTTGGGAGGAACTTATTACGTGTTACAATGTTTAAAGGCCGCTCATGAGTAGCAGAGGCAAGGGACAGTGACATCGCCCTATCAAACAAGACAATACCATAGAGACTGACCATATTACCTATGATCAGCGGCCAAGCCCACTCTCCACCCAAGCTAGGACCAAGGAGGGTCAGGTAATGGCTGTTGATGACTCAACATATAGACCTATATAGTCCCCCATACCCCCAACCTTAGCTCACAAGGATGGTGAGGTTGCACCGACCAAAGTAACAAATGAGTATGAGCGACACTCGAACCCAAGTCTGGAAATCACCAGGCAAGGGCGCTACTACCAGGCTACCACAACCCTAAATAAAAAGAAATGCAGGAGAATTAGACGGCGAAATAAGGTGAAGGATGATATGGAGAGACGAGATTTGGTGGAAGAGGATGCTTTTGATAAGACATTTGAGAGAACGCATCAGGAAACCGACCCCATAATGCAGGGATAACGGTGGGAATTAAGTAACTAGAAAGTCAATTCGAAGAATCTCATGGATAAAAACGAGTCCTTCACCATGTGAATAGAGAGCCTCCCCTTCCGACCATCTAATAAGTCACCTCAAAGGCAATTCGCGGGAAAATATTCTTCCTCACTGGTGGTTATTAGTTTACATTTCATTAACTGAAAGGAGACCAAAGATGGGGACAGTTGGACGCAAAGGGACTGAGAGGCCAAATGCAAATAGAAGTCGCCCGAGTCACTATTCAAAGCTGCAAAAATATTATCTCAAATGGAAAACTCCAGGAAGGAAAGCCCTTGATCTTATAAATATTATGTTTGAGGGTTTTCGAATATTTACTCCATATATATATATATATATATATATATATATATATATATATATATATATATATATATATATATATATATATATATATATATATAAACAACAAATGCGGCCATTTCTGGTCCCCCGCACGAAAAAGACCTCAGACATGCGATTAGTCATGTCTGAGGGTTGGGCGTTTTCATCACCTCGCTGGCCACAGTGAACCGGTGATGAGGGGAGAATTTAGCCTAATCGCTCACATCAAACCAACCTACTATGGTTGGCACTGACTAGAACCGCTTTGCTCATCAGGGCGATACCCAAACCTTTTCACCACGTCAGGGTATCCCCACTCAGAAAAGGAATAAGATGTATATATAAATTTCCACGCCATCAAAAAGCTATAGTACAAAAAAAAAAAAAAAAAAAAAAAAAAAAAAAAAAAAAAAAAAACCCTTACTTTATTTATACCACCAATAAGATGATGAAAAATAAAGACATTAGGAATTATAATAACAATAAGTGGATGCAAAGGCAAATAAATCAGCCATAACAATACAAACTACAGACTTATGACGTCAATCCACGTCCCCTCCTTCGGAAAAAGAAATTACGTTAGTATACTTTTAAGAAGAAGGAGCATTCAAAGAACATTGCTGTAGCATTAAGTGACCCTTACTCTCCTTATAAGAGAGATTACTCGAGTGACATATGTGGATGAGATCATGGTGAGGGGTAGATGGAGATGGTTTGGGCATGCTCTTCTTATTCCCCATGAGAGATTAGTACACCAAACTTTGAACTGGGCTCCACAAGGCGCTAGAACAGTTAGAAACCCAGGCCTACATGGCTGAGGACTATGAAACGTGAAGTAGGAGATCAAGAATGGAGAAGTATTTATTTAAAAGCTCTAGATAGAGACGACTGTTGAAATTTAACCGAGGCCCTTTGCCTCAATAGGCGTAGGAGGCGATGATGATGATGATGACTCCCTAAACCAATCTCTGTCTAAAAATGTTTCCAAAGATGAAATTTTAAAGGCATTATCATGTTTCTTGCAAAATTAAATCACACAGATAATTTTCTTGTGGGAAATGTGTATTTCTAAAATTTTTATTCCGGCTGTGACAAGACTGTGAAATGATTAAGCGGAAAAATTAATAGGTGAAACTTCAGAAGTTCTAACTTGCAGTGAATATTATTATGTTGAACAGGCTGACATAAGTCTCCCTACATAGTTTTATATATGGCATATATATTTCAACATTGTCACTGACCTTAAATAGTTTATATCAACTATTCATTACTTCTCAAATAGTTTTTAGATTTTCTTTCCTCATTGGGTTACTTTTCACTATTGGAGCGTCTGGTCTTTTAGCATCCTGCTTTTCCAACTTAGGTTATAGTTTGGCTAATAATAATAATAATAATAATAATAATAATAATAATAATAATAATAATAATAATAATAATAATAACTAGTGAGCCACTCAGAAGAGCGCAGACCTCCGCCCCGCCAGCTTATTTCTCGACCTTTTGCTCAACCTTGACCTTTACCTGTGACCTTAACATTTATTAATTGCAGTGGAATTAAATTCACTCAAATTAAAGCCAATTTTTAAGTCCCTGTGACAAGTTTGTCCAAACTTATGACTGATTACGTGAATTGGACATTTTGCTTGACCGTGACCTTGACCTTCCAAGATTTAATCATTTCCAGCTTTTTACATAAACGCTAATCCCTGCAAGTTTCATTACTCTACGATTAAAATTGTGTCCAAGAAGCTGTTCACAAACAAACACACTTACACACACAAAAAAAGGGAGTAAAACATAACCTCCTTTCAAGTTCGTTGGCTGAGGTAATAATAATAATAATAATAATAATAATAATAATAATAATAATAATAATAATACGAAGTTATGTTTCACGACTTATAAGAAATTTCATTAAAAGAGCACTCAATACAAAAGCCCCAAATTCCTTCAAACTCATAACAGAAAAACTCAAAACTCCAATTCCCTTTTAAAACGTTGGAATCCATACCGTAAACGTTTGGCGGAACGGCTTCATTACATTATGAACCAAATAACGTTCGAGGCAAATAACGTTTGGCCAATAAAAGGCTCGTAGTCCCATTTGCCTGGGAGGGAATCTCATCTTTATGTTTGTTATTTCCTGCGGGAGAAGAAGAACCTATTGAGGATAGTCGCCCGACCGAAAGAAATGTTAGATTCTGTTCAAGAGGTCGGTTTGATCCAGGTTCTTTGTATGATTTACTTTTTTTTTATCATAATAAATCAAATTTATTTCATTCTATAGAAGCTTGCATTTGTATTATGATGGTACTTTAGATTTGCTAAGTATGAATACTTGTTCATTTTGTTTATCCATTTACACTACTTATACTTTAGATTTGTTAAGCGTTGTGGTGGCCTTGTGGTAGCGTCCTTGCTGGTGATTGCCAGACTAGGGCTCGAGTCCCGCTTAAACTCGTTAGTTCCCTTTTTAGCTGCAAATTCACCACCCTTGTGAGCTAAGGATGTGGGGTTTGGGTGAGCCTATAGCTCTATCTGCTGAGACATCAGCAGCCATTTCCTGGCCCTCCTTGGTCCTAGCTTGAGTGGAGAGGGGGCTTGGGCGCTGATCATATGTAATATGAACAGTCTCTAGGGCATTTTCCTGCTTGACAGGAAAATGTCAGTGGCCCCTGCCTCTGCCATTCATGAACAGCCTTTAAACCTTTAAAGTGTAAATACTTGTTCATTTCTTTTTTGCATTTGTATTACCATTTTACTTTTGATTTGTTAATTGTGAATACATGTTCATTTCGTTTTTGTTGTTGTTCCTTTGCAATTTGCTGATAGTGCACAACAAGAAAATTGAAAATGTTTTTTTCTCTGAAATCAAATATAGCCTATGTAGGTTAAATTTTGAATAATATCTATTAAAAAAAATAATAATCCCTCTGAAAAAAAAAGCTACAAACGTAAACCTTTGGTAAATGTGCAAAACCACCTAAACGACAGATTGATCGGTTTACAAATCCTCTTATTAACTTCATTAGAAAACTTACAAAACATTAAGTTAAACTTTACACAAAATATTTTTCCGAAATCAAATTGTGTAAGACATAACTAGACGACATTTCCTTTTTCGACTAAGAAAAACTATAATAAAACTCTTCATAAGACTTCAAGGTCAGAGTTATGGTGGAGGATTATCTTGATTAACTTGAAACCTTTAAAAAGTATTGCTTTCGTCCAAAACTGCTACGAAATTTCCTCTTGAAAGTCGGTTATGGTGTGTAAGCGTATTGCTTTTAGAGTCCCGTCTATTTGCAATATATTAAACATGATTATTTAATATCAACGAAACCATATGAAAATATATAAATGATATGGCTTAATATCACCCAAACTACATGAAAAATCTAAAAAATATTCTTCATTCCTGCATGTCTTTTTTGATGATAATTACCAAAAAAGTCAATTATTAAACAAATGCACGTGAATTAAAAAGTTACCCAAAACAAACTTTATTTTTTCCACCTTCCCTTGTACTTCATTTTCTTTCCGATCGCTTCAACTATCTTTTTTATCTTTCTCTATTTTCAATTATCTTTCTCCTCCGCATCCTAGCTTAGCTTGCTTTATTTTCATAGTAAAAATAATATTCCTTTTTTCTTCCCCAAAAGTTTGGAATTTTCTCTTAGCTTCCGATTTCCAAGGTATAGTTACGGTTACAGCTTATCAAAGCTCAATCAATCAATCAATCAGTAGGAAATTTCTTTCTTCCTATTTTTCCCGTTTCCCTAAGGCATGGTTTGAATTAGCTTTAAAGGTTTAAAGGCCACTCATGAATCATGAATGGCAGAGGCAATGGACAGTGACAATGCCTAACTAGCAGAAGAATGTCCCTGTGACTGACCATATATACATATAATCAGTGCCAAAGCCCCCTCTCCACACAATCTAGGACCAGGGAAGACTAGGCTTATAGTTTCCTCAAACCCCTAGCTGTCCTTAGCTCAGCAAGGATGGTGAGGTAAGACACTACATGATACTATCGAGCTTGAGGGACATTCGAATCCCAGTCTGGCACATCCCCAGGCAGGGACGTTTCCAATAGGTAACACAAAAACAAATAGATATACAAAGGAATAAATGAAAACTTATAATAAGATATAACAAGATAACGATAAAAAAGAAAGTATTATTTCCTCTATGGCCCATAATACGACCCTATTGTCAATCTTCCAATAAACCTAATTGAAATACGTTCCTATCCAACCTCTCTTATCATTCCATCTCTCTTCTCCGGCTCCATCATTTACGGTCTCTGTCCCTTACAGAACATTCCATCTCTCTCCATCTCTCTTCTCCATCTCCATCATTCACGGTCTCTGTCCCTTCCAGACCGTTATTCCAGTCGGACGACTCCTTCCCTCAACTTATTGCTGGATCAGCGGAACATCAGCATTTCCAGACTAACAGGAGTTAATGTCGGCGTACTTAATCTACTTAATCTTACCCGAATTGAATACAGCGACTGAATGGCATGGAGGGATGAATACTGATCGCCAGGTAATCCGAGAAAGGTTATTTCTTCAGCAATCTGTGAAATTGCATCGCTCCTCATATTCATATTTAAACAGACGTGACAGGATAATGCCCTAGAGACTGACCATATATGATAGTACCCAAGCTAGAGCCAAGGAGGGCCAGGTAATGGCTGCTGATGACTCGGCAGATTGACCTATAGGCCCCCAAACAACCCCATCCTTAGCTCACAAGGATGGTGAGGTTTCATGGACCAAAGGAACTAACGAATTGGAGGGGGGACTCGAACCCCAGTCTGGCGATCACCAGTCAGAGACGTTATATCATCGGCTACCACAACGAAACTTCTGATGTAACAAAGTCTTTCAAGACCAGACAAATCCTAGCTCATTCAAATTCATTGAAAAGCTCTCATCAAGACCTTGCCAATAAACACGAACTTGTCATGGTTTAGGTGATTTAAAACCATGTTCCTATGTTTCAAATTTTGGCAGCGAAAGGGTTAATCAGATAGGGAATTGAGTTTTTTCCCCTATTTCAAGGAGTGTGTTTTTGCGCCCCCCCCCCCCCAAAAAAAAAAGGAAGAAGAGGATTAATTAAAATTTCATAATCTATTTCCGCATATTGTGTTGACGAGGAACAACATAGAAACAGGAATAAAAGCATTTTATATATAACTATAGCAATGTAGTTATCCAGGTTCCTTTCAATCGTATGTATAACACTGAATAAGGAAATGAAGGCCGTTAGTATGCTCTCCTATTATTATCATTTATAAAGAAACGTTTCTCTATAAGAGGTAAGAAAATTTGCCCGTCTACACTGGTAAAGAAAGACCATAAACAGACGTAATTGTAACATGTCTTAGACCTTTGTCCTTACAGTGGACTAGTTACAGCTTATGATATATATATATATATATATATATATATATATATATATATATATATATATATATATATATATATATGTGTGTGTGTGTGTGTGTGTGTATAAATATATATATATATATATATATATATATATATATATATATATATATATATATATATATATATATATATATATGTTTGTGTGTACGTGTGTATGTGCGTGTATATAAACATATATGTATTCATGCATGAATGTATAATTCATATACTGATATTGTGTATACGGCTTCTAGTACGGGAAAAAAAAACTCTAGGAAGCAAATCATATAACATATACAAGAGCTTGTAATCTGGCACGAGCACACTGGAGAGAGAAAAATAAAAATAAAAAAGCCGCCTTTATAAATGATATCAAATTGAACATTATTTTCTGTATATTACCATGCTTCTTAATATGACGCGGATTTAATTATTATTATTAGCATTATTACTTGCTAAGCTACAACCCTAGTTGAAAAAGCCGGATGCTATAAGCTCAGGGGCTCCAATAGGGAAAATAGCCCAGTGAGGAAACGAAACCAGGAAAAATAAAAATTTTTAAGACGAGTAACAACATTAAAATAAATATTTCCTATATAAACTATAAAAACTTTGACAAAACAAGAGAAAGAGAAATGATATAGAATAGTGTGCCCGAGTGTACCCTCAAGCATACATACCGAGCATATCAAATTATATTTATTCTGTGACATACCTCCGTTTGAAATATGCATAATGAAATGTATTTCGAAAACAGACCCAAATTAAGTATATTTTTCTTTTTTTCGTAATATTTTCCGAGTTTATGAACTTTTGTTTTGAACATTTCATAACATTTATGAACATATAATAATATGCTCTTTCTTAATTGCATTTTTATGTCACATATTTTAAAGCTATTCTAAAGGGCATTTCCGGGAGTAACTGAGCCTAGAATTAACTAAATAAAAAACAAAATGAAAAATAAATAAATAAATAAAAAGCTTCTGAACATCATCATGAATTTGTAATGAAAAAAAAGTATACATCTAGTACCTCCTATAATACAAAAGAGGAAAAATATATGAACATTTTATTTTCTCTCTGAATCCAAGCAGTATCCAGATATTTCACGAAGCTCTTCTCAGTTACAAAAAAAAAAAAAAAAGAAAAAAAAAAAAAAAAAAAAAAAAAAAAAAAAAAAACGTAATACCATTGGTAAAAACACCTATTGTTTTCATGAATCTCCACAACAGAATTCTAGAAAAAAAAAGGGACAGGTTGAATAAGAAATAAAAAATCTTCTTTAAATGTTGCCAAACTGATGCAGCATTTATGAAAATTTTTCTTTCTTTCTAATAAAAAAAAAAGGAAAAAACCTCTCCTCCTCCATTACTAAAGTTAACAGAAATAGAGAACGTGTTATTTTTTGTTCTATATTTCATTTTTATTATATTTATTTTGAAAGAATAGTAACATTCGCAATGTACTATGGAATAGTAACTTTTGAATGTAACGCCACATGTGTGAAATTAACACATTCGAATGGAGTGTTATATGTAATGTGGATTAACAACACTAGCCTGTCATGTGGAATAATAGCATTCTTAATTTAAAATAAAATCTGTTTCATGTGGGGCCATAACATTTATTTATGTAGAAGAATCACATGGTTAATGTGAAAACAATTGTTAATGTACAAGATTTACATTTGTTATTTCTGAAAAAAATATCATTCGTGAATGTGGAAAAATACCATTTGCTAATTTTGAAAATAATAAAAATTATGAATGCGGAAAAATAACATTTGCTAATTTAAATAAAAATGTGAATGTGGAAAAATAGTATTTGCTAATTTTGAAAATAATAAAAATTATGAATGCGGAAAAATAACATTTGCTAATTTAAATAAAAATGTGAATGTGGAAAAATAACACTTGCAAATTAAAAATAGAATATTTATGAATGTGGAAAAATAACATTGGTCAATTTTGACGAAAATATTTGTGAATACGGAAAAATAACATTGACTAATCTAGAAGATAATAACATTTGTGAATGTGGAAAACAGCATTTGCTAATTCTGATAAAAAAATAACATTTGTGAATGTGATAAAATGGCATTTGCTAATTATGAAAACGAAAAATATTTGTGAATGTGAAATAATAACATTTGTTAATGTGGAAAAATTGCAATATCACGTAATGTGGAATGATAATTTAATGGGACAAATGAATGAAAAATTTCCACATTTGAAACGTAACCCACTAGAAGAGTTGGAAGACCCAGACCTACATGGCCGAGAACTATGAAGCTTGAAGTAGATGATGAATGGAGAAGAATTGAATTAAAAGCTCAAGACAGAGACGATTGGCGAAATCTAACCGAGGCCCTTTGCGTCAATAGGTGTAGGAGGAAATGATGATAATTATGATGATGATGATGATGATGATTATGATGATACATAAGTGTCATCACACCGTTAAAAAGCATGATTTTGTAAAAATCTCAAGATTTTCCGAGTAATTTTTACATGCTAGAATCATTTTAATTTCCAGCCATTAAACTTGACTTCATTTAGACTCCATATTATATTTTCTTATACATACCATTTAAGAATTTTACTCGTTTACCGTTTTTTTTTTTTTTTTTTAATTGTCCTTCATTAATTTCGAATTGATTTTCCGTCAAGAAAACATTCTATCGCTATCATACATAACGATATCTCTCTTTTTCATTTCCTTTTTCTAATACTTGTTTCCACAAGGTACTAGAAAAAGTTGAAAGGACCCAGATCTACATGGGTGAGGACTATGAAGCGTGAAGCAGAAAATGATGAGTGGAGAAGTACTTATTTAAAAACCCAAGATAGAGACAACTGGCGAAATCTAACCGAGGCCCTTTGCGTCAATAGGCGTAAGATATGATGATGATAATGATGAGAAATACTTATGTATTTAGATTTACTATTATTCTTTTCCATAATTTTTCTCTCCCCTTTTCCTTTTATTCTAGTATGAGCACTTTACCCCAATTCTCGTAAAGTATAAAAATATATAACTTTTAGCTTAAAGGTGAAAATGATGAAGTGGAAGTGTCACAGATAAAAAGTCTTAGGGGAGAGTGAT
>NC_090734.1:144288261-144293261 GCF_036898095.1 Palaemon carinicauda
AAAACAAAATATTTCAAGAACAACAACATCTAAATATTTCCTATACAAATTATAAAAAACTTTAACTAAACAAGAGAAAGAGAAATCAGATAGAATAGTGTGCCTGAGTGTACCCTCAAGCAAGAGAACTCTAACCAAGACAGTGGAAGACCATGGTACAGAGGCTATGGCACTTCCAAAGACTAGAGAACAATTGTTTGCTTTTAGAGTGTCCTCCTAGAAGAGCTGATTATCGTGGCTAAGAGTCTCTTCTAACCTTATCAAAAGGCCACTGAACAATTACAGTGAAATTACGTAAGTTAACCACTAGCTGTCATTAGTGTCAATTATTACACTTTATTGCAGCTATAAATAACCATGAAAATTAATGCTTTTTAAATGAGAGGAAAGTTGAAATTTATCACTTGAATATTTCTTTTTTATATCAATTTTCTCCGAAAGGTGATTATAAATCTTGTTTAATTAAGATTCTTACAATATACAAGAACTAAATTGTTAATTTTTAATGCCTCATATCACTGAAAGTATTTGCATACGTGAAGATGTATCTTATAATACACACGCGCGCACACACACACACACACACACATATATATATATATATATATATATATATATATATATATATATATATATATATATATTATATATATATATATATATATATATATATATGTTCATCATGGCCACCCTTACTAAGTTGGTTTTGTTGTGAGCTATCAGACTAAAATCTCACACCATCACCAGTCCACAGTTGGGTAGTGTGATCATGAAAACTAACCAAACCCCAGACGTGAATAAGGACACGTCCATGCTTTTGTCCTGTAGTGGGCTAGAAATGGCTTCTACAAGTAAAATAATTAAACATAAAAGAAAATGTGTATGTATAAAATTAAACATCGTAGTTAAATGAAAACTAATATCCTCAAATAGAAGGTTAAAAATCACGAAGACTTGATTAACAACAGCAAAGAAACGCTGTAAATGTCGACACAAACAACTAATAAAACCTACAGTTCACACACTTGAGAAAAAAAAAAAAAAAAAAAAAAAAAAAAAAAAAAAAAAAAAAAAAAAAAAAAAAAAAAAAACATAGTTTACACACGTTAGAAAAATATTACCAAAGATATACGGTATATTTCTGCCCACACTTTTTCTGCCGTTACTTTTATGCCTTCTTTTTTGTGTAAGGAAGAATCATACCTTTTTTGAAGATTTTTTTTTCTTTACTTAGGAGAAGAAAGTTTTTTTTTATACAATGTTTAGGATTCTTTATATAAAATAAACATAAATTGTCTCTGATGAAAACCTTTTCTTTTCTATCTTTTTTCACAGAGAGAGAGAGAGAGAGAGAGAGAGAGGAGAGAGGAGAGGAGAGAGAGAGAGAGAGAGAGAGAGAGAGAGAGAGAGAGAGAGAATATAAATAAATTATCTCTAATGAAACCTTTCTTTGCTTTAATCCTTTACATAATGAGAGAGAGAGAGAGAGAGAGAGGAGAGAGAGAGAGAGAGAGGAGAGAGAGAGAGAGAGAGAGAGAGAGAGAATATAAATAAATTATCTCTAATGAACCTTTCTTTCCTTTAATCCTTTATATAATGAGAGAGAGAGAGAGAGAGAGAGAGAGAGAGAGAGAGAGAGAGAGAGAGAGAGAGAGAGAGAGAGGGAGAGAGAGAGAGAGAGAGAGAAAACCAGTAATAAATCTCAATCATTACAATTGTCAATTCATAAATTATAAACGGAGTCTACCTTTTAAGACACTCATGACAGTATACTGATACCTTTCTGGCTCTTTTTTATAAATCCATGACATGTGTGAAGGCAACATCCTTGCTCTTATTACAATTCATGAAACGTAATACATACAATGTCCGGGTAATTATTACGCAATTTTGACATGCTTTGGTAAACATGCATGAAAACTATGCATTTGACATTCATGCTCTTGCAAGCCTTTAATGTGCATTGATGCATCATAATCGTTCTTATTACACATTCATCTACAAGTACACTCGCAACATCCTGAATTTTATCACTCATTATTATTATTATTATTATTATTATTATTATTATTATTATTATTATTATTACTAATAATAAATAATAATAATAATAATAATAATAATAATAATAATAATAATAATAGATGGAAAACGAGGATGCTATAAGCCCTAGGGACTCCAACAGGGAAAATAGGTCAGTAAGGATAGGAAATGAAGAAATAAATAAACTACAAGAGAAGTAATGAACAAATAATATAAAATATTACAGTAACAGCATTAAAAAAGATCTTTCATATAAAAGCCATAAAGATAGACTTATCTAAGCCTGTTCAACATAAAAACGTGACATGTATGCATACAATTCACGATATCTTAACCTACTCATTCATCCTAACATTCAATTTCATACAACAGATGTAACTATGGGCTGCAAAACTGCAAGAGCCCGTGCTTAATCACAAGACCCAGGGAATCTACAACATCAATAACAATAACAACATCAACAACAACACGCAACAGGGTGCACCCATCTGTTACACATACGCCTAGAAAAAATGATTAACCTGTTCAGACTACAGAAAGCAAAATTGTAAAGACCTGGTGCCTGGCTAAAAGGCATATTTAAAAAAAAAAAAAAGGCGTTTAGAAAACTCTTTTGGATAAGAGGACTATTAATCCTAAATCCTTAATCCTAATCCTCTCGAATGGCCGGCAATATTCCTTGAGCCAACACCAGGGTTGAAGAGAGGGACGTACAATCCAGTATGGGCATTAAGATAATAGATTTTTTTCTGTCTAATGAGAAGCACCTTCAATGAAAGGGATTACATTCCATATCGTGAAATTGCTCTCCTCGTGGAAGGGGATTCGGGCAACTTTGTGAAGGGATTTTAAGGGGATTACTCTTGAAAAGACGTAATATACGTTCGCGTTATACACACGGCAAAAGTTTTCCCGTTAACTTTATTGCAACTGGAGAACGAAAAGTGATAGGTGGCAAAAGGTGGGGAATTCGTCAGCGTGCAAGATGATGTACTGTAAGACAAAACTAGGCCACATCAAAATTATTTTCTTTTCTTCCTTCTTTCTTTATTGGTCCCAGAAGAAAATATAAATTAACTGGGAAACTCTAACAGCAATGCAAGAATAGAGGTTAGGAGGGAATTTCTCGCAGCATATACAGATTAAGAGGGGATTTTTCGCAGTAAATACAGTGATTAAGAAGGAATTTCCCACAGTAAATACAGACATTAAGATACTTAGTTAACGTGACAACTTCCACAGCAAATGCAAGAGTTAAGATGGAATTTCTACCATCACAAACCAGAGATTATAGGTAACTTCCAGCAGTAAAAACAAAACTCAAAGGGGAATTTCCCACCTCAAATATATAAGTTAAGGGGTGAGCTTCCGACTACAAATAAAGATATTAAGGAAGAACTTTTAACATAAATGATACCAATTGCAAGCATTTTAAATGCAAAAGCAACAGTAATATGGTATCTTGAACAATGAATGCTCCATTACTATCATTATCTTTCTTTAAAAAAAAACACTTACTACTTAATTTCTCTTTTATACTATTTATTCTAACATCGTAAATTTGAATGAGTTCTATTCTTATATCACTTCCTTTAGATAAGAGCCAGATAGAGAGGTCTCTCAGACATCACAACATTTTGGTTGGTGAGTGTTTAGAGGTTTAAAGGCCACTCATGAATGGCAGAGGCCAGGGACAATGACATTGCAGTATCAAGCAGGACAATGCCCTAGATACTGACCATATCTATACATATGATCAGCGCGCAAGCCCACTATCCTCCCAAGCTAGGCCCAAGGAGGACCAGGGAATGGCTGCTGATGACTCAGCAGGTAGACCTATAGGCTTCCCCCAAACCCCCAATCCTTAGCTCTTAAGGATGGTGAGATTGCAGACAACAAAGGAACAAACAAGTTTGAGCGCTACTCCGAACCCCCAGTCTGGTGTTTACCTATCTAGGACGTTACCACATCGGCCACCATAACCCTTTGACATTTTGCCAAAATAATAAGTTGTTGAAAAAGGTCTAACGGACGTAACAACCACCAACCTCACCCTCTAGGTCAGGTCAGGTCAAGGAAGGGTAGGCAGGAATGTATATCAGCAAATGTTCAATTATTAACAAAACCAGTTATGAAACTTTGCTGTGGTTGAATTTCCGTCATACCGAAAAAAGGTATATTAAATAGTTCTTCTTGGTCTCAAGATATTTATATTCATTATTCATTACTTCTCATGTATTTCCATAATTTCCTTATTGCTTTTCCTCACGGGAGTTATTTTTCCTTGTTGGAGCACTTGGGCTTATAGCATCCTGCTTTTCCAAACTAAAGTTGTAGCTTGGCTAATAATAATAATAATAATAATCATAATAATAATAATTATTATTATTATTATTATTTCCCACGAAACTTGCTTGAAAGGTCTACTTCCCAATAATAATAATAATAATAATTAATAATAATAATAATAATAATAATAATAATAATAATAATAATAATATTTATTTCCCACGAAACTTGCTTGAAAGGTCTACTTCCCAATAATAATAATAATAAACAGGGAACCATAGTTCTATTTTGTAAAAGGACCCCTAATTCCCTTTTGACACTGCAGCCCTAATATCCTTTCTAAAACAGGGACTTCTAATTTCCTTTTGAAAAAAGAACCTAATTCCTTTTTAACACACAGCCCTAATTCCTTTCTAAAACAGGGACTTCTAATTTCCTTTTGAAAAAGAACCTCTAATTCCTTTTTAACACACAGCCCTAATTCCTTTCTAAAAACAGGGACTTCTAATTTACTTTTGAAAAAGAACCTCTAATTCTTTTTTAACACACAGCCCTAATTCCTTTCGGAAACATTGGACCCACATTTTCCTTTTGAAAAAGAACCTCTAATTCTTTTTTGACACAGGCCCTAATTCCTTTCTGAAACAGGGACCCATAATATCCTTTTG
>NC_090734.1:144295761-144300761 GCF_036898095.1 Palaemon carinicauda
CATGCACACGCAGGCAGTCTCTATGGCATTGTCCAGCTAGCCAGTGCAATGTCACTGTCCCCTTGCCTCTGTTTCTCATGAGCGGCCTTTAAACCTGGCTCGGTCAAACATATGAGTCTCTGACTATTGTCTGTCTCAGATTTTTTTCAAAAACCCCTCCACCTTCTCTTCGGTCTTCCTCTCGCTCTCCCACCTGCAGACACCTTCCTCTCCATCACTTCTCCTTGAGGACATCTTCGCTTTCATGGTTTTAAATCGAATATCCTTTTATTCTTTATTTATAACAAACAATATCGGTGTCAGTAACATTCAATGTCAGGATGCCAGAAAACTCAAAATTAATTAATCAGTCTCTTTATTGGCGATTTAGAAGAATGCCTTGTAATGCTGCTTATTACATCGTTTTGGATCTTAAGACGGGTTTTGAGATTAGCAGTTTGAAGCAGGGAGAGATTTTTCTAGGAAATTTAAATCTTAAAACATAGCAAATTCATTGGATAGGAAGTCAGTGACCATTTACCCTAGCTTAGAGACAGAGAAATGAAGGTGGATTTACTCAGCATATGTCTTATAATACTAATAAGTGCATAAATGTAACTGGACCTCTTGTCTGGAATAAATTCTGTTTACTAAAACAACAATGTCTTCATTGTTGAAATAAAATCATAGAGGATGTTGATATGCACCTTTATTCCAATATGATTTCGAATGAAAGACTTTCTTTTTTTAAATTCCAAAAATGACATTTTGTTGATGTTTTTATTTTATTGTAAACTCTCCACCAGTTTGAAAATTATCCCGTATCCGAGAAAAAGCATTTCAGTATTCCAGTATCACATGAACCGACAATCGTTTTAAATGTTTAAGGTTTAAAAGGCCGCTAATGAATGGTAGAGGCAAGGGACAGTGGCTGACTTTATATACATTTGGTCATCGACCAAGCCCTCCTCTCCACCCAAGCTAGAACCAGGGAGGGCAAGGCAAGGGATGCTGATGACTCAGCAGTTAGACCTACAGCTTCCCCAAACACCAAATCCTTAACTCACACAGATGATGAAGTTGCAGACACTACAAGACACCACCGAGCTTGAGCAAGACTAGAACCCCAGTCCGGTAGATCACCAGGCAGACGCTTCCAATAGGCCAACCACAACCCTAAGGCGGGATAAATCTTCAAAATATTTAACATTTCTCACGTTGTTATCGGAGTTAGTTTCAAATCTTAAATAAAACTAAGTTCTAATCGGTGGTTGGAACTTCAAAAGTTCAAACTTAAAGCAAACTTTTTTACGTTGAACAGGCTGACATAAATCTTTTTACAGTTTATAACTGGAATATCTGTTTTAATGTTATTGATATTTTCGAAATAGTTTGTTAATTGTTCATTATTTCTCAGATCGTTTATCTATTTTCTTATTTCCTTTCCTTACAAGGATATTTTTCAGTGTTGAAGCCCTTGGTCTAATAGCATGTGGCTTTTCCAACTAAGGTTGTAGCTTAGCTAGTAATAATAATAATAATAATAATAATAATAATAATAATAATAATAATAATAATAATAATAATAATAATAATAATAATAATAATAATACCCTGGGACTCCAGAGTTGAAGAGAGAGGTAAAAATGAATGAGTATCAAGACCTGAAAATAGAAATAAGAAGGATATGGGATATGCCAGCGGATATTGTACCCATAATCACAGGAGCACTAGGTACGATCCCAAGATCCCTTTGAAGGAATCTAGAAAAATTAGAGGCTGAAGTAGCTCCAGGACTCATGCAGAAGAGTGTGATCCTAGAAACGGCCCACATAATAAGAAAAGTGATGGACTCCTAAGGGGGGAGGACGCAACCCGGAACCCTACACTATAAATACCACCTAGTCGAATTGGAAGACGGTGATAGAGGAGAAAAGAAAAATTAAATATAATAATAATAATAATAATAATAATAATAATAATAATAATAACATTTCATATCTATAAGACATCAGCACCTTCACCTCTTTCCGAATACCAAAAACGTTTAAAATCGCACTCTTTATAAACGCCTCCAAATTATTCCCTCATAAAAAGGAATCGAAAACTAATAAAAGAGTATTAAGGAAACTAAAGCGATAATCCTCACAGCTGGATTAGATTTAATTTTATTTTGACTCTTTCTAGGTTTGATAAATTTATGAAATAAATTCATGAAAAACTTTCCAATCTTCGTCCGAGTCAGATATAATTATATGCTTGCCGAGAATAGGTTTGTTTCCAATAATTTATTATTATTATTATTATTATTATTATTATTATTATTATTATTATTATTATTATTATTATTATAATTATTATTGTTGTTGTTGTTGTTATTATTATTATTATTATTACTTGCTAAGCTACAACCCTAGTTCGAAAAGCAAGATGCTATAAACACAGGGGCCCCAACAGGGAAAATAGCCCAGTGAGGAAAGAAAACAATGCAAATTAAAATATTTTAAGAACAGTGACAGCATTAAAATAAATATTTCCTATATAAACTATAAAACTTTAACAGAACAAGAGGAAGAGAAATTAGAATGGTGTGCCCGAGTATACCCTCAAGCAAGAGAACTCTACCCCAAGACAGAGGAAGACCATGGTACAGAGGCTATAACTATTATTACAAGCTAAGCTACAACCCTAGTTGGAAAAGCAGGATGCTATAAGCCCAGGGGCCCAACAGGGAAATAGTTCAGTGAGGAAAGGAAACAAGGAAATATAAAATATTTCAAGAACAGTAACAATATTAAAATAAATATTTCCTAAATAAACTATAAAACTTCAACAGAACAAGAGGGGACTATATGCTTTGGTAATTATTCCATTAAAGTTAAATGAAACAGTCAGTACAATTTACTAAATGAGAATCGTCGGAAATTATTAACGAACTTGACGCACATCCAAACAGCATTCGACCTCTGCTTTTCACAGATTACATTGTTCTCGGAAAAGCGCCGAATCTATTTTATCTGTCAGTGATTTCTGAATGTTGACAGTTTAGAATTATTATAGGACACGTCGTTGGTTGACTTTTTTGATTGGGTATATTGGTTTTAAGAATATACGCCTTTTGGCCCTGAGGTAGGACAGGGAGGCCATTTAGGGCATGCGCAACTGAAGGAAATCAATGCAGTTACATCGATATATATATATATATATATATATATATATATATATATATATATATATATATATATATATATATATATATATATATATATATATATATATTCGGCCACGCTCAGCAACATTACTCCGTCTCTCCCCGTCCCTCGGGTAAGGAGAGAGGGAATAGTCATACCGTGGTGAGAGGGGGTGCGTGTGTGTGCATATCTATCTTAATATTTAGCCATCAATTTGACGGGTTGCGTACACTAATATGAAATCAAAGTTACAGTGAGGTTGATCAGAAAAATGGAAAAAAAAAAGTGGCAAAATAGAGTAGAAGGTTTAACGTGGGTGCAATGATCCTCAGTGATGGATTTTGTAGATGTGATGTTAAGGTGGGCTAAATCAATTAACAATTCAAGTTGCCTCTCTTTGGATTTCGGAAAGTTCTCGTCACTGCCACCAAAAGACAAACACTGGTATATTAAATATATATATATATATATATATATATATATATATATATATATATATATATATATATATATATATATATATATATATATATATATATACAGTAAAACGCAATATCTATGTAATAACGGTTATAATATCATCATCATCATTTACTCCTACGCCTACTGACGCAAAGGGGACTCAGTTAGATTTCGCCAGTCGTCTCTATCTATGGGTAATTAATTCGTACTACTAGGTATAAAATTAATTCTAATATTCATGCCTTCTCCATCATTAGGCTCAATACTACACAGTAGTCTAGAAGGTTTATTTCAGCTGTGACCAAACTGTAGATTGATCGTCCTAATCGGGTAGCTGAATCTGTGGAACTTCAAAAGTTTAAACTTGCAGCGAATGATTTTATGTTGAACAGGCTGACATAAGTCTCTTTTTATAATCCATATACGTAAGATCTATGTTAATGTTATTGTTGTTCTTAGTGTTTCACTTTAATTGTTCATTACCTCTCTTGCAGTTTATTAATTTCTTATTTCCTTTCTTCACTGGGCTATTTTTCCTTGTTGGAGCCCTTGGCCTTATAGCATCCTGCTTTTCCAACTAGAGTTGTAGCTTAGGTGGTAGTAGTAGTAGTAGTAGTAGTAGTAAATAATAATAATAATAATAATAATAATAATAATAATAATAATAATAATAATAATAATAATAGACTAGCGATCTTCCACCCCGAGGTTAGGGGTTACAGATTGCAGCTATATAATTATGCTGAATAAAGGTAAAAGAAAAAAAAAACTTCATTAGGCTGAACTTCAAGACTATACCCGGTCCCCAAATCTGATGCTATTGTAATTTTATCTGTATGGGTACATAAGTAATCATAATAATAATATTATAATGTGAAAACGTCTAAATACATTAGATATGCTTAATTTCTATCTTGATTTTATTTCAAATTCTTTTCAAAGCACAGGTTAAGTAAAGTAATTTTACAAGAGAAAAATATGGAAATAATTCTCATCTTCAGTCTCCCGACTTCTTTCCTTTTCCTGACGTGAAATTATCATGGCAGATTTTCTTATTTTCCAGAATTTCCATTATTATTTTCAGTATCTTTTTCATCCTAACCTTTCCAGTATTCAGACAAGCCAGGGCGTAACCTTTCATCGCTCGCTGGTTCGGTGTCCATTACTTTTTTTTTTTTTTGGCGGGGGGGGGGGGGGGATCCCGGGATGGGATAGTCTCTTCGAAAACAGTTCGGTTCATCTCAAGCGAAATATGCCTTTTAGACTTTGGCCCTGGAACAAATTCGGCTAATTTAATGCGTTGTTTTTGGAAGAAACCTTATAACCTATAACAACCTTTATTTCGACATTAAATGCCCCCTCCCTTTT
>NC_090734.1:144305761-144318261 GCF_036898095.1 Palaemon carinicauda
TCAAAATATTTTAAATTCTACTGTGAAATTTCTGGCGTAACCTTGCCACTGAATTTTCAAATCTACTGTGAAGCTTCTAATGTAACCTTGCACGGATTTTAAAGTCTACTGCGAAGTTTATAATATAACCTGGCCGCTGAAGTTTCAATTCTACTGTGAATTTTGTGTTGTAGCCTAGTCAATGAAGTTTCAATTCTACTGTGAATTTTGTGGTGTAGCCTAGTCAATGAAGTTTCAATTCTACTGTGAATTTTGTAGTGTAGCCTAGTCAATGAAATTTCAATTCTACTGTGAATTTTGTGGTGTAGGCTAGTCAATGAAGTTTCAATTCTACTGTGAATTTTGTGGTGTAGCCTAGTCAATGAAGTTTCAATTCTACTGTGAATTTTGTGGTGTAGCCTAGTCAATGAAGTTTCAATTCTACTGTGAATTTTGTGGTGTAGCCTAGTCAATGAAGTTTCAATTCTACTGTGAATTTTGTGGTGTAGCCTAGTCAATGAAGTTTCAATTCTACTGTGAATTTTGTGGTGTAGCCTAGTCAATGAAGTTTCAATTCTACTGTGAATTTTGTGGTGTAGCCTAGTCAATGAAGTTTCAATTCTACTGTGAATTTTGTAGTGTAGCCTAGTCAATGAAATTTCAATTCTACTGTGAATTTTGTGGTGTAGCCTAGTCAATGAAGTTTCAATTCTACTGTGAATTTTGTGGTGTAGGCTAGTCAATGAAGTTTCAATTCTACTGTGAATTTTGTGGTGTAGCCTAGTCAATGAAGTTTCAATTCTACTGTGAATTTTGTAGTGTAGCCTAGTCAATGAAATTTCAATTCTACTGTGAATTTTGTGGTGTAGGCTAGTCAATGAAATTTCAATTCTACTGTGAATTTTGTGGTGTAGCCTAGTCAATGAAGTTTCAATTCTACTGTGAATTTTGTGGTGTAGGCTAGTCAATGAAATTTCAATTCTACTGTGAATTTTGTGGTGTAGGCTAGTCAATGAAGTTTCAATTCTACTGTGAATTTTGTGGTGTAGGCTAGTCAATGAAGTTTCAATTCTACTGTGAATTTTGTAGTGTAGCCTAGTCAATGAAGTTTCAATTCTACTGTGAATTTTGTGGTGTAGCCTAGTCAATGAAGTTTCAATTCTACTGTGAATTTTGTGGTGTAGCCTAGTCAATGAAGTTTCAATTCTACTGTGAATTTTGTGGTGTAGCCTAGTCAATGAAGTTTCAATTCTACTGTGAATTTTGTGGTGTAGCCTAGTCAATGAAGTTTCAATTCTACTGTGAATTTTGTGGTGTAGCCTAGTCAATGAAGTTTCAATTCTACTGTGAATTTTGTGGTGTAGCCTAGTCAATGAAGTTTCAATTCTACTGTGAATTTTGTGGTGTAGCCTAGTCAATGAAGTTTCAATTCTACTGTGAATTTTGTGGTGTAGCCTAGTCAATGAAGTTTCAATTCTACTGTGAATTTTGTGGTGTAGCCTAGTCAATGAAGTTTCAATTCTACTGTGAATTTTGTGGTGTAGCCTAGTCAATGAAGTTTCAATTCTACTGTGAATTTTGTGGTGTAGCCTAGTCAATGAAGTTTCAATTCTACTGTGAATTTTGTGGTGTAGGCTAGTCAATGAAGTTTCAATTCTACTGTGAATTTTGTGGTGTAGCCTAGTCAATGAAGTTTCAATTCTACTGTGAATTTTGTGGTGTAGGCTAGTCAATGAAGTTTCAATTCTACTGTGAATTTTGTGGTGTAGCCTAGTCAATGAAGTTTCAATTCTACTGTGAATTTTGTGGTGTAGCCTAGTCAATGAAGTTTCAATTCTACTGTGAATTTTGTGGTGTAGGCCTAGTCAATGAAGTTTCAATTCTACTGTGAATTTTGTGGTGTAGCCTAGTCAATGAAGTTTCAATTCTACTGTGAATTTTGTGGTGTAGCCTAGTCAATGAAGTTTCAATTCTACTGTGAATTTTGTGGTGTAGCCTAGTCAATGAAGTTTCAATTCTACTGTGAATTTTGTGGTGTAGCCTAGTCAATGAAGTTTCAATTCTACTGTGAATTTTGTGGTGTAGCCTAGTCAATGAAGTTTCAATTCTACTGTGAATTTTGTGGTGTAGCCTAGTCAATGAAGTTTCAATTCTACTGTGAATTTTGTGGTGTAGCCTAGTCAATGAAGTTTCAATTCTACTGTGAATTTTGTGGTGTAGCCTAGTCAATGAAGTTTCAATTCTACTGTGAATTTTGTGGTGTAGCCTAGTCAATGAAGTTTCAATTCTACTGTGAATTTTGTGGTGTAGGCTAGTCAATGAAGTTTCAATTCTACTGTGAATTTTGTGGTGTAGCCTAGTCAATGAAGTTTCAATTCTACTGTGAATTTTGTGGTGTAGCCTAGTCAATGAAGTTTCAATTCTACTGTGAATTTTGTGGTGTAGCCTAGTCAATGAAGTTTCAATTCTACTGTGAATTTTGTGGTGTAGCCTAGTCAATGAAGTTTCAATTCTACTGTGAATTTTGTGGTGTAGGCTAGTCAATGAAGTTTCAATTCTACTGTGAATTTTGTGGTGTAGGCTAGTCAATGAAGTTTCAATTCTACTGTGAATTTTGTGGTGTAGGCTAGTCAATGAAGTTTCAATTCTACTGTGAATTTTGTGGTGTAGCCTAGTCAATGAAGTTTCAATTCTACTGTGAATTTTGTGGTGTAGCCTAGTCAATGAAGTTTCAATTCTACTGTGAATTTTGTGGTGTAGCCTAGTCAATGAAGTTTCAATTCTACTGTGAATTTTGTGGTGTAGCCTAGTCAATGAAGTTTCAATTCTACTGTGAATTTTGTGGTGTAGGCTAGTCAATGAAGTTTCAATTCTACTGTGAATTTTGTGGTGTAGGCTAGTCAATGAAGTTTCAATTCTACTGTGAATTTTGTGGTGTAGGCTAGTCAATGAAGTTTCAATTCTACTGTGAATTTTGTGGTGTAGGCTAGTCAATGAAGTTTCAATTCTACTGTGAATTTTGTGGTGTAGCCTAGTCAATGAAGTTTCAATTCTACTGTGAATTTTGTGGTGTAGCCTAGTCAATGAAGTTTCAATTCTACTGTGAATTTTGTGGTGTAGCCTAGTCAATGAAGTTTCAATTCTACTGTGAATTTTGTGGTGTAGCCTAGTCAATGAAGTTTCAATTCTACTGTGAATTTTGTGGTGTAGCCTAGTCAATGAAGTTTCAATTCTACTGTGAATTTTGTGGTGTAGCCTAGTCAATGAAGTTTCAATTCTACTGTGAATTTTGTGGTGTAGCCTAGTCAATGAAGTTTCAATTCTACTGTGAATTTTGTGGTGTAGCCTAGTCAATGAAGTTTCAATTCTACTGTGAATTTTGTGGTGTAGCCTAGTCAATGAAGTTTCAATTCTACTGTGAATTTTGTGGTGTAGCCTAGTCAATGAAGTTTCAATTCTACTGTGAATTTTGTGGTGTAGCCTAGTCAATGAAGTTTCAATTCTACTGTGAATTTTGTGGTGTAGCCTAGTCAATGAAGTTTCAATTCTACTGTGAATTTTGTGGTGTAGGCTAGTCAATGAAGTTTCAATTCTACTGTGAATTTTGTGGTGTAGGCTAGTCAATGAAGTTTCAATTCTACTGTGAATTTTGTGGTGTAGGCTAGTCAATGAAATTTCAATTCTACTGTGAATTTTGTGGTGTAGCCTAGTCAATGAAGTTTCAATTCTACTGTGAATTTTGTGGTGTAGCCTAGTCAATGAAGTTTCAATTCTACTGTGAATTTTGTGGTGTAGCCTAGTCAATGAAGTTTCAATTCTACTGTGAATTTTGTGGTGTAGCCTAGTCAATGAAGTTTCAATTCTACTGTGAATTTTGTGGTGTAGCCTAGTCAATGAAGTTTCAATTCTACTGTGAATTTTGTGGTGTAGCCTAGTCAATGAAGTTTCAATTCTACTGTGAATTTTGTGGTGTAGCCTAGTCAATGAAGTTTCAATTCTACTGTGAATTTTGTGGTGTAGCCTAGTCAATGAAGTTTCAATTCTACTGTGAATTTTGTGGTGTAGGCTAGTCAATGAAGTTTCAATTCTACTGTGAATTTTGTGGTGTAGGCTAGTCAATGAAGTTTCAATTCTACTGTGAATTTTGTGGTGTAGGCTAGTCAATGAAGTTTCAATTCTACTGTGAATTTTGTAGTGTAGCCTAGTCAATGAAATTTCAATTCTACTGTGAATTTTGTGGTGTAGGCTAGTCAATGAAGTTTCAATTCTACTGTGAATTTTGTGGTGTAGGCTAGTCAATGAAGTTTCAATTCTACTGTGAATTTTGTGGTGTAGGCTAGTCAATGAAGTTTCAATTCTACTGTGAATTTTGTAGTGTAGCCTAGTCAATGAAGTTTCAATTCTACTGTGAATTTTGTGGTGTAGGCTAGTCAATGAAGTTTCAATTCTACTGTGAATTTTGTAGTGTAGCCTAGTCAATGAAGTTTCAATTCTACTGTGAATTTTGTAGTGTAGCCTAGTCAATGAAGTTTCAATTCTACTGTGAATTTTGTGGTGTAGCCTAGTCAATGAAGTTTCAATTCTACTGTGAATTTTGTGGTGTAGCCTAGTCAATGAAGTTTCAATTCTACTGTGAATTTTGTAGTGTAGCCTAGTCAATGAAGTTTCAATTCTACTGTGAATTTTGTGGTGTAGCCTAGTCAATGAAGTTTCAATTCTACTGTGAATTTTGTGGTGTAGCCTAGTCAATGAAGTTTCAATTCTACTGTGAATTTTGTGGTGTAGCCTAGTCAATGAAGTTTCAATTCTACTGTGAATTTTGTGGTGTAGCCTAGTCAATGAAGTTTCAATTCTACTGTGAATTTTGTGGTGTAGCCTAGTCAATGAAGTTTCAATTCTACTGTGAATTTTGTGGTGTAGCCTAGTCAATGAAGTTTCAATTCTACTGTGAATTTTGTGGTGTAGCCTAGTCAATGAAGTTTCAATTCTACTGTGAATTTTGTGGTGTAGCCTAGTCAATGAAGTTTCAATTCTACTGTGAATTTTGTGGTGTAGCCTAGTCAATGAAGTTTCAATTCTACTGTGAATTTTGTAGTGTAGCCTAGTCAATGAAGTTTCAATTCTACTGTGAATTTTGTGGTGTAGCCTAGTCAATGAAGTTTCAATTCTACTGTGAATTTTGTGGTGTAGCCTAGTCAATGAAGTTTCAATTCTACTGTGAATTTTGTAGCGTAGCCTAGTCAATGAAATTTCAATTCTCTTTTGAAGTTTATAGTGTAAACTTGTCACTGAAGTTTCAATTCTATTTTGAAGATTGTGGTGTAACCTTGCAACTGGAGTTTCAATTCTATATTGAAGTTTGTAGTGTAACCTTGCCACTGAAGATTCAATTCTATTGGGAAGTTTGTAGTGTAGCCTAGTCATTGAAGTTTCAATTCTACATTGAAATTTGCAGTATAAACTTGCCACCGGAGTTTCAATTTTATTTTGAAGTTTGTAGTTTGTAGTGTAAACTTGCCACTGGAGTTTCAATTCTATTTTGAAGTTTGCAGTGTAAACTTGCCACTGAGTTTGGATGCTGGAGTTTCAATTCTATTTTGAAGTTTTTAGTATAAACTTGCCCCCGAGAGTTCCAATTCTATTTTGAAGTTTGTAGTGTAAATTTCCCACTGGAGTTTCAGTTATATTTTGAAGTTTGCAGTGTAAACTTGCCACTGAGGTTTCAATTCTACTGTGAAGTTTGTAGTGTAACCTTACCACTGAATTTTCAATTATATTCTGAAGTCTCTACTGTAACTTTACCACTGAATTTTCAATTATATTCTGAAGTCTCTACTGTAACCTTACCACTGAATTTTCAATTATATTCTGAAGTCTCTACTGTAACTTTACCACTGAATTTTCAATTCTATTTTGAAGTTTCTACTGTAGCCTTGCCACTGAAGTCCTGTGATCTCCTAAATTTGTATTGTCTCGAAAAGCTGGTTTTTGGGCAACAAGAGCTACTAAATCCTCCACTGAGGAAAATCTTTAACTCAGAAGCAATTCTTCTATTGAAGAGAAGATTTTCCAAAGCAATCTCTTATAAAGATAAAACCACAAACTGGTCCGAATTACTTAAATTGCGTCTTTAGAATAAAAAAAAATTTTTCCGGAAAATCTTCCAAGAAATGAAAAAAAAAAAAAAAAAACATTCTTTGTAGAAACTTGCAAGAATAAAAAATCTGTAAATAAAACGACATTCGCAAGTAAGAATTTCCCTTCGAAGAGAATAGCCTGTGCAAGAAAGAAAGCAACACAAAAGAAATTAAGAAAAGGAAAGACTTCATTGCCATTCCTTTCAGGTTTTCCAGGAAGAAAATACCAGAGAAAAATTCAGTTAAAAAGAACACATGAAGTTATCTTCAGTTTTCTTATCTATTTTTCTTTACCCTACCATCATTTATATATTATGTTATATATTCCTCTTTTATTTCTTTCCGTTGGCTACGGGATATTGATAAAGGAACCGGTTTCATTAAGAGATATTTATCGTTTAAGAAACTAAATTACATCTATACGGTAAGGGAAAGTAGGTCTACAAATCTCAACGGCTACGTTTGTTTGATTGTGTGTTCATATTTATATATATATATATATATATATATATATATATATATATATATATATATATATATATATATATATATATATATATATATACACACACACACACATATATATATATATATATATATATATATATATATACATATATATATATATATATATACATATATATATATATATATATATATATATATATATATATATATATATATATATATATATATATATACACACACACACACACATATATATATATATATATATATATATATATATATATATATATACACACACAAAAACAAATGCAGCCGTTTATAGTTCACTGCAGGACAATGGCCTCAGATATGTCAATTCATGTCTGGGGTTTGACCAGTTTTCATCATCACGCCGGCCAATACGGATTGATAATGGTGTGAGATTTTCGTCTATTCGCTCACAGCAAACCAACCTAGTATGGTTGGTCCTGACTAGTGTAACATTGCTGATCATGGCGATATGTAAACCCTTTCACCTATATATTTACGGTGCAGAAAAAGGACAGAAAGTTTACCTGTAAATGAATCTTAGACATGAGAGTTTGATAATAAAAATAAAGGAATAAATAGGAGAACATAATAATCTGCAAATATTTCTCACAATCAATCTCACTCACGTTCGTAATAGTTTTACAACTAATGAGAAAATAAACAGGCCTAGCTGTACCTACCCTGACAAGGACTGGACCCTCTGCTATTTAGTTTTTGACAGGGCAGTGCAAGTGGTGGCTGATTGCATAAATCACTGAGGTAAACAAACAAAAAGGCACATGTTCGAATCCAGATCTAGGTAGGTACGCTTATCTTCACTTCGCTAACCTTATGATGGAGAAGGCAATACGGTTATTACCTCCGCCAACGAAGTTGGAAGGAGGTTATGTTTTACCCCGTTTGTCGTTATGTGTGAGTTTGTTTGTGAACAGCTTCCTAGCCCCATTTTCAATCGTAGAGTAATGGAACTTGCTGGGATTATCTCTTATGTAAAAAGCTGGAAATTATTAAATTTTGGAAGGTCAAGGTCAACAAGGTCACGGTCAAGCAAAATGTCCAATTCACGTACTCAGACATAAGATTGGACATTGTTGTCACAGAGACTTCAAACTTGGTTTATATTTGAGCGTATGGAAATCCACGCCAATTAATACATGTTATGGTCACGGGCCAAGGTCAAGGTCTAGCAAAAGGTCAAGAAATAAACTGCCGCAGCGGAGATCTGCGCTCTACTGAGTGCCACTCTAGTTTATAACTGCATACCTAAACTCAACGCAGCGAGAAAAGGGCTATAGGGGAGGACACCAGTTGGAAGATAAAGTGTGATCCACTAGACAGGACAGCGTTTCGTACTTGCATGTTTTCTAACACCATTTCTTCACTTTATTTTAGAATGTCATCTGACTTGACAAATACCGAGAGTGTTTATGCCTTTTCTATTTTACTCGTTGCTCACCTGTAAAGGAAATAGCTAGAACGTCTATGAAAAATGTTAAGTCATGTTATATAAGCGGAAGTGTGACAACGTTCAAAAGGAAGGACGTTTGGGGATTTTTTATTATGACTGCTAATAGAGTTATGTTGCTCTTCAATATGCAATATTACTAAGTATTCCCAGCGTTACTTCAATCCATTCACTTGTTATGACGGATCGTGGAATTATAAGGGCAGATATTAAGTTTTAAGGGGCGCTCCTGAATGGTAGAGGCAAGGGGTAGTGATAATGCATTAGATAGCAGGGCAATATCCTAGAGACTGACCATATAAACATATGATCATCGTCCAAGCCCCCTCTCCAACCAATCTAGGACCAGGGAGGGCCAAGCAATGGCTGGTGATGACTCAGCAGGTGGACCTATATGCTCTCCCAGACACTCCCATCCTTAGTTCACAAGGATAGTGAGGTTACAAACAATAAAAGAAAATCGAGCTTGGGGGGGTTTCGAACCCCAGTCCGGCGATCGCTAAGCAAATCGTTTCGAATAGGTCGCCACTTAATTCATTCCTAGCGTAATCAATATATATATAAAAAAAATCCATGATTGAAAGGAAACTTAATATGCATCACCGCATACACAAAAAGTCCCATTCATGAAGTTTATCTGTGGCTCTTTCAAAACTGGTAGTCTAAACCAACTTGACCTGATACGTTGTTGATACTGACTACTTTCCTACACGTTGGCTGTGCTCGTTAATTAAAGACAACATCCCGAAGCCTAACTGGATCAAACTGCGCACATTATTCTATCTTTATTTCTCTTCCTCTTGTTTTAAAGTTTTCATAGTTTATATTGGAAATATTTATTTTAATGTTGTTACTGTTCTCAGAATATTTTTTTGGTATAATTCGCTTCATGCTTTTGATATTCTAATTACGTTCACGTTTAATCTAATTATGTAATTACTGTTGATCTCATTTCATTCATTATATAGATATGAAGTTCAAGAAGGATAGGAGATAGAGTGGTTCACCAAATATAAAACAAGTGAAAATAAAATAAAACAGGTTTATGGTTTAAATAAAATGTAAGATATATTCCCTAAATAATTAGCGAAATTAAATTCGAAGTCTGTTTTTCAACAACGAATCACCTTGAGCAACTGAGTGCAACGGACAGATTAATGGTGGAAATATAACATTTTCGAATTATTCAGTGTTTTCCTCATAAGGAATGACTTCCTTTTTAAGTCTCTTAAAATTGGTGGATAATTAATTTTACTGAGTCAGTGGGTTAATCATTATTTTCATTTTTTTTCTCATTTGGAAATTTTCTTTCACATTATATTTGTAATGACATTAACATTTTACCTTATCTACTTAATGACATCTTGTATTATCCTCAGGGTATTACCTCCGCCAACGAAGTTGGAAGGAGGTTATGTTTTACCATCCTGTTTGTATGTTTGTTTGTGTACGTGTGTGTGTGATTTTCTTTTTATTGTGAACAGCTTCCTGGACACAATATTAATTGTCAAGTAATGAAAGTTGCAGGGATTACCTGTTATGTAAAAAGCTGGAAATGATTACATTTTGGAAGGTCTGGGTCAAAGGTCAGGGTCAAGAAAAATGTCCAATTCACGTAATCAGTCTTAAGTTTGGACATGGTTGTCACTTAGACTTCAAACTTTGTTCATATAAGAGTGTATGAAATCCGCGCCAATCAATACATGTTAAAGTTAAAGGTCAAGGTCAAAGGTCAAGGTCGACAAATAAGTTGCCGCGGCGGAGGTCTGGGCTTTACTGAGCGCCCCTCTTGTTCTGTCTAGTTTCCTTACTAGGGTTTTCTAAGCACATTTCTTAATTTTCGTTGGGTTCAAATCTCTACCATTTAATAATTTGTTAGAATCTTTTCTGGGGGGGGGGGGGTGATTAATTTATATTCCTGAAAATATTCACACTTCTTATATTCAAAAGCCTTCAATCTCCACCATTAGGTAATCTGTTAAAATCTTTTTGGGAAGATTATTTCTCAAGCAAATATTCACAACTCTTACATTCGTAAGCCTTAAATCTCCATCATTTAATCATTTGTTCTAAACTTTTCTGGGGAGATTTTATCTTTAAAGAAAATATTCGCATTTCTTATATTCTAAAGACTTAAATCTTCCCCATTTAATAATTTGTTTGAATCTTTCCGGAGGAGATTAATTTCTAACGAAGTTTTGGAGTAGAAACTTTCTCTTTAGTCTTGTAATCTAAGATGTTTATGAGGAAACTTGACGGAAGCCAATTTGCTATACGCCAAAAGAAGATGAATTATGTAGTAGACACTAGAGTGTTAGTAAACTCTCTCTCTCTCTCTCTCTCTCTCTCTCTCTCTCTCTCTCTCTCTCTCTCTCTCTCTCTCTCTCTCTCTCTCGGGATTTTTACGTTGATCATGTGATTACTTATTACTTATGAACGCTTGGGCAAAATCACTCAACGACCATAGTATCGGACTAGCCGGGTTTCGAACCCTGGTCCAGGATACTTTTGTGACAGTGACCTCACTACTTAGCAGCTATGATTCCGAGAATCCAGACTTTAATGTATTAAAACATATGACTTATTTGCAATATGAAAAATAAGTTTTAATCTGCTAAATATCACACACACACACACACACACACACACACACACACACACATATATATATATATATATGTATATATATATATATATATATATATATATATATATATATATATATATATCTATATATATATATATATATATATATATATATATATATATATATATATATATATATATATATATAACATTGACTTCCACTAGCATGGTTACTGATTCACTAATGACTCAATATTGCGTTATTTTCCAACGCAAATCATTAACCGATTCCTGGAATTAACAAACCTGTTAGTTTTTGAACAGCAATTACCGCATACGGGAGTATTAATTACCGCGCACGTGAACTTGCAATCACAACGCAAATGGAAATTCGTTATCGGTCGAGTGATTTTTATTACTTGACTTTTCTCGGTAAACGAAAAGTTAAATGGAATCGCATTGATTCAATATAATAACAGCTGGTTTTTTTTAAATCTCTTTTTCTGACATTTTTATCATTTGTTAAATAGCATTTAACGTACACGTGCCTAACCCACTATTCAAAGAAACAGCCACATTTTTATTTCAGTGAGACCCCCATATACATTTTCAGTATTTTTGTGATAATTACTGAGCTGGGAAATGAAACAAGACGAACGCCACAAACACTAACACACACACACACACACACACACACACACACATATATATATATATATATATATATATATATATATATATATATATATATATACATATATATATGTATATATATATATATATATATATATATATATATATATATATATATATATATATATATATATATATACGCGTACGCGCACGCATATAGCTCATATATATATATATATATATATATATATATATATATATATATATATATATATATATATATATATACATATATATATATAAATATATATATATATATATATATATATATATATATATATATATATATATATATTTATATATATATATATATATATATATATATATATATATATATATATATATATATATAAATATATATATATATATATATATATATATATATATATATATATATATATATATATATATATATATATATATATATACGTTCGCGCACCCATGTGGCCACTATATATATATATATATATATATATATATATATATATATATATATATATATATATATATATATATATATATATATATATATATATATACATATATATATATATATATATATATATATATATATATATATATATATATATATTCGTGTGTATGTGTTCAGTATGAGCGCTTACGTGCATATAGAGCACCTGAGTGTCTTTACATTAGTGAATGTGCATGTGACTATAAGAGGTGGGGGCCGTTGTGAGAGCAGTGAATAATGAATTACTGATGTAGGATTCTGCATGCAAGATTGAATCCTCTTATTGTGGGAAACAGACAAGCACAAAGCACAGATTACCATCTACTAGACAAAGCAAACAATACCCATTGCAAGATCCAGATTTTATTGAAAACATTAAGTTCATTTTCCTTCGTTACAGTTACTATTGTTAACCGGTAATTATCTCCACCAATGTAGTTAGAAGTATATTATGTTTTACCTCCGGTTTGTGTGTTTGTTTGTTTATTTGAGAACAGCTTCCTGTCCGCAATTTTAATCGTAGAGTAATGAAACTTGCAGGGATTAATTGTTATGTAAAAAACTGGAAATGAATATATTTTGGAAGGTTAAGGTCAAAGGTCAAGGTCACGGTCAAGCAAAATGTCCAATTCACGTAATCCGCCATAAGTTTGGACATCGTTGTCACAGA
>NC_090734.1:144323261-144330761 GCF_036898095.1 Palaemon carinicauda
TCGGTCTCCCACCAACCCACAAATAGGGTAGCGATGGAGTAGTCACACCCTGGTGAGAGGAGGTACCCAGAGAGGAAAGGAGCTGGGAAGGGTTGAATCTGTGACCGTGTGTGTGTGTGTGTATCTAGGTATTCATCCGTCACTTTTGACGGGTCACGTACGCTAGTAAATTAATAGTTTCTATTAGTCGTGTTGCTTTAATGTTATCCTTTAAAGTCAACTGACCAAATGAGGTGGGGCCAGTGACCCATTTCTTTGAATGGCGACAGTAGAGCAAAGATTCAAAGGATTAAAGACTATTAATGATTGTTTATTGTTGATTCTAGTGGATGCAACTGTTTACTTTGGTAGGAGATGAAAACCTTATGGAGAGAATTAAAGAAAATGTATTTATGGTATTCAAAAAGTAATAAATTCAGTCAATGACTCATATACTGTAGATGACCCATTAATGCAATTTGCCCTTTCTCAGTGGGGATACCTTAACGTGGTGAAAGGGTTTGCAGAAAAGCTGCACTAGTTAGGACCCCCATACTAGGTTGGTTTGCTGTGAGCGATCAGAAGAAAATCCCCACTATCACCAAACCGCACTGGCCAGCGTGGTGATGAAAACTGGCCAAACCCCCAACGTGAATTGACATATCTGAGGCATTTGTCCTGCAGTGGACTAGACATGAATTTATTTGTTGTTGTTATGCAATGTTTAAAAATCATTCAAATTACAATTTGATTAATTGCGATTATAACAGATATGAAGTCCTCGACTTAATGATGTGATTTAGAAAACAGTTTCAAAATGGATCGAGGATTACCATCGTAAAAGCGTTCCATCGGATTCGAATCTGATAAACCATTACTAAATTTATATACACAAGTCAATCTCCCTAATACAGAAGGCTCCAGAGAGATATGGAACTAAATATTTGAAGCATTTAAAAAGTAATTGAACAGTCATTACTCTATTTTAGTGCGGCATATACCAAGATAAAAGTGTTGTATTTTCCCGGTTATTGCCTTACTTCATTTCTAAGAGGAAAATTATACTGCATTCCATTGTATTTTTTTTTCTTATTTTTTGAGAGTTTGGGCGAAATATGAAGCGACTGGGACTCGGCCTGAAATATGTTTACTACAGTCTGAGTACCACGTTGATTGGAAATATATTTATTTTAGGAATATACTTACTTATATGGATACATACTAAATAAATATATTTTGTCAATGATCTCTATTCATTTTTTAAGCATTTGAGGTAGTCTTTTCAATGAAAGCCTTGAAAAACGAATAGATATAAATGAAAAAACTCTGATTGCAAAAGGGCTGAAATATGTTCACTACAGTCTAGGTTCCATGTTGATTAGAAATATATTTTCTTATATGGATACATACTATGGAAATATATTTTGTCAATGATCTTTATTTTGTAATTATTAGAGGTAATGTTTTCAATGAAAGCCTTGAAATACGATAGTAAATAAATGAAGAAACTCTGATTTCAAAATATTAGTAAACCAATGAGGCCTCTATCTTAAATCTCTTAGCTTGTCTGGGTTCGAATCCAAACCGGGAAAGAATATTTCATATGAATTTCAATGGTTTCAAATGAAGAGGTTAAAAATCCATTATCATCATCATCATCATCTCTTCCTACGCCTATCGACGTAAAGGGCCAATGTTAAATTTCGCCAGTCATCTCTATCTTGAGCATTTAATTCAATACTTCTCCATTCATCATCTCTCACTTCACGCTTCATAGTCCTGGGTCATTATAATTTTCACCGATACAAGACAAACAGAAACTGTGTGTGAAAAGAACAGATTCCTCACTGGGCTATTTTCCCTATTGGAGTCCTTGGGCTTATAGCATCCTGTTTTACCAACTAGGGTTGCAGCTTAGCAAGTAACAACAACAACAACAACAACAACAACAATAATAATAATAATAATAATAATAATAATAATAATAATAAAAGAGCTGTTAAATATTGCATGCAAATAGCATTAGATGACATTTCTCAACACAATTTAAGGATAACAAGATATTATAGTTCTTTTTTTCAGGTTATTTTCCTGTTTCCTCTATAGGATTTCAGTACCACTCCAATTCAAATACTAAGGACCTACAGATTGGTGAAGGCTTTCTTGGATGTATGTGTTCATCTAAATAGTTCCACTAAATTTATACCATATATATAAACATACACGCATATATACGAGTATACAAGTGTGTGTGTATATATATATATATATATATATATATATATATATATATATATATATATATATATATATATATATACGCACACACACACACACACACATATATATATATATATATATATATATATATATATATATATATATATATATATATATATATATATATATATTAGTATGCGTTTGCGTGTATGTAAACAGTACCACATAAACATTTTCAATATATTCTAAGTACGAAGTCAATTGTATAATTCATCCCAAATACAGAATCTATACAACCTTTTCCCCTTGATATCCAGAAAGGTTATAATCAATAACGCCAGACCCTCCTTACTCCCCTCGGAGGAGCCTCTAGATGGGACAGATAAAGTAAATGGATCCAGAAAAAGTGTTCTAACATAACCTGGGGATTTAATCAAAGCATCCATTCTCCATTTCATTCAACTGCGTTCTTAAAAAATTAAAATAAACAAGAACACTGTATCACGTTGATGAAAACAACTAGTGTAAATACTGTACTCGTAATCTCTCTCTCTCTCTCTCTCTCTCTCTCTCTCTCTCTCTCTCTCTCTCTCTCTCTCTCTCTCTCTCTGTTTAATTTTTTTTTGTTCAATATTATTTAAACGTTGAGGAAGAAGCACAGTAAAACTGTGTACATTCTTTATATTAACATATTTACATGCTTGTAAAAAATATATATTTACACATACAGTATATATATATATATATATATATATATATATATATATATATATATATATATATATATATATATATATATATATACATATATATATATATATATATATATATATATATATATATATATATATGTATGTGTTGTATGCATGTATGTATGTATGTATGTATACATATATATATATATATATATATATATATATATATATATATATATATATATATATATATATATATATATATATATATATACATATATATAGATAGATAGATAGATAGATAGATACACACCACGATCACCGCCACATTCTTACTTTAACTTCTGAATCATGGAGGAAACCGTATGCAGTAAACATCCATAACATTGCTGCTTTGCTTCCCGTATGTAAAGTTTGTCCAAATGCTCTTCCTTACACATACCGCACCACTAACCTCGTTCTTATACGTGTTCTCTCAATTCCCAGACCTGGGCACCCTTCTTTTCAAATAGACCTACGTCTTTTCTACCATATATCAGTTACTCTTTAGATCTTCCTCTAGCAGCCCTATCATCTTCCATTCTTCCCACAAGATCAAACCATCTATAAAGTATCTGATCCAAACTTATGCTTCAGTCAACCTTTTCAACTCCTTCAAGTATTTCAATTTTTCTGGTCATCTGTAACAATTTGTACAACCAAAGAAAAAATCATAAAACATAATCTCTAACGCTTGGGTTTCCTTCTCCACCAAGTTTAAAACAAATTTCTAAGGAAAATACTTATAAATCTAACATTACTTTCAAAAGGTCATTGGTGACTGAAATTTCTATCTATAATCATAAGAATAGCTGTAGCTCCATAGTCCTCTAGGAGTCTTGAATTGATTAATTCGTTATAAACTTCATAAGGTCATAGTTGAAGATACTTTAATTCCAAGAGTTCACTGATTTGTTAAAGTTGCTAGAACCTATTGTTGATATATTATTGGATTATTTAATGCTAGCTACTTCATCCACCTACGGCTCATAGATTGGCTTCAATAACCTTTGATTCTGCTGAGTTCATGAGTGGGTTAAATTTCATTTAAATAGCAAAAATTTATTTATTTCCTTAATTCCTTTTCCCACAGGGCTATTTTTCCCTGTTGGATCCCTAGGCCATATAGCATCTTGCTCTTCCAACTAGGGTTGTTTCTTAGCAAATAGTAGTAATAATAATACTACTACTACTACTAATAATAATCATCATCATCATCATCATCACCATCATCATCATCATAATAATAATAATAATAATAATTAGTATTTGGTTAAAATTGCTTTGCCAAAAGTGCAAAAAATAAAAAGGTAAAATCTTTGCGAATTTCTTTTTTTCAGGGATTATACGATATCCTTAAATTGGATTTGGCTGAAGAATGGCGAATACCTACAGACTTTCCTTGGAGAGAGAGAGAGAGAGAGAGAGAGAGAGAGAGAGAGAGAGAGAGAGAGAGAGAGAGAGAGAGAGAGAGATGAGATTTCCAATATCATCTTCAATTTGTTTTCATGGAGAGCCACCAAATCAAATATAGAAACGAATGTATCAATTTTTGCACAAAACGAAACGATATTTGTTCTTCCTTACAATGGGTTTATTGAATATTTGAATAACAAGTAAAATAATAATTAATTATAAATTCTAAGATATAAATTGCGATAATAATCTATATAGCTTGTCCCTTCAACGAGCTGTCATAAAATCAGGTATATTGTAAAGTGAATAAAAATCCGAATATAGCTTGTCCATTCAATGAGCTGTTATAAAATCAGATATATTCTAAAGTGAATGAAAATCAACATCAAGCTTACCATGACTGGAGTATATTTAATTACCATTTCGAAGGACCGTTCACCAAAATTTCACATGGATCACTTTTTAAATTTCATGTTACCCTCGACAGGGAGCTTAAGTGCTTTCCTCACTAAAGAGGTTAACTATTGCACTATAATTGTTCAGTGCTTACTTTCCACTTGGTAAGGGTAGAAGAGACTGTTTAGCCGTGGTAAGCAGCTCTTCTAGAAGAACGCTCCAAAATCAAACTATTGTTCTCTAGTCTTGGTGTGTGCATATTATATATATACACACACACAAATATATATATATATATATATATATATATATATATATATATATATATATATATATATATATATATATATATATATATATATATATATATATATACATATATATATATATATATATATATATATATGTATATATATATATATATATATATATATATATATATATATATATATATATATATATATATATATATATATATATATATACTCCTTACTTCTTCCTTATCATATAAGGGAAAATTACCTAAGCCCACAATTACGCAAACCAAATATAAACTCCCTCATACCCTCATAAAATGCTATATCTTCTCCCAAACTTCCAAAAAATACAAAGCACCCCACAGCCATTAAATTCTACGAGGAATGAAATGATGGAGCAACAAAGAGACTCGGGGCATTCCAGCGAGTTTATTTCTCCCAACTCCTTCAGCGGACGGAAAAGGAGTCTTTGCCCTGACGCCTCGACAACGCTAATTCTCGCCTCTGCATTTCAGTGCGAAGTTTCCTCGGATAAAAGCATAATTGGTCCGGGTCCTTGTATAGTTTAGGAGGGTCTTCTTTGCCCTTATTAGCATAGACTAGATAAGTGTCCTCGACATGGAGGTCATAGGATTCTGGTTTGGTTTATTTGTTTGTTTTTTGTTTCTTAGTGCTTCTATACAGTAAAAATATTACCAAAAATACGATTCTTCTGTTTATTTACGTTTTGTTTTCCTTCTTGGATTAAATTTCATGAATTAAGAATAAAGATTTGTTTAATCATGTTTTGTTTTCCCTCTTGGAATAAAGTTAATGAATTAAGAATAAACATTTTTTTTAATGATGCGTTGTTTTCCCTCTTGGATTAAATTTCATGAAGTAAGAATAAAAATTTGTTTAATTATGTTTTGTTTTCCCTCTTGGATTAAATTTCATGAATAATGAATAAACATTTCTGTTTGATCACGATGTTTTGTCTTCTCTCTGATTAAATATTATGAATTATGAATAAAATTTTCTGTTTGTTTAAGTTTTGTTTTCCTTATTGGATTAAATTTCAAGAATTAAGAATAAACATTTCTATCTATTTACGTTGTTTTGCTTTCCATTTTGGATTAAATTTCATGAATTAAGAATAAAAATGTGTGTTTGATTATGTTTTCTTTTCCCTCTTGTATCAAATTTCATCTTGGATAAAGTTCATTAATTAAACAAAAATTTCTGTTTATTTTTGTTGTTTCGTTTCCCATCTTGATGTAAATTTTTTTAATTATGAATAAAAAAGTTAGGAATTAGGAATGAAAATTCTAATAAGAATAGAAATTTTATTTAAATAAAAATCATGAACTAAGAATAAAAATGTTATGATTTAAGAATGAATCTTTTATGAATTAAGAATATCTTATGAATTAAGAATGAAAATTTTATGAACCAAGAAAATTTTTTTTATTAACTAAATAAAAATTTTATGAATTAGGAATGAAAAACTATCAACCAATTTACACTTCAGATAAGAGATAATTCCCCTCAATATCTTATACCGAGCCTACCCCCTATATCTTTTCTAATAAATTCCACCAGGATATGTTCGTTAAACCAGATTCTGGTAATAAACGATATTGGTGCGAGGCCTCAACCTCCATATATCTTCCTAATGACTCCCTCAACGTCGTGTATTTAAAAAAAAAAAAAATAAATAAAATAAAAAAAAGTTTCAACACATTTTTTTTTTCGCCATTTGAGCCGAATGAGAATTGATTCCGTTTATGGCCAGAATGTACCTGTTATTTGCTGAGTGACTTCAAATGGGCAGCCGAGTAGGAGAGTCGACTAAACCTTCACGTTAATGAAGACGGATGGTTCTCATGGTAATTTGGGGGCGAGAGAGAGAGAGAGTGAAGTAGTTAAGAGTGGTCTACTGTAGATGGCGATGCAGATGAAATTAGTTCGGGGATGTGGTGAAAGGTGAGTTAGAATTAAAATTTAAGTTTAATTCTTTTTCTTTATTTATTAATAGTAATTGAACAATACTTATAACAATGAAATCGCCATCATCATCGTTATCATTATCATCAGTATTCTAACTACCACTAAAATTAAGTTCTCTCTAAAAAAAAATTAAATTTTTATTCTAATTTATCTATTAGTCTTAATGGAGCAATAGTAATAACAATAAAATCACCTTCATCATCGTTATCATCATCATCAGTATTTGTATTTTACCTACCACTAAGATTAAGTTCTTCTCTCTTAAAAATGAAAAAAAAAACTTTTATTTTATTTCATTTATTTAACTTAATGGAGTAATATTAATAACAATAAAATTACCATCTTTATCGTTATCATCATCAGCATTTTCACTATCACTAAGATTAAGTTATCTCTCTCTCTCTCTCTCTCTCTCTCTCTCTCTCTCTCTCTCTCTCTCTCTCTCTCTCTCTCTCTCTCTCTCTCTCCAATTTGAATTTACAATAATGTACACTGTTAAATATTTGCAT
>NC_090734.1:144335761-144355761 GCF_036898095.1 Palaemon carinicauda
AATGCTCTCAAAAAGATGAGGCTGGTTTCAACAGAAAATTTTAAAGAGAAGAACGATAAAATTGCTGAAGCTTCCTATGTCGTAGGACTTGAAATAGCAAAGCAGATAAAAAAAACATACAATTGGAGAAAATTTTATCAAGCCTAGCGATCTCAAAATGGTGGAAATTGTGTTGGGAAATGAAATGAAGGTTCCATTATCAAACAGTACTGTTCAAAGGAGGATGGGTGACATAGCCACTGACATCAAGGATCAAGTTGTGCCGGAGATAAAGTCTTCAGCATTTGGCTTATTTTCAATTCAACTTGATGAATCAACTGATGTGGCATCATGTTCCCAGTTGATGGTGTTTGCAAGATATGTTCACTCAGGTTCATTTAAAGAGAAGTTTCTCTTTTGTTCTCCTATTGAACTAACTACCAAGGCCTCTGATATTTTGGTGAAGGTTTCATCTTTTTTTGAATCAGAAAATCTTTCGTGGGATAATGTCAGTGGGTGTTGTTCATATGGAGCACCAGCTTTGTTAGGGACAAAATCAGGATTCCAAGTATGTGTGAAAAAGCGAGCTCCAAAAGTGAAAGACATTCATTGTATGATCCATCGTCAGGCACTGGCCTAAAAAATACTTCCTGCTCCGCTAGAGAAGGTTTTGGATCAAACAATTAAGATTGTAAATTTCGTCAAGGGAGGGGCACTCAACTCACGACTTTTCAAGCAATTATGTACTGTTATAGGTTGCAACCCATCATTCGCTTCATTTTCCAACAAATGTTCTTTGGCTGTCAAGAGGAAATATAATTGAACGAGTATTTGAGCTTAGATATGAGCTCAAATTGTGTTTTGAAGTGCAAGGTAAAACAGAATTCCCTGCTGGCTGAGTGATTAGGAATGGATCATGCGTCTTGCGTATTTGGTTGATATATTTGGGCAACTGAATAAACTGAATCTTCAGATGCAACGAAAGAATACAAACATTATAAAATTCATAGATGCCTTGAAAACTATCATGAGCAAGCTTGTAAATTGGAAGAAAAGGGTAAATGCAGAAAATCATGCAATGTTTGAGAAACTGTCATCCATTCTTGATGTTTGTGGTGAAGACAAGGTGCTTCCACAATTTGCAAAAATTAAATTTTGCAGCATTTGACAGCACTGGAAAATTAATTCGGACGATATTTTCCCGAACGTAGTGATGATGAGTTGGATTTAGTCAGAAATCCATTCAAACTGTCAGTTGAAAAAGTTCCTGATGATTGTCAAGATATGTTTTTGGAGTTAAAAACTGATTCGGGTGTAAGAGATATTTTCGATGAGAAATCAATAACAGAATTTTGGCCTCTGATCTACCATTCCTACCCAAAAGTGGCAGAAATGGCTATCCGTGTATTGCTTCCGTTTGTATAAAAATATCTTTGTGAGTCAAGCTTATTCAGTAGATTAGAGGTAGAAAATGACCTGCGTTGTGCCCTTTCAAGCACTTATCCGCGTATCCCAGAATTGGCTAAGAAAAAAACAATCACAGGTTTTGTCAATCGATGAACTGTAATCTTCTGAATAAAAATAATTACAGATTTATAATATCTTGTTACCCTATCGAACTTTTTGTTTATTGCATTAGCTTCAGTTTGGCCTGTTAAGTAGTTTTTATAAATAAATAAAAAACTATTTTACTTTTATCCCTGTTTTATATATCTATCGATATTTCTAATTTGCATATAATTTGTAATATTCCATTATAAAAATAATCCATGTAAAGCTGTAAATGTATAATATATTTTGAAAAAAAAAAAAAGAAATACAAGGATTTTTAGTAATATTTGCATATTATATAAAGTGAACTTTTTGAGACACAATCTTGGAAAAGACGGGAAGGTAGGAGGGGGGGGGTGAATGACATCATTACAAATGGTGAAAGGGGTGCATGGGCCAAGAAGGTTGAGAACCCCTGCTCTAAATGGCTACTCTCAAACCATGAGCAGTAAATCCGATGGAGTCAATGTACAGAAGGTCCTCAACTTACAATTTTAATTGGTTCTAAGAAGTTGCCTGTTAGGCAAATTGTTCGTAACTTTTTTTTTTTTTTTTTTTTTTTTCGCCAAAGGTAAGCCTAACTGGACCCCATGCCTATGATTTCCAGCTACGAAAGTCAACTAATAGTCCGGTTTCATATGAAACATATATCAGGTTATTACAAATGTCATTTTTGCTTACTATATCAAATGTAATAATGTTTAATTACAGGATTTGTGTTTGTTTTTCCGAATGTTTGTAAGTCGAGTGTTTGTAAATTGGGGACCTTCTGTATAATGACAAAAACGGAAAAATAATCCCCGAGTTGATACGTTATCTGAATAGCTAATTTTCATAAAGAAAAACAAATTAAAGTTGTGTGATGTATTTCAATATCCCATCGCATATCAATGTTGTTGATTCCACTCAAAATTTTATCTAGAAATTCGAATTTTGTTTTTCGAAGTTATCCCGAAAAGGGGGAACGAGGTTCCCCTGATTTCATGATAAATTGTTTATCTTTTTTATCACAAAATGTTTAAACTCGTCTTTTACTTCTGTTGGTGGTGTTGATCTCAAAGTTCATGGAAATAAGGAATATAAAATTACAAGTTACAGTGTTTCAGCAAAAGTTATTCAAACTTACATGACATTCGGTCCGTTAAGACTAGAGTGATCAATGTGCTTGAGTATAAATATCATCTCCCATATATATATATATATATATATATATATATATATATATATATATATATATATATATATATATATATATATATATATATATAATATATATATATATATATATATATATATATATATATATATATATATATATATATATATATATATATATATATGTTTCCGGTCACGTACAGAGACCTTTCCAGACGTATAACTACTCATTTTCTCCACATCCCTCGGGTAAGGGGAGAGGAAGTAGTCATACCACAATGAGAAAGGGTACTTCGAGAGTTACACTCGGAAGCCACAAACTCCCACAAATTTATCTAAATATTTAGCCAACATTTTCGACGGGTCGCATATACTAGTATGATGAAAAAAAAAAAACATTAAAAAGGACATTGACAAATCATAAGATAAACATAGAAAATCACCAAATACTTCAATAGGCAGTTTAGTTTCAATGGAATAAAAAGAATTAAGAAAATCTTTCCAATTATTTTTTCGACTGCAAATAATATTCTGAAATGCTTGGCTGTTATCCGTCATATAGCCATTAAAGTTAGACCAAATAACTGAGGCTGGAGGTCGCTTCGTGAAATCATGTTTTATTCCTGAATGAAAATCACAGTAAAATAAATAAATACAAATCGTTAATGATATGACTGCCTACATTGCAAATCCTGATATAAAAAGGTATTCTTTTGATATGTATAAGTTACAAATGATTATGAACATTTATCAATTTCTAAATGAAAGATTTTTTCTTAAATATATTAGGAAAGTTAAAAACTATTCTACCTACCAAAGGCAGAAATCTCTGAATGTATAAATGGCAAACTATTATCCACCAAACTCTCTCTCTCTCTCTCTCTCTCTCTCTCTCTCTCTCTCTCTCTCTCTCTCTCTCTCTCTCTCTCTCTCTCTCTCACTCTCTCTTCATCAATTTCTAAATGAAGTTTTTGTTTTTAAATATATCAAGAAACATAAAAATCAATTCTACCTACCAAAGGCAGAAATAGCAGACTATTATCTACCACAGTTCTCTCTCTCTCTCTCTCTCTCTCTCTCTCTCTCTCTCTCTCTCTCTCTCTCTCTCTCTCATTCAACATTTACCTAAGGTTCCTCGCTTAACCTAACATAGGAGCCATATCCTTACCTACCGAGGAGTCCTGAGCTCCCCCTTTACACTCGTATCCTTAGCATTCCCTTAAGTGAAGTCTTAACCCTGTGTTCGCTTCCAAACAGGCTTCACTTCTAGCAAGATAAGTATAAATCATGATATTGCATCTCGTAAATCGTAAAACTAGCTTCATATTATCGTTTTTCAGACCAAGATAAACAACATTTTCTTCATAAACAAAATTAATTGGACAAGTAATTAGAAAGTTTATGCCTGTCCCAACGAACAACATTCACTCCCAAAACTCAAAACCAACAATTTATTATTCACTGGTTTAGCAGAGCAGTATAAAGGTTTAAAGGCCACTCATGAATGGCAGACGCAAGGGACAGTGACATTGCCCCAGCAAGCAAGACAGTGCCTTTGAGACTGACTATATTTACCGTGAGAGAACGTGAGAGAGAATAGAGATGAGAATGCTGAGGTGGATTCTGGAAATATCACAGCTTGAATGATAGGAAAATACGAAATAAGATGAATGGCAGACATAGTAAAGATTACAGAGTTGATAAGATTGTCATGACCGAGATGTTGTGGGCACGTGTGAAGGATGAATGGTGGGGAGGGGGTGAGGAGGCCTTGGGAGGAATCTCTTACGGGTTAAAATGTTTAAAGGCCGCTCATGAGTGGCAGAAGCAAGGGACAGTGACATCGCCCTATCAAACAAGACAATACTCTAGAGAATGACCATATTACATATGATCAGCGCCCAAGCCCCCTCTCCACCCAAGCTAGGACCAAGGAGGGTCAGGTAATGGCCGCTGATGACTCATCAGATAGACCTATATACTCCCCCATATCCCCAACCTTAGCTCACAAGGATGGTGAGGTTGCAGCGACCAAAGTAACAAATGAGTATGAACGAGACTCGAACCCAAGTCTGGAAATCACCAGGCAAGGGTGCTACTACCAGGCTACCACAACCTTGAATAAAAAGAGAGGCAGGAGAATTAGACGGCGAAATAAGGTGAAGGATGATATGGAGAGACGAGATTTGGTGGAAGAGGATGCTTTTGATAGAAGGCATTGGAGAGAACGCATCAGGAAACCGACCCCTATAATGTAGGGATAACGGTGGGAATTAAGTAACGAGAAAGTCAATTCGAAGAACCCCAAGGATAAAAACGAGTCCTTCAGCATCTGAATAGAGAGCCTCCCCTTCCTACCATCTAATAAGTCACCTCAAAGGCAATTCGCAGGAAAGATTCTTCCTCACTGGTGGTTATTAGTTTACATTTCATTAACAGAAAGGAGACGAAAGATAGGGACAGTTGGACGCAAAGGGACTGAGAGGCCAAATGTAAATAGAAGTCGCTAGGGTCACTATTCAAAGCTGCAAAGATATTCTCTCAAATGGAAAATTCCAGGAAGGAGAGCCGTTGATCTTATAAATTATAAGTTTGAGGGTTTTCGAATACTCCCCTATATACTCCATATATATATATATATATATATATATATATATATATATATATATATATATATATATATATTTATATATATATATATATATATATATATATATATATATATATATACATATATATATATATATATATATATATATATATATATATATATATATATATATATATATATATATATATATATATATATATATATATATATATATATATATATATATATATATATATATATATATATATATATATATATATATATATATATATATATATAGACAACAAATACAGCCATTTCTGGTCCCCCGCACGAATAAGACCTCAGACATGCGACTAGTCATGTCTGAGGTTTGGCCGTTTTCATCACCTCGCTGGGCACTGTGCATTGGTAATGGTGGGAGAATTTAGCCTGCTCGCTCACATCAAACCAACCTACTATGGGTGGCGCTGACTAGACCAGCTCTGCTCATCATGGCGATACCCAAACCTTTTCACCACGTCAGGGTATCCCCACTCAGAAAAGGAATAAGATGCATATTGAAATTTCCACGCCATCAAAAAGATATAGTACAAAAAAAAAAAATGCCTTACTCTAATTAAAATACCGATAAGATGATGAAAAAAAAAGACATTAGGAATTATTATAATAGGAAGTCGATGCAAAGGCAAAGAAATCAGCCATAACAACAATACAAACTGCCGAGACATATGACGTTAATCCACGTCCCTCCTTTTGAAAAAAGAAATTCATTTCGTTAGTATGCTTTTAAGACGGAGGAGCATTCAAAGAACATTGCTGTAGCATTACTTGATCCTTACTCTCCCTATAATACAGATTAATCGAGTCCCATACGTGGATGAAACCATGGTGAGGGGCAGATGGAGATGATTTGGTCATGCTCTTAGCACTCCCCAAGAGAGATTAGTACACCAAACTTTCAACTGGGCTCCACAAAGCGCTAGAAGAGTTGGAACGTGAAATAGGAGATGATGAATGGAGACGTATTGATTTAAAAGCTCATTATAGAGACGACTGGCGAAATATAACTAAGGCCCTTTGCCTCAATAGGCGTAGGAGATGATGATGATGAGACTCTCTAAACCAATCAGTCTAAAAATGTTTCCTCTGACGAAATTTTGAACTTCTTATCATGCTTCTTACAAAATTAAATCCCACACATAATTTTCTTTAGGGAAATGTTCACTAAATAGTCTGCAATATTTCTAAAATATATATTCCTTTTGAGACCAGGCAATTTCATCGGTATAAGTTCAGAAGTTCAAATGTGCAGTGAATATTATAATGTTGATCAGGCTGACATAAGCCTCCCTTCACAGTTAAAATTTATATATGTCATATATTTTAACGTTGATACCAATCTTAAAATAGTTTACATTATCTATTCATTGCTCCTCATGTAGTTTATTCATTTTCTTTCTTCACTGGGCTATTTTTGCCTGTAGGAGCCAGCCATTGGCCTTTTAGCATCCTGCTTTTCCAACTAAGGTTGTAGCCTGGCTACTACTATTACTACTACTACTACTACTACTAATAACAATAATAACTAGAGGGGCACTCAGTATAGCGCAGACCTCCGCCCCGGCAGCTTATTTCTCGACCTTTTGCTCAACGTTGACCTTTACGTGTCGTAACATGTATTAATTGCCGAGGATTTTAATACCCTCAAATATAAACCAATTTTGAAGTCCCTGTGACAAGTATGTCCAAACTTATGGCTGATTACGTGAATTTGACATTTTGCATGCCCGTGACCTTGACCTTTGACCTTGACCTTCCAAAATTTAATTATTTCCTGATTCTTGCATAACAGTTAATCCCTGCATATTTCACTACTCTACGGTTAAAATTGTGGCCATGAAGCTGTTCACAAACAAACACACACACAAACAAAGACACAAAACATCAAGGTCTAAAGAATACAAGGTCTACCCATCAGCGGCCCAAACTGTGTTCTCTACTGCGCAGGCTAGCCATGCGGTTATTGATGACGTCACACCGCCCCGTGGTCTGATTTACCAGCCTTTGTTTTCCGGTATTTACTATTTTACAGTTTGCTTACAAGGAAGCTGATGTTCAATATTTCAATCTTTCTTCCATTTCTACGTTAAATAGTTGTGTTAGTATATGTTGGATGTCGAACCATAAATTTTAAAGACCGTTATCAAATTATTTAAGGACAAATCACAAATAATTTTGAGCGTGTTTCCACCTAATGATTTGATGAAGGCAGCATTGCCTATAAATGTAGTTATGACTAAGATTCAGATACTCTTTGTGCTCTAAAAATTATACTATCATTTAGATAGAACTAGCGAGTTTTCCTGTAATGTTTATATTTAACGACCTAGGTCCTACCAACGGTAGTCTATGGAAATCTCTAAGCATAATTGTGCATAATTCGATGATTGAAAATCCAGCATCACCGATCGCGTTGTTTGTGTCTTTGCTGATGCTCCACATCTCATGAGACTAATAAGAAACAATTTCTTTGATAATGGCTTTCAGCAAAGTGACGGTGATTTTGTCCACTGCTCTTCGCTAAGGGAACTTATAATGTAAAAGTGATCTGAAAATATCACATAAATTTGGAGAAACATATAAATGTCAGTGGCTTTCAGCGTATGAATGGAAAATTAGCTGTACAATTGATATTAGAAACAATTACGAAATCGCTTAAATATTTCTGTAGCAAAAGATTATTTTTAGATAAGCATTGGGAAGAAATAAGTCAATTTATCTCTGGAGTTCCGTACGAAATTAATACGGGTTGATCTTACAAAATCAGGATGATTTCATCAATTGCAAGACACCGAGTAAAATCATTGAAGCTAATGGGAAATAATTGTCTTTATTCATTCCAAATAGGATTGGCAGTTTCTTGTGAATCTTTGCCAATATTGTTAAAAAGGAGAAAATTATATTTTATTGACTTATAGAATGAATCAAGATGGACTTGAACATTTCCTTACCTTTTTGTGATAAATGGAAGTCTGCTATCAGCACCTAGCGTTAGATACAGTTAAATAGTATCTATTAGAGAAAGACGGTTACCTTATAAGGTCAAAATATAATACAGATCCCAATTGCAAAATAGATAACTTAACAGCTAGAACCTTTTATATTCTTGATAATAATTCTCTCTCTCTCTCTCTCTCTCTCTCTCTCTCTCTCTCTCTCTCTCTCTCTCTCTCTCTCTCTCTCTCTCTCAAGATAAAGATGAAAAATCGCTACAACGTGATCTAAGGCTATATGCGATGATATTTTGTCTGCCCGATGAATGCGACGGTGAAGGAAATGATGTTACAAAAGTATAGGGGAAGTTGATAATTGGACATATGGATTATGCAAAATAGAAAGGTCTAGACTGTTTCGCCGGTTCCATTGCCCTCAAGTTTCCCTAATGCACAAATCTGTATTAAAGGGGGACGATTCGTGGGCAGGTATAATTAGCTCAGCAAATAAGGAATTAGTGAAGGCATCAAAAGAATTTACTGATCCGATAAAGAATATTGAAAAAAGAAAAAAATAAAAGTTATCACAGAGTAGTAAAAAATAGCATTAGATATTCCTAGTAAAATGGGATTACCACTTTAAGTCACTTATTTTGTTCGTTGACGAAATATTTTTAGAATAATAATATTAACTAAAAGAAATAACTTCTGCAAGGAAAATAACTATTAAAGTTAGAAGATTGTAAAATGTAATAATCATGATCACTTATTTCTATTGTGTTTGTACAACTTTATTTTAATAGATATTTTTAAGATTTAGTTTTGAGTCATTAGTAAATGATTAGTTTAGAAATGTATCTAAATATGCATGCACATTGCTTAATTGTACATTTGGTGAAACAATATTTCCATAAAGGATTTGGATAATATTTGTTCTTTTCTGATATGCGACTTTTTAAACCATTTTCCTTAAAAACTTTCTCACAGGAAGTATTTTGTAACGAAATTTAGTCATCAAAATAGCTTATAATATTAATTTTTTTCTGAAATAGAAATGTTATTTTCAACGGGATAATGAAGAAAACTGAACTTTTGCAAAGCAAGCTAATGCTGAATGGTACTCTTTCGCAGGCCAATGGAGCTCTGTGACGTCACGAAACTTACCCCCACTTAACGTTTACCCCTCTAATCCCCGCTAACCCCCAATTTACCTGCGCGTGGGTTGACCTCGTATTCTATAGACCTTGCAAAACATAACCTATTTTCAACTTCGTTGGCTGAGGTAATAATAATAATAATAATAATAATAATAATAATAATAATAATAATAATAATAATAATAATAATAATAATAATACGAAGTTGACGCTCACGACTTATAAGAAATTTCAATAAAAGAAAACTTATAATACAAAAACTCAAATTCCTTTAAACACGAAAACTCAAAACTCAAATTCCCTTTTAAAACGTTGGAATCCATAACGGGAACGTTTAGCGGAACGGCTTCATTACACTATGAACCAAATAACGTTTGGCCAATAAAAGGCTCGTAGTCCCATTTGCCTGGGAGGGAATCTCATCTTTATGTTTGTTATTTCCTGCGGGAGAAGAAGAACCTATTGACGATGGTCGCCCGACCGAAAGAAATGTTAGATTCTGTTCAAGAGGTCGGTTTGATCCAGGTTCTTTGTATGATTTACTTATTTTATCTTTATCAATAAATCAAATTTATTTCATTCAATAGAAACTGGCCTTTGTATTATAATGGTACTTTAAATATGTTAAGTGGGAATACTTGTGCATTTCGTTTTTCCATTTACATTACTTTTACTTTAGATTTGTTACGTGTTGTGGTGGCCTTGTGGTAGTGTCCTTGCTGCTGATTGCCAGACTGGGGTTCGAGTCCCACTCAAACTCGTTAGTTCTTTTGGTCGCCACAACTTCACCATCCTTGTGAGCTTAAGATGTGGGGTTTGGGTGAGCCTATAGCTCTATCTGCTGAGACATCAGCAGCCATTTCCTAGCCCTCCTTGGTCCTAGCTTGGGTGGAGAGGGGGTTTGGGCGTTGATTATATGTAATATGGACAGTCTCTAAGGCATTTTCCTGCTTGATATGAAAATGTCAGTGCCCCTTGCCTCTGCCATTCATGAGTGGCCTTTAAACCTTTAAAGTTTGAATACTTGTACATTTCTTTTTTTTTGCATTTGGATTATAATTGTGCTTTTGATTTGTTAAATGTGAATACATGTTCATCTCATTTTTGTTGTTGTTGTTGTTCCTGTGTAATTTGCTGATAGTATAAAATAGTAAATTGAAAATATGCTTTTTTTTTTTTCTGAAATCAAATATTGCCTATATAGGTTACATTTTGAATAATATTTATAAAAAAGTAATATTCCCTCTGACAAAAAAAAAAAAAAAAAAAAATATAATAAAAAACGCTACAAATGTGCAAAACCACTTAAACGATAGATATATGGAAAAAATATAACACATAAGCTATAATAACATCCTAGACCAAGATAACGATAAAAAAGCAAGTTTTATTTACTCTATGGCCCATAATACGACCTTATTGTCAATCTTCCAATAAACCTGATTGAAATACGTTCCCATCCAACCTCTCTTATCATTCCATCTCTCTCCATCTCTCTTCTCCATCTCCATCATATACGGTCTCTGTCCCTTACAGAACATTTCATGTCTCTCCATCTCTCTTCTCCATCTCCATCATTCACGGTCCCTGTCCCTTCCAGACCGTTATTCCAGTCGGACGACTCCTTCCCTCAACTTATTGCTGGATCAGCGGAACATCAGCATTTCCAGACTAACAGGAGTTAATGTCGGCCTACTTAATCTACTTAATCTTACCCGAATTGAATACAGCGACTGAATGGCATGGAGGGATGAATACTGATCGCCAGGTAATCCGAGAAAGGTTATTTCTTCAGCAATCTACGAAATTGCATCGCTCCTCATTTTCATATTTAAATAGACGTGACAGGACAATGCCCCAGAGACTGACCATATATGATAGTGCCCAAGCGCCTCTCCACCCAAGCTAGGACTAAGGAGGGCCAAGTAATGGCTGCTGATGACTCAGCAGATAGACCTATGGGCTCCCCCAAACACCCCCATCCTTAGCTCACAAGGATGGTGAGGTTTCAGCGACCAAAGGAACTAACGAATTTGAGGGGGGATTCGAACCCCAGTCTGGCGATCACCAGTCAGAGACGTCGTATCATCGGCCACCACAACGAAACTTCTGATGCAACAAAATTTTTCAAGACCAAACAAATCCTAGCTCGTTGATATTTATTGAAAAGCTCTCATCAAGACCTTGCCAATAAATGTGAACATGCTATTAGGTGATTTAAAACCATGCACCCATGTTTCGAATTTTGGCAGCGAAAGGGTTAATTAGATAGGGAATTGAGTTTTTTCCCCTATTTCAAGGAGTGTGTTTTGCCGCCACACCCCCCCCCCCCCCAAAAAAAAGGAAGAAGATGATTAATTAAAATTTCATAATCTATTTCCGCATATTGTGTTGACGAGGAACAACACATAGAAACAGGAATAAAAGCATTTTCTATATAACTTTAGCAATATAGTTATCCAGGTTCCTTTCAATCGTATGTATAACACTGAATAAGGAAATAAAGGCCGTTAGTATGCTCTCCTATTATTATCATTTATAAAGAAACGTTTCTCTATAAGAGGTAAGAAAATTTGCCCGTCTACACTGGTAAAGAAAGACCATAAACAGACGTAATTGTAACATGTCTTAGACCTTTGTTCAAACAGTGGACTAGTTACAGCTTATGATATATATATATATATATATATATATATATATATATATATATATATATATATATATATATATATATATATATATATATATATATATATATATTTATTATATATATATATATATATATATATATATATATATATATATATATATATATATATATATATATATATATATATATATATATATATATATATATATATATATATATATATATATATATATATATATGTTTGTGTGTACGTGTGTATGTGCGTGTATATACACATATATGTATTCATGCATGAATGTATAATTCATATACTGATATTGTGTATACGGCTTCTAGTACGGGAAAAAAAAACTCTAGGAAGCATATCATATAACATATACAATAGCTTGTAATCTGGCACGAGCACACTGGAGAGAGAAAAATAAAAATAAAAAAGGCCGCCTTTATAAATGATATCAAATTGAACATTATTTTCTGTATAATACCCTGCTTCTTAATATGACGCGGATTTAATTATTATTATTATCATTATTACTTGCTAAGCTACAACCCTAGTTGAAAAAGCCGAATGCTATAAGCTCAGGGGCTCCAATAGGGAAAATAGCCCAGTGAGGAAACGAAACCAGGAAAAATAAAAAATTTTAAGACGAGTAACAACATTAAGATGAATATTTCCTATATAAACTATAAAAACTTTGACAAAACAAGAGAAAGAGAAATTATATAGAATAGTGTGCCCGAATGAACCCTCAAGCATACCGAGCGTATCAAATTATATTCATTCTGTGACATACCTCCGTTTGAAATATGCATAATGAAATGTATTTCGAAAACAGACCCAAATTAAGTATTTCTTTTCGTAATATTCTCCGAGTTTATGAACTTTTGTTTTGAACATTTCATAACAATTATGAACATATCATAATATGCTCTTTCTTAATTGCATTTTTATGTCACATATTTTAAAGCAATTCTAAAAGGAATTTCCGGGAGTAACTGAGCCTAAAATTAACTAAATAAAAAACAAAATGAAAAATAAATAAATAAATAAAAAGCTTCTGAACATCATCATGAATTTGTAATGAAAAAAAAAAAGTATACATCTAGTACCTCCTATAATACAAAAGAGGAAAAATATATGTACATTTTATTTTCTCTCTGAATCCAAGCAGTATCCAGATATTTCACGAAGCTCTTCACAGTTACAAAAAAAAAAAAAAAGAAAAAAAAAAATACAATGAAACGTAAGTAATACCATTGGTAAAAACACCTATTGTTTTCATGAATCTCCACAACAGAATTCTAGAAAAAAAGGGACAGGTTGAATAAGAAAAAAAAAAATCTTTTTTTAAATGTTGCCAAACTGAAGCAGCATTTATGAAAATTTTTCTTTCTTTCTAATGAAAAAAAAAAAGGAAAAAACCTCTCCTCCTCCATTACTAAAGTTAACAGAAATAGAGAACGTGTTATTTTTTGTTCTATATTTCATTTTTATGATATTTATTTTGAAAGAATAATAACATTCGCAATGTACTATGGAATAGTAACTTTTGAATGTAACGCCACATGTGTGAAATTAACACATTCGAATGGAGTGTTATATGTAATGTGGATTAATAACTCTAGCCTGTAATGTGGAATAATAGTATTTTTAATGTATAATATAATGTTACATGTGAGACAATAATGTTTGTTAAGGTGGATGAATAACATGGATAATGTGAAAATAATTTTAATGTAGGAGATTTGCATTTGTTAATTCTGAAATGCCACTTGTGAATGTGGAAAAATAACATTTGCTAATTTTGAAAATAATAACAATTATGAATCCGGAAAAATAACATTTGCTATTTAAAAAAAAATGTGAATGTGGAAAAATAACACTTGCAAATTAAAAAAAAAAATATTTATGAATGTGGAAAAATAACATTGGTCAATTTTGACGAAAATATTTGTGAATGTGGAAAAATAACGTTGACTAATCTAGAAGATAATAAAATTTGTGAATGTGGAAAACAGCATTTGCTAATTTTGATAAAAAAAAATAACATTTGTGAATGTGGAAAAATAGCATTTGCTAATTCTGAAAACAAAAAATATTTGTGAATGTGAAATAATAACATTTGTTAATGTGGAAAAATTGCAATATCACGTAATGTGGAATGATAATTTAATGGGACAAATGAATGAAAAATTTCCACATTTGAAACGTAAGCCATTAGAAGAGTTGGAAGACCCAGACCTACATGGCCGAGAACTATGAAGTGTGAAGTAGATGATGAATGAAGAAGAATTGAATTAAAAGCTCAAGACAGAGACGATTGGCGAAATCTAACCGAGGCCCTTTGAGTCAATAGGCGTAGGAGGAAATGATGATAATTATGATGATGATGATGGTGATGAAACGTAAGTGTCATCACACTGTTAAAAGCAGTGATGATTTTGTAAAAATCGTAAGATTTTCAGAGTAATTTTTACATGCTAGCATAACTTTAATTTCCAGCCATTAAACTTGACTTCATTTAGACTTCATGTTATATTTTCTTATACATACCATTTAAGAATTTTACTCATTTACCGTGTTTTTTTTTTCTTTTTTTTTTATTATTGTCCTTCATTAATTTCGAATTGATTTTCCGTCAAGAGAACATTCTATCGCTATCATACATAACGATATCTCTCTTCTCATTTCCTTTTTCTAACACTTGCTCCACAAGGCACTAGAAGAGCTGGAAGGCCCATGAAGCGTGAAGTAGATGATGAGTGGAGAAGTACTGATTTAATGCGACAAATGAATGAAAAATCTCCACATTTGAAACGCAAGGCACTAGAAAAGTTGAAAGACCCAAGTCTACATGGGTGAGGACTATGAAGCGTGAAGTAGGAAATGATGAGTGGAGAAGTACTGATTTAAAAGCCCAAGATAGAGACGACTGGCGAAATCTAACCAAGGCCCTTTGCGTCAATAGGCGAAGGATATGATGAGGGTGATGAATTTTTATGTATTTAGATTTACTATTATTCTTTTCCATATTTTCTCTCTCCCCTTTTCCTTTATTCCAGTCCGAGCACTTTACCCAAATTCTCGTAAAATATAAAAATATAAAACTTTTAGCTTGAAGGTGAAAATAATGAAGTGGAAGTGTCACAGATAAAAATTCTTAGGGGAGAGTGATTTAATGTTCGTTTTAATATAATTTTGAAAAATTCTTTACATTCCAATCATGGAAATTTATGATATATATCATTCTATATCGGTAATATGAGAAATGTATATAGAAATGCATTTACAACTGACTACTACGTTCCATCAGCTTGGACGCTAATCATATGCATATATGGTCAGTCTCTAGGGCATTGTCCTGCTTGCTCGGGCATTGTCACTGTCACAGATTTTGCCCGTCTTAACTTCAAGGTCATGAAATGTTATCTACAGATTATCTTAAATGATTGCTCTATCTGTATTATATGATGATGAAGCTAATCAAACATTATTAATCATTGTTCTCTAGTCGTGGTAGTGCCATAGCTTCTGTACCATGGTCTTCCACATTCTTTTGTTAGAGTTCCCTTGCTTGAGGGTACACTTGGGCACGATATTCTGTATTCCTCACTGTGATATTTTCCCTGTTGGAGGGCTGGGGCTTTTAACATCGTGTTTATCCTACTAAGGTTATAGGTTAGCTTGTAGTAATAATAATAATAATAATAATAATAATAATAATAATAATAATAATAATAATAATAATAATAATAATAATAATAATAATAATAATAATAATAATGATAATAATAATAATAATAATAATGCGTATTTATAATCTTAAGTTTAATTAAAAATACATAAATCTAAATTTACAAACCTTAACTGTACAAATGACAGTTGTGTTCTACACCACTTATTTATTAACTAGAAACACTCACTTATCGAAACATGCCCAAAAAAATTTATAGATTAATAATTTTTCACTTTAAATTCACCAAGTGATAAAATAGTTCTTACCTCTAAACATTAAAAATTACCAAAATTAACTAGAAAAGAACTATAAACCACAATAGTGGTAATTTATTAAAGACAAAAAGGAAATAGATATCAACCGAAATTAGAAATAAAAATGAATGCTGTAGACGTAGGCTCCTTAATTGGAGCCCTACAAATGATTCATAAAAAATTAGATGCCAAATTTGCCTCCATTTGAAGCCTAATTTCCTCCTCAAACTCAGATCTTCAACGGCGTTTATACTTCATCAAAATTTTTGAAGTTTGTCGATCTTTTCTTAATTTCTCTCCATCGACGGAATGAAGAGGCGATAATCTTCGATATTTACATTTCAAGTCTCTCTCTCTCTCTCTCTCTCTCTCTCTCTCTCTCAAGGATATACATACGGAGGTAGCTCTCTCTCTCTCTCTCTCTCTCTCTCTCTCTCTCTCTCTCTCTCTCTCTATCAAGGATATACATGGGGAGGAAGCTCTCTCTCTCTCTCTCTCTCAAGGATATACACGCAGAGGAAGCTCTCTCTCTCTCTCTCTCTCTCTCTCTCTCTCTCTCTCTCTCTCTCTCAGTTTTGTATCTGTGTGCCAGTGAGTGATTACACTTTTGCGACCCTATAAATATCATGATTTAACGCGGATAACAAAAGGCTATCGAGTGCAATATAGCTACAAGTTTTCGTGAATAGTCAGTGATTAGTTTGAGGTCGGAGAAGTGGGATAAAACGTCGGCATAGAATAGTTATCTTGTGAATTACTAAAAATCTAATCAAGATGGCTATGTACAACACGGGCAAGGCTTGGAGAGACATCGCTGGGCTCAGCAAAAATAAATTCCATGAGTTGGCGAAACAGGAGCTCGACCGTCTGATAACAGAGGTCACTAGTAACGTCAACCAATGTGACGGAAAAATATTCGCAGACATATTGAAACAATATGATCCAATAAACTGGAGCAAATCTGCGGAAAACATCAGCAAAATAATAGAAGAAATTCCAAAGAAAATCCAAGTGTTAAAGAGACTTATAAAGAAAGTCTACATCAATCAACACATTCCATTAAAGAACAATAAAAAGTCCAATATGGTGAATATGCTGATTGATGCAATGGGAAAAAGAATGCCAAAATGGTGTAATACATGTAAGATATGGTATTCCATTAATAATCCTCAACAATTGATTAGAAAATGTGATGCCTGTCATGTCCCAACACATCCCACATGTGCTGAAATACAGCAAAAAATAAAAAATAAAGACACAAAGGTATTCTGCTCAACATGCTTAGTCTGGATAGAAAATATAATTAAGTCGAGACTAAATCTGCTAATAGTTGAAGATAAAGAAGAGGAAGAAGAAGAAATAGAAGAAGAAGAAGAAGAAAAAGAAGAAGAAGAGAACAATGAACAGGATATGTGTAAGGATGCAGAAGAAATCATTGATATAACCTATGATGCCATCCAACAACATACTTATGAAGAAATAAATTACCAGATGGAAACAAATAATAGACCCAAGAGACTCTACCCGGACCTACATAATTTTAGGGAAGAGCAAGAACAAGAAAAAATAGAAAAGAAGGATATAGTCTGCAATATGCTGAAAAGAGGGAATTGCAGATTTGGCGAAAGATGCTACTACAAGCATCCAAAGATATGCCATAATTATGAAATATATGGTAAATGTGCGTATTTAGACGGATATGGAGACGAATGCAGAGATCTCCATCCAAAAATATGCAAAAACCTAAAAGAAGGAAAAGGATGTATTTACAACAAAAAATGTCGATATATGCATCCTGCAACCATGAATGAAAGTAAGAAAACTCAGCAAACTGAAAAGAAAAATGAAAGCAAAAAAGAAACAAATAAAGAAACAAAAAAGCAGGCCGTGTATATACCGCGCTTTGAACCAAGAGCCCCAAGATATGAGGCCTTTCAACCCAAACCTGCACATTTAGAGCCCAACTACAAAGAATGCATCTATAATGCCAGGGGTTGGTGCAGATATGGGGGACAGTTGCAGGTATACACACACAAATAAATATGAAGGCGAAAGAGCAAATATAATAGAAAAGTTGGATTTTTTAATGGCAGAATTCCGGGAAATGAAGAAAAGAACATCATATCAGAACAGGAAGGAAGCATGGGAGAATCCATATTATTACCAATATTAAATAATGGGGATGAAACACAAACCATAATAGTAATGAATGCACAGGGTTTAGTCACGAGTAACTCTAAAAGGAAAATAGAGTTCTTAGAAGAACTAACCCAAATTGGAAAAATAGATATATTAAATATAAGTGAAACATGGTATTCCCAAGAGACTGGCAGTGATGACCAGATAAAGGGTTTCCAAACTTATAGATCAGACAGAAAAAAATAGGAATCAAGGGGGAACCGCAATATATGGAAGAGACATAAATCAAGGAAAAGTATGTGAAAAATACAGCAACACAGAATGTGAATTGATTGCGGTAGAATTTGAATTTGAAAAACTAATGAATATTGTAGTTTACAGACCCCCAAACACTAAGGAGTTTGACATAATAATAGAAAAAATAGATGATATATGTAGAAACCATAAAGACTGGAATATACTCCTATCCGGAGATTTTAACTTTCCTTTCGTGGACTGGAAAGAACGGATAGAAGAAAGTGGTTGTATGTATACATATAAAAAAGATAGTAATAGTAGCGCAAAAGATAAGAGGCAATTTGAAAAGCTTCAAGATATGCTATTAGAACATAATATGCAACAAATAAACCACATTCCAACAAGAAAGGAAAATGTCCTAGATCTAGTATTTGTGAATGAGGTGAATTATGTTAAAGAAATAATAGTGTATAACACGGGAATTTCAGACCACAATGTCATAGAATTGATAGTTCATTCCAAAGCAAGTGATCACAGAATTAATAAAAGCACAAAACTTTGGGAAGGATATGGAAAATATAACTTTTACAGTAAGAATATAAAATGGTCAGAAATAAATGAAGAACTGAATAAAGAATGGAAAAATGTATTTATAAGTGATAATATACAGGTAAATACGGATATACTGTACAAAATACTGGAGAAAATTGTTGAAAAATATGTACCGAAAAAAAAAAAAATAAACAAAAGACGTGCATACCAAGAGACAGAAGGATCTTATTTCAGAAAATTAAAAAGTGGAAGAAAAATCTTGCAAAAGAAAAAAATGTGTGGAAAATGAGGGAAATAAAATGTAAGATAGAAAATGCAGAACAAAAGATTATACAGTCGAAAGAAAATGAAAAAAGGGACTTAGAAGAAAGGACACTTCAAAATATAAAAAGAAACCCCAAAGTACTTTACTCCTATGCAAAAAAAGATGAATAAAAGGAGAATAGAAATAGGCCCTCTAAGAATTGAAGGACGGCTAACGAATGAAAAAAAGGAAATATGCAACATATTAGCAGAAAAATATAAGAGTGAGTGCGAATGAGAATAATGAAAAAAAATGACAGAAGAAAATGTTGAATATCTAACGGATATAGATATTAATGAAGCAGATATTGTCACGGCTATAAACGAAATTAAAAATGGATCGGCAGCCGGACCAGATGGAGTTCCAGCGATTTTGTTAAAAAAAATGCAAACACTATCGCGAAGCCACTTGCAATACTGCTAAGACAGAGTATAGATATGAGCGAGATATATGTTAAACATAAATTAGCTTATATAACCCCTATCTTCAAAAGTGGATCAAGACTAGAGGCAAGCAATTATAGACCTGTTAGTCTAACATCACATATTATGAAAGTGTATGAGAGGGTAATAAAAAAGAAAATAATGAACCATTTGGTCAAAAATAATTTGTTTAATATGGGTCAACACGGTTTCGTACCTGGAAAAAGTACACAGACCCAACTGATAGCTCACTATGAAAACATATACAATAATATGA
>NC_090734.1:144378261-144382367 GCF_036898095.1 Palaemon carinicauda
GAGGAAACTGAAAACTTTCTTATTCAGCGAGTGTTTTAGCAGTGATGATCAAACAGTAAGCGAACAATACGCATTATGAAATGTTAAATGCTCCCGAATGAACATCATAGAACGACCGTGGAGTTCCTGTAGAAAGTATAGTTCCCCTGCTGTACAGGACCAGATAAGCAGCCCTTAAAGTAAAAGGGAAAAGCGAATGACTTATTTAAATACAGCGTCTAGCTACCAAACGCTTTCAACATCGCGTGACTGAAAAAGGCTTTCCGCAAATTCCTCGAAATATAACCGTCTCTTGTCTTTAAGGCAAATCACCCCAGCTGATGACCAGTTCTTGTTCCCAAAATGGAAAAGAAATATATTTTTGAAAGATTTACCTCATGAAACTTAGAAAATATATAAACAAAGAAAATTAAAGATGTCAATTTTTTTCGGACAGCCTATCCCATGATTAGCATGTTGAAAGAAACAGTTTTGGGATAAAAAGTGTAGCAATCACTTAAGCTTATGGCATACTGCTTTACCAACTAGAGTTATAGTCTAGCTAATAATAATAATAATAATAATAATAATAATAATAATAATAATAATAATAATAAAAAATAATGATAATAATAATAATAATAATAATAATAATAATAATAATAATAATAATAATAATAATAATAATAATAATAATAATAATAATATGTTATTCTAAAACTTCCTTTACAAAGTGAAATAATAATTCGAATGATCTGTGCCATTAGAACTCTTAATATTCTCTAATCTCTTTTTTTCTCTTTCGAGTGAACGTTTATATTCACTATTATTTTAATTATATTTTCCTCTATATTCGTATTTTTTTTATCAAATCTTTTTCTGTTCCCTTTGCACTCACCTTTATTTCTCTGTCATATCAATCTTCAGCATATCTTTTCACTTGGTCTTTATTCCTATTTCCTTCAGATTTATCTTTCCTTCTTTTTTCTTTACAAATATCTCTCTCTCTCTCTCTCTCTCTCTCTCTCTCTCTCTCTCTATCTCTCTCTCTCTCTCTCTCTCTCTCTCTCTCTCTTCTTTAAAACTTATCTCCCATCTTTAAATCTTCAACACATCTCTTTCCCCTGTTCTTTATTCCCATTTCCTTCAGATTTATCTTTTCTTCTTTTTTCTTTACAAATCTCTCTCTCTCTCTCTCTCTCTCTCTCTCTCTCTCTCCAAATATATCTCTTCTTATGACACCTTTGAATCTTAAAAAAAATAATCTCTCTCTCTCTCTCTCTCTCCTCTCTCTCTCTCTCTCTCTCCCTCTCTCTCTCTCTCTCTCTCTCTCTCTCTCTCCTTTACAAATTTATTTCCTTTTTCCTACCACCTTTAAATCTTTAACCTCTCTCTCTCTCTCTCTCTCTCTCTCTCTCTCTCCTTCACAAACTTATCTCCTTTATATCATCTTAAAATCTTCCACAATTTTCGATCTCTCTCTCTCTCTCTCTCTCTCCTCTCTCTCTCTCTCTCTCTCTCCATTCATTTCACGGTCTATGTAAACATGAAGCAAAGAAATTAATTTACAACACCATCTCTGCAGAACCTTGAAGTTAATTGGATTAACCAGAAGGTAATTGTTCATGTGTTTTCTTTGTCGGCTTTTCATCTATTTCGATTTACGTAGGATTCAAAAATTAAGGTAATTAATCCATTCTCTTTCTAGTATTTTGAAAGAGAATTGTAAATCATTTAGGTTACAAAATGGTTGAATCAATGTTATAACTTTGGGAAAGCTTTCTAATATTTTAACATATAAGTGTTTATCATTTAGATTAAACAATTCTTCGAACAATGGCGCAAGTGTTTATCTTTTAGATTAATCAATTATTCAAACAATGGCGTAGGTTAGGTAAGCTTTCAAATTTTTTTAAATATAAAGTGTGAATTATTTAGGTTACAAAATGTTTAGATTAAACAATTATTCGAACAATGACGTAAGTGTTTATCATTTAGATTAAACAATTATTTGAACAATGGGTCAAGTTTAGGTAAGCTTTCTAATATGTTATAATATAATCATTTATCATTTAGATTAAACAATTATTCAAACAATGGCGTAGGTTTAGGTAAGCTTTCTAATATTTTGAAATATAAATTGCGAATTATTTAGATTACAAGATAATTCGAACAATGGCGTAAGTTTAGGTAAGCTTTCTAACATTTTAAAATACAGGTGTTTATTATTTAGATCAAACAATTATTCGAACAATGGCGTAAGTTAGGTAGGCTTTCTAATATCTTAAAATTAAATTGTGAATTATTTAGGTTACAAAATTATTAGGTAAATGGATATTCATTAGCTTAAAAAGAAATAATTAAAATAAAGGATGTGACCCAGGTTCGCTGAGAGAGATTATGGTTAAAAGAGAGATATAATAATTGCACAACGGAAATAAAAATAAAAGGGTAAGATTAAACGATATTAAAAGGGGAGGGAATCATATACCGGAAACAAGGATAACGTTTACAGAAGAAATTATTTATTTGAATCTCGTGATTCAAAAGCAACAAAGAATATCAATGGAATGACTGTAAGAATTAACAATTGAGCATAAATGTTTTGAAATGATGCGATAAAAAGGTAAATGCTGTGCAAAAAGCAATAAAAAAAGATAAAGAAAAATAAAGATAAGAATAAAAACAAGAAAAGTTAATGAAATACACGCTAAAGGAAACGTCAATGAAAGGAAATATGTTGAATAAAAATAAAATTGTAATTATAAATAATTTTCATACATATACAAAAAAAAAAAAATTAAACGAAATGCAAACAAAATCCAAAGCAAAAGATGTCACAAATAAAAAAAATCAGGCGTTACAAAGATGATGATCAACTTTAAACTTCCTCATAACTTCGGTCCTACGAGAGACCCTTTTCTTCAACTTGAAATTGAAATATAGCAACTATTTAAAGATTCAAAGGCTGCTCATGAATGGCAAAGACAAGGGACAGTGACAGTCACCTAGAGATTGACCATTATACATATATGATTATAGCCCAAGCCCCCTCTCCATCCAAGCTGTAACCAGGGAGGGCTAGACAATGGCTGTTGATGGCTCAGTACAGAAAGAGAGAGAGAGAGAGAGAGAGAGAGAGAGAGAGAGAGAGAGAGAGATTCATCTATTATGAAAGTGTGAAATAACAAATAGTTGACGAAAGATTGAAAGATTTACCTTTTTTTAAGATACTTACCAACGCACAATTCCAAACGGATACCTTCTCTACGTTCAGTGTAAACATGAAGCAAAGAGATTAATTTACAACACCATTTCTGCAGAACATTGAAGTTAATTGGATTACCCAGAAGGTAATTGTTCCCGTGTTTTCTTTGTCGGATTTTGATCTATTTCGATTTACGTAGGATTCGTAAACTAAGGTAATTAATTCCTTTCTCTTACTAGTATTTTGAAAGATAACGTATGATTTATTTAGGTTACAAAATGGTTGACACAATGTTATAACTTTAGGTAAGCTTTCTAATATTTTAAGATATAAGTGTTTATCATTTAAATTAAAAAAAAAATTCGAACAACGGCTTAAGTGTTTATCATTCAATTATTCGAACAATGGCGTAAGTGTTTATCATTTAGATTAAACAATTACTAGAACAATGGCGTAGGTTTAGGTAAGCTTTCTAATATCTTAAAATATAATTATGAATCATTTAGGTTCAGAAATAATTTGAACTATAGCGTAGTTTTAGGTAAGCTTTCTAATATCTTAAAAATATAATTGTGAATTATTTAATTTATAAAATAATTCGAACAGTGGCGTAGGTTTAGGTAAGATTTCTAATATCTTAAAATATAAATGTGAATCATTTAGGTTACAAAATTATTAGAACAATTTAGAAACTTTAGGTAAATTGATATTCAATAGCTTAAAAAGAAATAATTAAAATAAAGTTTGTGACATAGGTGAGAAAAATTATGGTTAAAAGAGAGATATATTAATTGCAAAACAGAATTAAAAATATAACAGAGTAAGATAAGCGATATTAAAAGGGGAGAGAATCACAGACCGGAAACAAGGATAACGTTTACAAAAGAAATCATTTATGAGAATCTCGTCACTGGTAATG
>NC_090734.1:144382867-144395367 GCF_036898095.1 Palaemon carinicauda
AATATCTTATTTTTTCTCAATTTTATTTTTCAATTTTGAATACATTTCCTCTGAAAACATTTTGATTCAAATAAAAAGACGTCCCATGTAAGGATTCGAGCTTAGTCTGCTAGAACTGATTGGGACCTAATGCCTCATCATCATCATCATCTCCTCCTACGCCTATTGTCGCAAAGGGCCCTCGGTTAGATTTCACCAGTCGCCTTACCAAATAGAATTAATTAAACCACCTACGTATGAGATAATCTCACGAACTTTATCAATTTATTAAAGATTTGACATAATTCAAGAAAACTTAAATAAATTGTTTGGTTTGCCAAAATAAAAATAAATAAATAAATACAGAAACGAATTCAAAATTTAGGAAGCTTAACTGGAACCTAATGAAATATTTTGAACGAGAGAGAGAGAGAGAGAGAGAGAGAGAGAGAGAAGAGAGAGAGAGAGAGAGAGAGAGAGAGAGACTCAATAAATGAGATCTTAGGAAGAGAGAGAGAGAGAGAGAGAGAGAGGAGAGAGGAGAGAGAGAGAGAGAGAGAGAGGAGAGAGAAGGAGACTCAATATAGGTGATCTAAGAGAGAGAGAGAGAGATAGAAACTCAATATAGGTGATCTGAGAGAGAGAGAGAGAGAGAGGAGAGAGAGAGAGAGAGAGAGAGAGAGAGAGAGACTCAATATAGGTGATCTTAGAGAGAGAGAGAGAGAGAGAGAGAGAGAGAGAGAGAGGACTGACTCATTGTATAGGGAATCTCCAGATCCTGGAGGGCTCCTTGACCTTCGATCAGAAGACAGAAAGAGGAAAAGAGAGGAAAGACGGAAATGCCATTCCAGAGACTACATTCCAGCATTCCAGCTTTCTGGAAAATCTGTGAGATATTGGACTCTTTGCGGGACAATGGGATTCAAGTAGCACCAAGGAAGGCCGTATCGGAAATGTATGTCTGAATAAATATGTCTGGAACTCCAGTCTGAATATTCTTTCTTTCTTTTTTCTTTCTTTCATCAATGGTTTTTTTCTTCTTGATTTTCTTTTCTTGTTTTTCTTCGATGTAATTTGATGTTTTTTTATACTCTTTTTATTGCCGTTATTTTCTTTTGTGTTTCTGACTTCAAGATTTTTCCTTCTTCTTAATTTTCAAAGGTACTGTTTTTATTGTAGTTATTTTCTCGTCTTTTTATTATTATAAAGTTTTCTATCTTCAATATTTTTCCTTATTAATTTCTTTTCTTGCTCCCCTATGATATTTATTAACGTTGATTGAATGTTAGGTTTTTATTTTAGTGGTTTTCTTTTGTCTGTATAGTATTATGAGATTTTTTTAAATTTTCTATTTTAATTGTATTTTTTTTTTTTCAAAATATTGCTGAATATCATGAATTCAGCTGAAAAATGACCTAATGTCATATAGACTTGATGCCTTATAGATTTTTGAAGCGGTGTAGTGATAAAGAGAAATTGTAGGTCACTTTTTTTCTATAATACTTAATGGAGTAGGATTATAGAATCTTGCAAGATATTCTAAGAAAATGGGATTAGCAATAGAATACAGAGAGAAAAATGAAAAGGTAGAAACCTTTAATCATTCCTCGACGTTTTGTTGTCCTCAGTTTCACACACTAGAAGATTCCCCCCCCTCTCTCTCTCTCTCTCTATCTCTCTCTCTCTCTCTCTCCTCTCTCTCTCTCTCTCTCTCTCTCTCTCTCTCTCTCTTCTAAAAGAAAAAAAAATATAATGTATGTAGATATAGAATTCATTTAGCCCATGTTCACCTTTGTTAGCAAAATCTGATCTCCACTGTTTAAAATACGATAAAAATCCTGGAATAAATGTTGCCAGGCCTTTACCGTTTTTAAAAACGGATATATTGACGTAATGGAGTGATATTACGGTCAGCAACCCGTTAAAAGATGATAACAAAATAGGGTAATAATTACGGTCGCCTGTATTATACTGAAATACGGTCTGAGAACAGTATATTTTGACGATTAAAATTACGGTTTTTTTTCACATTGTACGCACAAACAAACATAAAAAGTACTAGTTATCATGGATTCTGGCACACCAACCTGATTCATATTTAGCATTTTTACTTCTAATCTTTAGTCCGTAAGGAATTCTAGATATTACCATTAAAATGCTTATAAAATACTTCTAAAATATTCCGGTAGGGAGAACATTCCACGCACAAAGTGAACCAGATAAACGAGTTACTCTAATGACCCTTATCTGTCCCAACCTTTTTTTTTTCTTTTTTTTTTTTATCTCGCCCTCGATTCGACGCCCACACTTCCATCGCTACGCCTTCTCGCCTTTAATTTAGGCACTGGTTGCTAAATATCAGTTTTACCAGCCCTTTTAATATTTTTTTTTTTCACCAGGTCTTGTAATGAAAAGGTTTTTTTTTTACCAACTCTTTTAATAATTTTTTTTTTACCAGCTCTTTTAATATTTTTTTTAGCTCTTTTATATTTTTTTTCTTTTACCAAAAGTCTTGTTTTTGATAGCAGGATGCTATTAAGGGATCCAACAGGGATGATTAGCCCAGTAAGGAAAGGAATTAAGAAAATGGATTAACTACTGTATATGAAAAGTAATGAATAAATAATATAAAATATCTTAGGTTTTGTATCCGTAAGTATATTAAAATTTTATTCATTTCCTCTGGCCACATGTGACCTGAATTTTTTTTTTTTCATAAATTACAGCTGTAATATATCTCTATTATGAGTGTTAATACAAAATTTGTATCCCAGTTTTTTCATAAATAGTAACTGCAATATCCATCTATGATAAGCATTCAGTCATTTATATAGCTCATTCTTACGATAGTAAAAGCTATAGGCCTTATTACTATTTCTCTCCTATTCTCATTCCCTATCGTGTTCTCTTCTTCCTCCTTTCCTGATTTTTCATAAATAGTAACTGCAATATCTCTCTATGATAAGCATTTAGTTATTTATATAGCTCATTTTTAAGATATTAAAAACTATAGGCCTTATTACCATTTCTCTCCAATTCTCATTCTATACCATGTTCTCGTCTTCCTCCTTCCCTATCTCCTCCTTTCTCAGTTATTTAATTCATTTTTAGGATACACTCGGGCAAACTATTCTATTTTTTTCTATTCCTCTTGTGTTGTTAAAGCTTTTATAGTTTATATAGGAAAGATTTATGTTAATGTTACTGTTCCTAAAATATTTTATTTTTTTCCTAGTTTCGTTTCCTCATTGGGCTATTTTCCCTGTTGGAGCCTCTGGTCTTATAGCATCCTGCTTTACCAATTAGAGTTGTAGCTTAGCAAGTAATATTGATAATGTTACCATTTCTCTCCTATTCCTCATTCTCTACCGTGTTCTCCTCCTCCTCCCTCCTCCTCCTCTCCTTTCTCCCCCTCCTCCTTCTCTCCTTTCTCCCCCTCCTCCTTCTCTCCTTCTCCCCCTCCCCCTTCTCTCCTTTATCCCCCTCCTTCCTCCTCATATTCTTTTGCGACGAAAGGGTCAGAAATATTTAAAGCGAGCCATCATCAGTGAGATAACGCATCCCCAGAATATTCTCATTTCTATCGAACCGATTAAACCTGACGTTATGACTCTTTCTCTCTCGATGTAAAAAGACGCTCTGGAATCTCGAGAAAAAAAAAATGGGCAAATGGAATTCTGCATTGGCGAAGTATCGTGGAATTTGAGAGCTTTGAATTTGGAATTTAGTGGGGGGAATTCAAGCGCTGGTTTTGTGTGTCTCTTGGTGTTATGTTGAAGGGGTTTTTGAGGTGGAGGACTGTTTGCGCATAATGTTGATAACATGTTTCTTTTTATTGGGTATCGGTTTTAAATTAAGGAGGAATTTTTATTAAAATTTTCCATTATGCTATCAGGTTCGGGACTGCAAAATGATGCCCATGATGAGAAAGTTTAATTTTTTTTTTTTGCATATTTTTATTAAGATTAATTAATATTAACACACACAAACACACACGCATATATGTATATATATATATTATATATATATATATATATATATATATATATAATATTTATATATATATACATATATATATATTATATATATATATATATATATATATATATATATATATATATATATATATATATAAATTGAGAAAAGTAAATGTATTTTGGCTGTTATCCTGAAAACGATCTGCCGAGAAGCTGAGACGTCTAATGAATAGACTGTGTTTATATATATATATATATATATATATATATATATATATATATATATATATCTATATATATATATCTATATATATATATATATATAGATATATATATATATATATATATATATATATATATATATATATATATATAGATAGATAGCATAGATAGATAGATAGATAGATAGATAGATAGATAGATAGATATAGATATACAAAGTATCAGTTACTTGAACTTGTTCTCTCTATGAAATGAAGTTTATATTAAGCATATTTCACTTAATTCTGCGCCATCCCACACAGCATCTATATTAATTGTGAATACCAGAATGCCTCGTATTCTTTTCATCACATCCAATTATTGAAACGGAAGTCGCCACGTCATATTTTATATTTCGCTTTTAATGAATTGCCAGCAAATTGCATCAAGTAAATGATATGCAAATGAGTAATGGCTTCGTCGATATTAATTTCCATTAATGTTAAAAGGAAGATTATTTCCAGAGGCTTTTATTACTGAAGTGTTTTTCAATATTTATCTCGAGTTCCAAAATTCGAATATATATGCAATGTTGGTGATGGAGACAGGAATTTTTTGGGTTTGAATAGAGCTAGGTAATGGAGAAAGGGTGGAGTTTTATATTCGTCGTTTAATGTTTGTTATTTACGATTTTTTTTTTTTTTTTTATTAAATGTACATTTGTATATGGCCACAGGGGACAACGTTAAGATATAAATTTTTGGCATACGCCGACAATATAGCGGTTATTTAATGCATATTTGTATACACCCACAAAGGACAATCGTAAAGCTATACATTTTTGTATATGCCCACAATATAGTGGTTATTAAATGTATATTTGTATACACCACAGAGACTACGTAAAGATATGTATTTTTGTATACGCCGACAATATACCAGTTATTAACTGTATATTTGAATGCACCACAGAGAACTACGTAAAGATAAGTATTTTTGTATACGCAAACAATATACCAGTTATTAACTGTATATTTGTATACACCACAAACAACTACGTAAAAATATGTATTTTTTGTATACGCCGACAATACACCACTTATTAAATGTAAATTTGTATACACCATAAAGGACAACGTAAAAGTATACATTGTTGTATTTTACTCGTAGTGTATATACCGATAATATTGTTGCTTCACATATAATAGATTTATTCATTCTCTAATTGATACTTCTATTGAGAAAATGATCGTCGCTATATGACCCTTCAGTAAAAGGATATTACACTTGAGACCTTTTTATTACTGACATTTATCAAGGCTCTTCCCAGCCTCTCCGGAAAACTCAGATCCTAAACTATAATTCTATTGCTAAAAACATTATATATAGGTAGTACAGATTATCCTCGAAATAGGATTCCGCATGATATTGTCATATCTGAAATGTTTAACGTGTTAATAATTTTCTTGATGTTGCTAATTCTCCCAATGATGTTTAGATTATTATTATGGAATGAAAATGGATTTTGTACCATCAATTAATGAATAAACATATCCGTTTGGACTTAAGCGAGGCTTCGTAGTTAGAGAGAGAGAGAGAGAGAGAGAGAGAGAGAGAGAGAGAGAGAGAGAGAGAGAGAGGGAGAGAGAGAGAGAGAGAATTAATGAACAAACATATCCGTTTGAACTGAGGCGGAGCTTCGTTGGTATCTTAAAAAAGGTAAAAACTTGAATCTTTCGTCAACTGTTTGTTACTTAACATTTTCATAGATGATTCTCTCTCTCTCTCTCTCTCTCTCTCTCTCTCTCTCTCTCTCTCTCTCTCTCTCTCTCTCTAGATGAGTCATCAACAGCCATTGCCTAACCCTCCCTGGTCCTAGCTTGGGTGGAAATGGGTTTTGGAGATAATCATACTGTAATGTGTAATATAGTCAGTCTTTAAGTCATTGTCACGGGCCCTTGTCTCTGCCATTCATGAGCTACCTTTAAACTTTTAAATAGTTACAATATTTCAATTTTAAGTTAAAAAAGAAAAAAAAAATTCTCGAAGGACCGAAGTTATGAGGAAGTTCAAAGTTGGTTGTTTTGCCTCATTTTGTTTATTTGAGTCATCCTTTACTTTGGATTTTGTTTGCATTTTGTTAATTTTTTTTTTTTAGTATATGTAATGAAAATTATTAATTATTACAATTTTATTTTAATCTAACATATTTTCTTTCATTGACGTTCCTTAGGGTTTATTTCATTAACTTTTCTTGTTTATATTTTTATTTTTACTTTCGTTATCCTTTTTTATTGGTTTTTGCATAGCATTTACCTTTTTATCGTATTATTTCAAACCATTTACGTTCAAATATTAATACTTACTGTTATTCCATTGATATTTTTTGTTGTTTTTGAATTAAGAGATTCTCATAAATTATTTCTTTTGTAAACGTTATCCTTGTTTCCGGTCTATGATTCTCTCCCCTTTTAATATCGTTTAATCTTACTCAGTTGTTGTATTTTTATTTCCCTTGTGAAATTAATATATTTCTCTTTTAACAATAATCTCTCTCACCTATGTCACATCCTTTGTTTTGATTATTTCTTTTTAAGCTATTGATTATCCATTTTTAAAGTTACTCCATAGTTCTAATAATTTTGTAACCTAAATGATTCACAATTATATTTTAAGATATTAGATAGCTTACCTAAACTAACGTCATTGATCGAATAATTGTTTAATCTAAATAATAAACACTTATATTTTTAAATATTAGAAAGCTTACCTAAAGTTATACCATTGTTCGAATCATTTTGTAACCTAAATAATTCACACTTTATATATCAAAATATTAGAATGTTTACCTAAACTTACGCCATTGTTTGAATAATTATTTAATGTAAATGATATACAATTATATTTTTGAATATTAGAAAGCTCACCTAAAGTTATACCATTGTTTCAATAATTTCGTAACCTAAATAATTCACAGGTTATCTTTCAAAATACTAGAAAGAGAAAGGAATTAATTACCTTAGTTTACGAATCCTACGTAAATCGAAATAGATGAAAATCCGACAAAGAAAACACGCGAACAATTACCTTCTGAGTAATCCAATTAACTTCAAGGTTCTGCAGAGATGGTGTTGTAAATTAATTTCTTTGCTTCATGTTTACACTGAACGTGAAGTGAATGGAGAGAGAGAGAGAGAGAGAGAGAGAGAGAGAGAGAGAGAGAGATCGGAAATTGTTGGAGATTTAAAAATTATATAAAGAAGGAGATACGTTTGTGAAGGAGAGAGAGAGAGAGAGAGAGAGAGAGAGAGAGAGATAGCTTCCTCCGCATGGATATCCTTGAGAGAGAGAGAGAGAGAGAGAGAGAGAGAGAGAGAGATTATTTTTTTAAAAAGATTTAAAGGTGTTATAAGAAGAGATATATTTGTAGAGAGAGAGAGAGAGAGAGAGAGAGAGAGATTTGAAAAGAAAAGAGAATGAAAGATAAATCTAAAGGAAATGGGAATAGAGAGCAGGTGAAAGCAATGTGTTGAAGATTTAAATGAGATAGAGAAATAAAGGTGAGTGCAAAGGGAACAGAGAAGGATTCGCTGAAAATTGATAGTGAATATTATTATTAACTCGGAAAGAGAAAAAAGAGAATTAAATTGATAGTGAATATAAGTATTCAATCGGAAAGAGAAAAAAAAGAGAGTTTAAGTGATAGTGAATATAAGTATTCACCCGGAAAGAGAAAAAAAGAGAGATTAGAAAATATTAACAGTTCCAATGACACAGATCTTACTTATTTTTATTTCACCTTGTAAAGGTAGTTTTACAATAAGGTAATATTATTATTATTATTATTATTATTATCTTTATATTAATACAATAGCGTGTGTGTTATTTATTTTGTGTGTCACGCTTTAAAGAAAACGGAAATAATTTCATGGTATACTCTTACATATTCACATTAGACTTTAATTACCTAACCAAAGCACATCTCATATAGTTTTCCTCAATTTTGTCTTTAGCACCTGACGCTTTTTTTAAATATTAGACAAAAAAATTGAGTTCTATCAATTTCCATAACCTAGATTAAAAAATTAATCTCAGGCCTTTTTGTTTAACGACTAATCCGTTCTTATTGTAAAAGATTTCTCATAATTCTGATCACCCCAGTTTTACTCATGGACAACTTTATGTAGCCTTCTCAAGAGCAAGGTCTATGAATAGTGTAAGAGTGAAAATTTATCCTCAGAATAATTCTACTCATGGCCAGAGAAGAGGAACTACATTCACTAGAAATATTGTATATAAAGAAGTTTTGTAAATTGTTTCATGTATTGCTCATTTTTTAGAATAGATATACAAGTCAAATCTTATCACATTTTATTCAAACATGTATAGGTTAGGAACACGATAATTAGTATTGAAAATATAATTTCGTGTAATTTACACGGGTTCCGCTAGTTATTATCATTGTTATTATTATTATTATTATTATTATTATTATTATTAGTATTATTATTATAAGCTTAACTACAACCCCAGTTGTAAAAGCAGGATTCTATAAGCCCAAGGGACTGCTACACTATTTATCCCAAAACCGTATCTTTTAACATGAGAGTCATGGGATCGACTCTGTCCAAGAAAATTAGCATCTTTAATTTTTTTTTTTTATTTGGTTATAATCTGGTCTTAAATATTTCATCTATACATTTCTGTCTGTTCCATATTGGGAACAAGAACTGACTATCAGCTGGGGTGATTTTCCTCAAAGACAAGAGACGTAAATTTTGAGGAATCTGTCACGCTATGTTGAAACCAGTTTTTAATTAAGTTATTAATATCCCCTTTTGTATTTTGGGTGTCATCAACTTCTTTTGCTTTTGTTAGTACATTGTTTTCTGGGTATGTACTTTCTTGCATTGTATTTATTTACTATTTTATTTGTTAGTAAAGGGCTAACGGTATTGAGGAAAGGAAATGAGGGTGCAGTCAAGGTCACTATTCTATGTTTCCTTATTTTCTTTCCTTACTGGGCTATATTCCCTTTTGTAGCCCATGTTCTTGTAACATAATAATAATAATAATAATAATAATAATAATAATAATAATAATAATAATAATAATAATAAATTTCTGAAGTGGCTATTTCACCCATCACTTGGATGAGATAGAGTTATATGAATAAAGGTTACAAAGCAGGAAACAATTCCAGATTCTGAGTATTTACTCTAAGGGCTCTAGTTTAATGTTTGTGTACTGCAGTCAACATTGTTCTACATTTCTGACTCTGTTTAAAAGCTTTAAGGTTTCAAAGGTCAATCATGAATAACCGAGGTTAGGGACAGTGACAATGTCCTAGAGACAAAACAATGCTATAGAGACTAACCATATGTAGCCTACTGTACATATGATTAACGTCCAAGACCCCCTCTCCACCCAAGCTACGTTCAGGGAGGGCCAGAAATTAGCTGCTAATAACCCAGCAGGTAGGCCTATAGGCTCTCTGCAGGATGGTGAGGTTGCAGACACTACAAGAGACTACAGAGTTTGAGTGTGACTCGATCTCCCGTCCAGCAGATCGCCAGGCAGCGACGTTTCCAATAGAGTACAACAGCCGGTGTTGAGAATATCCTCTTGCCTAAGTAAAGACAACCTTAAGAAATACTTGGTATATATTTTCTCCCTTTAAAATACAAAATAAAGTATTCACGTTTTTTTAATGCAAATTAAGTCGTCCTCTAGCTATTGTACACTTAAAAATCCTGGAATAAATGTTGCCAGGCATTTACTGTTTTAAAAACGGATGGATTTACGTTAAGGAGTGATATTACGGTCGCACCAACCCGTAAAAGATAATAACAAAGTAGGGTAAGAATTACGGTCGTCTATATTTTACTGAAATACGGCTGAGAACAGTATAGTTTTTACGAAAAATTCCCGATTAAAATTACGGATTTTTTTTAACAGTGTAGATCTTTAATTAATTATTTCTCAAGTATTTTTTTTATGAATATATTTCTCATTATTTTCAAATACATTTAGATTTATATGATTCAGTCCTAAGAAAGGGAGATAAAAAGGATACACAAACAAAATTCCATTAAAAATACTAAAAAAAATATATTCATAAAAAATACTTTAGAAATAAGAAAAAGAAGAAGAATTCCTAAGAAAAAGATTATTGATTTTTTTAAGGATGTGCGACAGGGATTTTGTTCCAGAAGGTATATTTTCCGAGTTTTGTTTAATGACATCAAATATGATGGTTTGAAATTTCTTAACCAAATATTTATTAGATATGCATTTATGTACGTATATATATATGTGCATATATATATATATATATATATATATATATTGATATATATATATATATATATATATATATATATATATATATATATATATATATATATTTGCATGCATATATATATATATATATATATATATATATATATATATATATATATATATGCACTAGTAATCTATGTTATTTCAACTTCAACTGAATGGTTATCTAGTGACGTAACTCATAACTCTGAACTTTGCACTAAATAGGTACCTGGCAACTATCATCGTCCCGACGCTAAATAGGTAACTGGCAACCCTAATCCTCCTGACCAATGGGATGAATTTGGCAAACCTGTAATAAATAAGCAGTGAAGCGAGATTTTAGTGCAAGATGCTCTGCTAAATGTCCTGTGAAGTGAGATTTAAATGTAAGAATAATTTCAGAGAGAGAGAGAGAGAGAGAGAGAGAGAGAGAGAGAGAAGATGCCATTGAATCCATTCAGCTAAATGGCCCCATTATTCCGCATTGAAACTCGAGGTAATGAGCAATTTGAAGCACTCCCATTTAATTGGGCATTTACCGTCTCGTAATTTGTCCCATTAGGTTTTTGAAGGAGGGGGGGGAGGGGTTGTTGTTCGTTCTCACTGTGCAAAATTAGAATTATTTGCGGAAATGATATCGTTTGAAGACATTTTGCATTTACTGATCGGCTGTTTGGATGTGATACCGTAATGAACTTGCGATGTCAAATATAACGTCGTTTTCGGATATGGGTAATTTATATATATATATATATATATATATATATATATATATATATATATATATATATATATATATATATATATGTATATAAATATATGTATATATAAATATATATATATATATATATATATATATATATATAAAATATATATATATATATATATATATATATATATATATATATATATATATATATCTATATATATCTATATACATATATATATATATATATATATATATATATATATATATATATGCATAAATGTTTATAAATATATAAATGTTTAGGGGAAATTCCTTAATGCTGAAAATTGTATATATCTATCAATCTAAGGCAATATTATATATATATATATATATATATATATATATATATATATACATATATATCTATATGTGCTGCGTTCATTTTTACCGAGAAACCTAGAAACTACTTCATCGAAATTTACAGAAAAGGCAATACAGAGGCGGTAAAAGATGCACAGAACTCAAACGTGTCATGTGCAGAAAATTCCAGTAAGTCGGATGAGCGAGCTTTGTAAAGTATCGTTAAGCAACAACAACAACAACGTCATCTTCTAGTTTCCGGACGACGACGAAGCAATATGTTTATCGGTAAATTGCGACCGGAAATTGCCAGGAAGAGAGAGAGAGACGATTCGCAAAAGCAGAAGTTTGCGATGCTTTTAAGGCGGACTTTTGGGCTGTGGGAGTGGGGGGGGGGGGTGTTTGGTAGGGGAGGGTGGTGGGAGTGGGGTTGTCCAGTTGTGGTTGAGGGTAAACAAACAAACTCAAGCACTTGTTTCTCTTGATTGGCTATGGCCATTCGATGCTGGGGGTGCTTGTCTTGTTGCTGGGGTTCTGCTTGTGGTGAATTTGTTGAGGTAATGGTTGCGAGGAAAAGGTTAATAGTTTGCTTGCGGTTGTGTGGCTTGGGGAAGATTCCTGTTTCAGGAAGGGAAGGCAGGAAGTTAAATAAGGATGACTTGAGGGTGGATAGAATTTCGGTTGGAAAGTGGCACGGTGAGAGAGAGAGAGAGAGAGAGAGAGAGAGAGACTCAATACTGGGGACCTCAGAGAGAGAGAGAGAGAGAGAGAGAGAGAGAGAGAGAGAGAGAGAGAGAGACGACTCAATATAGGGGCTCTCAGAGAGAGACTCAATACTGGGGACCTCAGAGAGAGAGAGAGAGAGAGAGAGAGAGAGAGAGAGAGAGAGAGAGAGAGACTCAATATAGGAGCACTCAGAGAGAGAGAGAGACTCAATATAGGGGATCAGAGAGAGAGAGAGAGAGAGA
>NC_090734.1:144397867-144413600 GCF_036898095.1 Palaemon carinicauda
TTATTATTGTTAGAATTATTATTATTATTATTATTATCATTAATATGATGATTATTGTTATTATTTTTGTTATCATTAATATGATTATTATTAGTAGTAGTATTGATATGATTATTATTATTATTATTATTATTATTATTATTATTATTATTATTTTTATTAATGTTATTATTATTATTATTGTTATTATTAGTATTAGTATTATTATTTCTAGCTAAGTTACAACCTTAGTTGGAAAAGCTGGATGCTATATGCCCTAAGGCTCTAACAGGAAAAAATAGTCCAGGGAGGAAAGGAAATAAGGAAGTAAATACACAAGGAGAAAAGTACTGAACAATTAAAATAATATATTCTAATAACTGTAATAATAATGAAATAAATCTTTCTTGTATAAACTATAAAAACTTGAAAAAAAAAATACAGGAAGAGCAATAAGATAGAATAGTGTGCCCGTTTGTACCCTCAAGCAGACGAAGATTAAATGCCCTATTATCTTGAAGAATTATATTCTATCTCTCTCTTCTCTATCATCATCATCATCATCACCATCATATCCTCCTACGCCTATTGGTGCAAAGGGCCTCGGTTAGATTTCTCCATTCGTCTCTATCTTGAGCTTTTAATTCAATACTTCTCCATTCATCATATCCTATTTCTCGCTTCATAGTCCTTAGCCATGTAGGTCTGGGTCTGGGTCTCTTCTCTATAATTGTGGTATTTTATATTTTCTCTTTTTCTGTTAATTGTCTTATTTATACTCTTCTTTTCTATCCCTTTTAGATTTTATGCTCCTATTTTCTGTAACTATCATTTTCAATATTATCCTTTTCTATAATATTCAGATTGTAGCTTTCATTTTTCATAACCATCATCTCCAATATTATAATTTTCTACAATTTTCAAATTTATGCTTTCATTTTCCATAACTGTGATCTTCAATATTATCCTATTTTATAATTTTCAGATTGTAGCTTGAAATTTCTATAACTGTCGTCCTCAATATTATCCTTTTCTCAAAGTTTTAGATTGTATGCTTTCATTTTCTATAAGTACAAACTTCAACATTCCCCCTTTCTAAAATTTTCAGATTTTATACTCACCTTCTCTGTAACAACGATCTTTATACTCACACCAGACAAAGAGAAATAATCCAAAATTATACGATGAAAGCAGATAAGAGGTATTCTAACCAGATTTTAATAAAAGCAGATAAGAGGTATTCTAACCAGAATTTAATAAAAGCAGATAAGAGGTATTCTAACCAGAATTTAATAAAAGCAGATAAGAGCTATTCTAACCAGAATTTAATAAAAGCAGATAAGAGCTATTCTAACCAGAATTTAATAAAAGCAGATAAGAGCTATTCTAACCAGAATTTAATAAAAGCAGATAAGAGCTATTCTAACCAGAATTTAATAAAAGCAGAGAAGAGCTATTCTAACCAGAATTTAATAAAAGCAGATAAGAGCTATTCTAACCAGAATTTAATAAAAGCAGAGAAGAGCTATTCTAACCAGAATTTAATAAAAGCAGAGAAGAGCTATTCTAACCAGAATTTAATAAAAGCAGATAAGAGGTATTCTAACCAGAATTTAATAAGAGCAGATAAGAGGTATTCTAACCAGAATTTAATAAAAGCAGAGAAGAGCTATTCTAACCAGAATTTAATAAAAGCAGAGAAGAGCTATTCTAACCAGAATTTAATAAGAGCAGATAAGAGGTGTTCTAACCAGAATTTAATAAAAGCAGAGAAGAGCTATTCTAACCAGAATTTAATAAAAGCAGAGAAGAGCTATTCTAACCAGAATTTAATAAAAGCAGAGAAGAGCTATTCTAACCAGAATTTAATAAAAGCAGAGAAGAGCTATTCTAACCAGAATTTAATAAAAGCAGATAAGAGGTATTCTAACCAGAATTTAATAAGAGCAGATAAGAGGTATTCTAACCAGAATCTAATAAAAGCGGATAAGAGGTATTCTGACCAGAATTTAATAAAAGCAGATAAGAGGTGTTCTAACCAGAATTCAACTAGTAGAGTGTGAATGGAAAATGAAGGAGACTGAAATGTGTTGCTTCCAAGTGCTTCTCTGCCCTCAAAAGGTGGAAAATCTTTCAGGGAACTCCTTCACTGATTCAAATCTTCCTCTTCCCAAAACTCCTTAAAAGAAGGATTTAATCTGATTTGAAAAGGGATTCCGGAACATGTAGTTGACAGGTGCGTCTGCTTTTCTCAAAATGATACGAGATAGGAAAGAAGTGTAATAAGACTCTTGCTTATTAAGGCTCATTTTCCAATTGCGCTTCTTGCAACCTCGCCACAGAAGCGGATAGATACACTTGCCATTGATATTTTTGAAAGAGGAAATTGGAAGCCAATGTCTTGGGAATAATTATTGGTTGATTGCTTGCCAAGGATAAGCGATCGTCTCATGAGGGTTATTCAAAGGGTTTGTTTCTGAGCTGGAAATTGCAATTTGAAATTCAGAGAGTCATTTGAGCTTACGTCAAAGGATAAGTGATGCCAAGTATTAGGATAAGTAAGTTTGAGCTAATACGTCTGCTTTTGATAATTCTATAAGGAGGCAAGGCGGTAAGTGCATGTTCTCATTTCATAGAGAATAAATTAATAGACCCTTTCTGAGGGGAGATGCCTGCACGTTGTGAAATGGTTTGTGTATATCCATGGCCAGCAAAGCTGTACTGGTGAGGGTCACCTATACTAGGTTGGTTTGCTGTGAGCCATCAGACAAAAGAGCCCTTACATCACCCTTCCGCAGTGGCCAACGTGGTTATAACTGTCCAAACCTCAGTCATGATTAAGAACATGTCTGAGGCCATTGTCCTGCACTTGATTAGAACCAGTTCATTCTTTGTTGTAAGCGAACAGATTAATGAGATCAAATGTTATTAAAAGATTTTATTTGAGAAAGTATTAAGGCCAAAGAGAAGAAAATACCTGAGAATGAATATGTAAAGCTGTTTTGGTCTCATCGTAATTAACTATTCTTATTTTATATTTAATTTACTTATCATCTACTTATTGTTTTCTTTCGCACAATGTGTATGTTTTTTGTCAGTAATAATTGTACGTTACCCGTCAAAAATGACGTCTAAATATTTAGATAGATAGGCACACATACGCACAAGCACACACAGATTCAACTTTTCCCACCCCCTCACCCTTTCATGTCTACCTCTCGGATGGACAAGGATAAACCGAGTAGTTATACGTTTGGCAATTCCCTTCACCGTGACAGGAAAGAAATTATTTAAATATATGTATATATATGTATATATATATATATATATATATATATATATATATATATATATATATATATATATATATATATACACACACACATATATATATATATATATATATATATATATATATATACAGTATATATATAGAGGAAAACACTTGCTCTTCATTATATATTTGCTTATTTGCGATGTTTTATATGGGAGTATTTCTGCGGACGAAATATTAGGGTTTATTTTTTATTTCATATTTCTTGGGAATACTGTGCCAAAAACAAGTTCATCTTTTCAATATCACATTAGTTTCGTAAAAATCAAGGTCGCTTTTTAGGTTAAAAAATGATGAAACACTCTACCCACCTGTTGCATCTGAATGTACCTTTCAATTATAATTTCCTCATTCAAAATGAAAAACGATTATGAAGGTTTCTTCTCTTTGTTAATTTGTTAGCTTCATGTTTTTATTACGTTGGGAGACCTCTGTACGGAAATCTTCACATTTTGAAGCTGGATGAGAGAGAGAGAGAGAGAGAGAGAGAGAGAGAGAGAGAGAGAGAGAGAGAGAGAGATTTCTCCTTAAGAATTTAAACGTTGAGAATAGAGGGACTTGCAATTTATATACGGTTTTTATTTCATCCTCAGGAATGTATTATATATATATATATATATATATATATATATATATATATATACTGTATATACATATATATATAATATATATATATATATATATATATATATATATATATATATATATGTGTGTGTGTGTATATAAATTTATGAATATGTAATGTATACATATATATACATATATATTTCTGGGAATGGTGTATAAGATATGAACAACTATCCACCTTCATGGATTTGTTATGTAACTTTAGGGGTAATAATTTTTTACAGCCTTTTGAAGGTAATGGTAAATAAAAAAAAAAAAAGGATATAAGACTAAATTCTGTTTCTAAAGGGCTTGTTTCCTTTGACATATCCTATAAATATGTTCTATCGTATATATTTTTTTTTTGGCAGGCAAGGGAAGTTTTTGCATTATATGAATTGAATTGGAAAAAAATCGTGAGGTTCGATGCATTAAGATTAACAGATATATAATTAAAAAATACTGCTTTAATGAGGTTTTTTATGGTATATGTTTTGGTATATATATTTTGTTTTCCGTTCTGTTGTCTTTTCTTTACTTGTATATATCTGATTTCCATTTTTTGTTTAATCTTAATGTTGCATATTGCAGTGTTCAAACCATATTTTTGATTTGATCTTTCCCCCCCCCTTTTTTTTCTTTATAGCTATATGTAGGAAAGCGGTAGTCATCAATGAGTATTAATGTCAAAAGTTCAATTACTAGCCTTAATCTTCTTAATAGTACTTCCCTTTCCTTGTTGTATATACATATATATATATATATATATATATATATATATATATTTACATATATATATATTATATATATGTGTATATATAATATATATTTGTAAATATATGTATATATAAATATATATATATATATATATATATATATATATATATATATATACATATATATATATATATATATATATATATATATATATATATATATATATGTGTGTGTGTGTGTGCGTGCGTGTGGGTACTTTCAAGTGTTAATATATCATCCTTGAGCCAGATTCGAAGCTATTTTCGTAACAGGGGCCTGATTGGTTTGAAAATAATATGAATTTTCATTTTCAAGTAGGAGAACCAGACTATTATTACCGTTACTTTTTTCATTTTCATTTTTCATTTATATTTTTATAGTTGGTTTAGAAGTAAGAAGGGGGAGGGGGAGGGTTAGGAAAGTAGAAGTTAAGGGGTTAGGAAAAGGGGGTGGGTAGGGGCGAATAACCAACAGTACTTGGAAGTGGAACTCTGAGGAAGTTGGAGGTGATTAAGATGCAAAACAGGGAAGGAAAATGCTCGAGGAAATGGCAGGGCTTTAGCAATGCAATGAATTGGCGCAGACATTACGCGACCTCGAAAAAGTCTTGGAAAGGGGACCCTGTATTCCAGTGTGACGGGCCGAGAGAGGAGTTGTGAAATCAAAGGCAGATTGGAAACGACTGAGCTATATTGTTGTGGAACACTCTCCTTATATACAGAATTCTGAACGGCTGCTACCTTCTCAGGGAGGGGATGGACTCCTTCAGGAGTGATACGGTGCCCTAAGAACGACACTTCGTTGGCGCCAAAGGTACACCTGTCGTACCGGACTACAAGGCCGTTTTGCTGCAGGCGGTCGAGCACGATGCGCAGGTGACGGAGGTGTTCCTCTTTTGAGGAGGAGAACACAAGTATGTCGTCCACATAACATACACAGAAAGGGAGGTCCCCTAAGATGCCATCCATGAGACGTTGAAACGTTGCCCCAGCATTACGAAGGCCAAAACAGGAGTAATTGAAGGTGTATGTACCAAACGGAGTGGTGATGGCGGTCTTGGGGATGTCTTCTGGGTTCATAGGCACCTGATAATACCCCTTCAGGAGGTCGAGCTTAGAGAAAACCTTCGCTTTGTGCAGGTAGGAGGTTACATCGGCAATGTTTGGGAGGGGGTAGTGATCCGGTTCTGTTTGCATGTTCAGGCGCCTGTAATCCCCGCACGGATGGAGGGAGCCGTCTTTCTTCAGAACGATGTGTAAGGGTGACGACCAAGGGCTGGAGGCCTTTTGGCAAAGGCCCATTTTCTCCATTTCGGCGAACCTCTGTTTGGCGGCTGCCAATCGTTCCGGTGCCAGACGTCTGAATTTTGCGAAGACTGGGGTCCCGTCGTATTGATATGGTGATAAATACCGTGCTTGGCAGGAACCGTGGGCGTTTGGCGAAGTTCTGGACGGAAAACTTCCGGGTACGACGTGAGGAGGTGGGCGTAGGCATCCGTGGGTGCGCTGATGTGGAGAGCGAGGTTAGAGGGGGCGGGTTGAAGAGGTGTCGACAAGTACGAGTCTGCGTTGACCAATCGTCGGTGGGCGACATCGACCAGAAGGTGGAAATGGGAGAGGAAATCCGCACCGAGGATTGGCATTGTGACGTCAGCAACGAGAAACTTCCAATTGAATTTACCGTTTCCGAACGATAATGTGAGGCTCTCGTAACCGTAGGTGGGTATCGCAGATCCGTTGGCAGCTACCAAGCGGACGTCGGCAGATGTAGACAGACTACGTTGTGCCTTGAAGAGTTTCCTTGGCAAAAGAGAACGATAAGCACCCGTGTCTACCAAAAATCGCACGCCCGTTCCTGCATCCTGTAAAAAGAAAAGATTAGAAACACGGGAGGCCACCGCCACAAGCGATGGCCTACTTACACGTTTTTTGGCCACTGACAATCTTTGGCACATTTCTTCGCGGTTGCCCCGAATCTGAAGTGGTAGTAGCAAAACTGCGGTGGATGGGAGGTAATAAGTGGCTGTAGAAGTCGTTCGTTGGGGCGCGAGCGATTGGGGGGTGGTGGGCGGCTTTGTCGCCGCTTCGGCACGTCACGGGGTAGGCGTGTATGTCCTACGGCATTTATGTCAGCTTCAGTTGTCGTTGAATAGGCATCCTCGTCGTCAGGGGTGGAGGCGTTGATGGAGGTCTTGAAGTGGCTGTCCATAAGGGCGTCGGCTTTGGTCATCAAGTCCTTTATGGGTAAACTATCGACATCGGGTATGGCAGCGCGCACAGGTTCAGGTAAACGGCGTATCCAAAGGGCACGGAGTAGGTTCACCTCACGAGGAGAGCCGTCTGCGGCAGGTTGAAGGCGAGCGATACTGGTCATTTCCCTGAGGGCAAGCGAAGCCCTTTGATCCCCCAACGGTTGTTGCGAGAGCTGAAAGAGCTTTGCTATACGGGCGGCTGGCGACGGCGAGTACTGCTGCAGAAGGTATGATTTGAGGCCGTCATACGCTATTGGGGTGTCTCCTTGTTCACAAAGCCAGTCGGATATTTCTGGGAAGGTGTCCTCGGGTATCGCCGCGAGAACATAATCCGCTTTGGTGGTTGAGCGAGTCACGCCCCTGATACGAAACTGGACTTCTGCGCGCTGAAACCAAGCAAACGCCTCTACGCTGGCAAACGATGAAAGTTTGAATGGAGCGGCTGCAGCACCAACTGCCGTAGAGTCCGCCATAGTACCAACGATGAAGGGGCGAGGGGGTGGGGGTGGAAGGCGGTGGGAGCGAGTCGACTTCCGGGGTCACCAATGTGACGGGCCGAGAGAGGAGTTGTGAAATCAAAGGCAGATTGGAAACGACTGAGCTATATTGTTGTGGAACACTCTCCTTATATACAAAATCTCAAGGCAACAGGACATGACAAGTTCACAAGGCAGACAATATCACAAAGGAAAAACCAGACTTGAATTTTCATGTTCGTTTTAGTGCGAGGGAGGAGCGAAGATACAAGCATAATATATACAAAAGGAATTATGTACAATTGTGTGAAACACGGTTGGTACACCAGGATGGGATTTGGACGTCGGATGTGTGAGACACGCAAGGTTACAGACGTACATGTATCTGTGTACCTGTTTATACTTTATCTTTTGTCTTTCTTTTATGTCGAACAGGCTTATATCTTTATTCTGTTAATCAGGTTTATTTTGCGTAGGACTTTCAACCGTTGTGTTCAAGTGCACGCACGCAAGCACGCACCCACGCACGCTTGCACATACACACACACACACACACATATATATATATATATATATATATATATATATATATATATATATATATATATATATATATATATATATATATATGTGTGTGTGTATATGTGTATATATATATATATATATATATATATATATATATATATATATATATATATACATATATATATGTGTGTGTGTGTGTGTAAGTTTATGTATACAACAACCCCAATAACATTAATACAGTCGTTTCTAGTCCACTGTAAGACAAAGGATTCAGATGTTGTGCTGGCCGATGTGGTAACGTCTCTGACCGGTGATCGCCAGACTGGGGTTCGAGTGCCGCTCAAATCTTTAGTCCCTTTTGTCGCTGCAACCTCATTATCCTTGTGAGCTAAGAATGGAGGGTTTGGGGGAGCCTCTGGGTCTATCTGCTGATTCATCAGCAACCATTGGATTCATCAGCAACCATTGCCTGGCCCTCTTTAGTCCTAGCTTGGGTGGAGAGGGGGCTTGGACGCTGATCATATGTACATATGGTCAGTCTATAGGGTATTGTCCTGCTTGATAGGTCAATGTCACTGTCCCTTGCCTTTGCCAATCATGAGTGGCCTTTAAACCTTTAAATTGGCCATAAGAGATTGGCCTATATATATATATATATATATATATATATATATATATATATATATATATATATATGTATATATATATATATATATATATATATATATATATATATATATATATATATATATATATATATATTGTGAATGTCGGAGACACTTATGTTTTGGTTAGAAAATGTTATCTGATACTTTACCAGATTCTGAGAATGTTACTGCATTCAAGATTTTGATGTTTACAGTAAGATAGAGAAGTTTACTAGTTAAGATTTGAATATATATTTTTCATAAATGTTTATGTTTAATTTATTTTTTATCATATATATATATATATATATATATATATATATACATATATATATATATATATATATATATATATATATATATATATATATAACCCGAGTTTGTTTAGTCCAGCTCTATACCCAAAGTGCTGATAAATTTCCTCTCTTTAAAAAACAACGCAATCTATCTCTCTCTCTCTCTCTCTCTCTCTCTCTCTCTCTCTCTCTCTCTCTCTCTCTCTCTCTCTCTCTCACTTTAACCTAATCCCACAGGACCAATGCTCATCCTCCCTTGTCATGAATACCCCAGTGCCAACGGCATCAACGTAGCATAAATAAAATAGTCCTATGAAACCTTGTAACCTTCGACCTATGTAGAATAGAATGATCTCTTTAGTACTCAGTGAGCCCCGGAGAGATAGATCCTCTTGGGTATTCGCATTTTAATGAGCTCACTTCCAAAGTACTAACTTACTTCAGAGGCTCATTTCAGAGTCAGCTGGAGTCTCTTGACGAGGGACTGTCTCTTTCACTTTGTGGCGTGTTTTTAAAGGTTTAAAGGCCGCTCATAAATGGCAGAGGGAAGGGACAATACATTGCCCTATCAAGCAGGACAATGCCCTTGAGACTGACCGTATTACATATGACCAGCGCCCAAGGCCCCTCTTCATCCAAGGAGGGCAAAGCAATGGGTGTTGATGACTCAGCTGATAGATCTATGGGCTCCCTCAAACCCCCCATCCTTAGCTCACAAGGATGGTGAAATTGCAGAGCCTAAAAAACTAACGAGTTTGAACGGGAATCGAACCCCTGTTGGGGATCACTAGTCAGGAACGTTACCATATCGGCCACCACAACCCTGCATTGGTTGCTGTCTCCGCCAAAGAGGTTATTTTTTCACCTCTGTTTGTTTGTTTGTTTGTCACTAGCCAAACTCAAAAAGTTATGGTTGAATTTTGATGGCAAATGAGGATATGTCAGAAATGGGATCACCAATAAGTGATTAGATTTTGGCGGTGATCCGGATCCTGGATTTATATTATTCGGTAAATTTATTCTCACTCAACAAATGAAAGAGGGAAAGCTTGGTCCATAGATTTGATTAATATGTTGACAATCTTCATTGCCGGAGGTCTGGAATCTCATATTGCTCTATTTTTGGTATTACGATGATAGTCTGTAAGTCTAAAATTCGTATTTTTTTCAATAATATCCTTTTTATTCTACTTTGAAAATTTGTTAGTATTTTCATCTTGGTATAGATATTTTGACACTTCCGTAAGACTATTTTTTTTCTATGATATACTTTCGAAATTCAATTATTAATATCCTTTCTTCCTCTCGCATACACCATCAGTCTTTCACGGGAAGTCCGTTTTCTTAAATATTTTCTCATCTTTGATTGGTCAACATTTTTTTTTCGCAAAGAAATTCTGCCCTGTCCCTTTCTTGAGAGAGAGAGAGAGAGAGAGAGAGAGAGAGAGAGAGAGAGAGAGAGAGAGAGAGAGAGAGAGTTTCCCCTCAAGATTATAAACGTGCATAGGGAGAATCTTTTCTGTAAGTATTCTGAGAGAGAGAGAGAGAGAGAGAGAGAGAGAGAGAGAGAGAGAGAGAGAGATTCCCCTCAAGATTATAAACGTGCATAGGGAGAATCTTTTCTGTAAGTATTCTGAGAGAGAGAGAGAGAGAGAGAGAGAGAGAGAGAGAGAGAGTCTTGCCGGGGGATGCTCTCTAATTAGATCTTCTTTCCTCAATCTTGCTATAGATGTTTTGAAACTCCTTCCCAATTAGTAAATGATTATTTTGTATTATTATATATACAACAACAACAACAAATATAACAAATGCAGCCATTTCTAATACACTGCAGGACAAGAGCCCCTGACATGTCGTTAGCCATGTCTGGGGTTTGGCAATTTTCATCTCCACGCGGAACACTCCAGATTGGTGATGGTGGGAGACTTTAGTCTGAGCGCTCACAACAAACCAACCTAGTACAGCTTTGCTGGTCATGGCGATGCAGAAACCCTTTCACCACGTTTAAGTATTACCACTCAGAAAGGGATTATATACCTGTACACACACACACACACACACACACATATATATATATATATATATATATATATATATATATATATATATATATGTATACACACAAATGTATATATATATATATATATTTATATATATTTATATATATATATATATATATATATATATATATTTATATATATATATATATATATATATATATATATATATATATATATATATATCTATTAATTTTTTCTTTATGACATTCTTTTATGTATATTTTTGGAGATCGAATTTCTTCATATTTAGGGTAACTGTTATTTCATGCATGTTTGACTTTTCATATCTTTTGAATATGATTTCATGTCATTTTTCTATTTCCATACTTTATTGATTTGGCAATACTTGTTTTTATTTTTTATTCACATATGTATTCCTTCACAATAAAATTTTTAAGACTATCAATCGAAACATTTACTATGTATATATATATATATATATATATATATATATATATATATATATATATATTTATATATATATATAATATATATGTGTATATATATATATTATATATATTTATATATATATAATATATATGTGTATATATATATATATATATATATATATATATATATATATAAGTAAAGATATCGATTAAAATCTGTTTATGTTTGATACTCGGCTTCTGTTAAAGTCTGCCTATTTTAAAAATCCAGGAAAGGATTCAGGTTATATGATCAGCGTCCAAGTCCCCTATCCATCCAAGCTCGGACCAGGGAGGACCGGGCAATAGCTGAGGATAACTCGTCAGGTAGACTTATAGGCTCCCGCTCCCCTTATCCTTAACACACAAGGCTGTGAGGCTGCAGATACTAAAGAAACTTTGGAGCTAGAACTTGACTCGAACCCCAGTCCGGCAGATCGCCAGGCAAGGACGTTTCCAATAGGCCAACACAATGCAGTCACTGGTGTTAATCCCTGAATATTTAATTCTCTTAGAGGTTGCCTGAAGGCACAGAGGCCGTGTAGCAATCTACCACACGTGGGATAGTCAGTAGCTTTTACTGTATCGCTTTCAGCTCAGTCAAATTAGGTTTGGAAGCTGACTTCGCCTTAGGGATTCTTTGATTTCTCAAATCTCTCTCTCTCTCTCTCTCTCTCTCTCTCTCTCTCTCTCTCTCTATAATATAACAAAAAAATACAGCTGTTTCTAATCTAATGTAGGAGAAAGCTACAGACATGTCCTTTTTCCTCTCTGGGGTTTGGCCAGTTTTCATTACCACGCTGGCCACTGCGGTCTGGTGATGGTGGAAGGCTTTAGTCTGATCGCTTGCACCAACCCAACCTATTATCGGATACCCTGACTTGTACAGATATACTGATCATGGTAATACGTAAACCAGTTTATCACGATAAGGGATCCCCGCTGAAAAAAGGGTTTCTTTATATATATATATATATATATATATATATATATATATATATATATATATATATATATATATATATATATATACATATATATACACACAAATATATATATATATATATATATATATATATATATATATATATATATATATATATATATATATATATATATATATATTCATATGTATATACGTAGAAATACTATGTATGAATGTATGTACATACTGTATGATTATTGTGCAACCTACTCTTAAGGTATAAGTGCCAATAATAATAGTAAGCAACCTCTTATTTTGTCAGAATAGTAGATTCAATTACTTTATTAATTTTCTTTACGTAGGTCACTGGGGATAAAAACATAATATTGAAATATTCATCTCTCAGCGTGTAACCATTGGTACAGTTGGACACATTAATTCCTGGTACACTTCGCTCTGAGAAAGTGCACTCTGCCTTACCCTTACTGCGCAGCGAGTAACCAGATAAGTGTAATGAGAGATGGTATCACTGAACGGCAGTAATGGTGCTACAGGGTGCACATCCTCAGCGCAAGGTGTGCCAGAAACTCCTGTGTCCAACTGTACCTGCTTTAAGTTTTTTATTATTTTTATTTTACGTCTTTTGCGAAGATTACTCTGGGTACTCTGGTTTATTATTTTCATTCACCTCCCTTATATAGTAAAGAACAAGGGCCTGGCTATATATATATATATATATATATATATATATATATATATATATATATATATATATATATATATATATATATATATATATACTGTAGGCTATATATACATATATATTTATATATATATAAATATATACATATATATATACATGTATATATACTGTAGGCTCTCTCTCTCTCTCTCTCTCTCTCTCTCTCTCTCTCTCTCTCTCTCTCTATATATATATATATATATATATATATATATATATATATATATATATATATGCATATAGTTTTTTTTCCGGACACGCTCACCTCTCCCTATTTCTCTAGTTTTCAATAGAGGAAGTTGTCATACCCTGCTGAGAGTGGGTTGCGTGTGTGTGCGTGCATGTCTTTGTAAATATATAGTCATTATAATGACGGGTCGCGTACACTAATACAATATAAAACTATCGGTAAACAAAGAAAAAATAGACATTATTTTCTTTAACTTTTTAGTGCGGTGTAATTGTGACCATTGAAAACACGCTCGAGACTGACAGTCTGTCATAAGATTCTAACTGGAGTTTTAATATATTATTTTCTGATGAAGACATTTTGGATGTGGACCAACTGACGTTTCCTCTTAGTTTTCCAACTTTTCTTCCATGTTTTTTGTTCGCTTTCTTGCTTTCGCCGTCTATCTTCCCTACCTCATCTTCCTCCCCCTTCCTTATTATACATTTCCTTTTCCGTCTCCCCCTCTTGTTTCTGCTTTTACTTTCTTCTTCCTTTATTCGTTTACTGGGTCTCCTTTCTTCTCCTGATTCTTCTCTTCCTTTCTTCTTCTTCCCCTTCTTTTTCTCTTTAATCTTCTCCTGATTCTTCTTTTCCATTCTTTTTCTTCCCCACCGTTTACTTTTTCATCGGTCTCTTTTCTTCTCCTTCTTCGCCTCCTTTATCTTCTTCCTTATTACCTTCTCCTCCTCCGTCTCATTTCCTGCTTCTCCTTTCTTCTTCCCCTCCATTTTCTCCTTATTCTTCTCATCAGTCTTATTTCCCTTTCTTCACTTCTTTTATCTTCTTCCTCATCACACCCTTCTCCCCTCCGGTCGTCTTCACCCCCCCCCCCCCGTCCCCCTCCTGATCTCATTTATTAATCGCAATATTTTCCAGATGTTGGATCGTCCACATCGCATTAAAAACAGAGAGAGAGAGAGAGAGAGAGAGAGAGAGAGAGAGAGAGAGAGAGAGAGAGAGAGAGAGAGAGAGAGAGAGTTTTCTTCATATGTTTATCCTTAAGAGAGAGAGAGAGAGAGAGAGAGAGAGAGAGAGAGAGAGAGCTTCCTTCATATGTATATCCTTGAGAGAGAGAGAGAGAGAGAGAGAGAGAGAGAGAGAGAGAGAGCTTCCTCCATATGTATATCGTTAAGAGAGAGAGAGAGAGAGAGAGAGCTTCCTTCATATGTATATCCTTAAGAGAGAGAGAGAGAGAGACTTGAAATATATATATATATATATATATATATATATATATATATATATATATATATATATATATATATATATATATATATATCGAAGATTATCGCCTCTTCATTCCGGCGAGGGAGAGAAATTAAGAAAAAATCGACAAACTTCACAAATTTGGATGAAGTTTAAACTGCGTCGAAGATCTGATTTTGATGAAGAAATTAGGCTACAAATGGAGGCAAATTTGGGATCTAATTTTTATGTATCATTTGTAGGGATCCAATTAAGGAGTCTACATCTACAACATTCATTTTTATTTCCAATTTCGGGTGATATCTATTTCCTTTTTGTCTTTAATAAATTAACACTATTGTGGGTTATAGTTCTTTTTTAGTTAATTTGGGGAAATTTTAATATTCAAACGTAAGATTTATTTTGTCACTTAGTGAATTTAAAGTGAAAAATTATTAATTTATAAATTTTTTTGGGCATGTTTCGATCAGTGAGTGTTGCAAGTTATTAAATAAGTGGGGTAGAACACAACTGTCATTTGTACAGTTAAGTTTTGTAACTTTAAATGTATGTATTTTTAATCAAATTTAAAACTATAGAGACGCATTATTATTATTATTATTATTATTATTACAAGCTAACCTACAACCTTATTAGGATAAACACGATGTTATAAGCCCCAGGCCTCCAACAGGGAAAATATCACAGTGAGGAATACAGAATATCGTGCCTGAGTGTACCCTCAAGCGAGGGAACTCTAACAAAAGAATGTGGAAGATCATGGTACAGAAGCTATGGCACTACCACGAGTAGAGAACAATGGTTAATAATGTTTGATTAGTTTCATCATCATATAATACAGATAAAGCAATCATTTAAGATAATCTGTAGATAACATTTCATGACCTTGAAGTTAAGACGGTCAAAATCTCTGTGACAGTGGCAATGCCCGAGCAAGCAGGACAATGCCCTAGAGACTGACCATATATGCATGTGATTAGCGTCCAAGCTGATGAAACACAGTAGTCAGTTGTAAATGCATTTCTATATACACTTCTCATATTACCGATATAGAATGATATATATCATAGATTTCCATGCTTGGAATGTAAAGAATTTTTCAAAATTATATTAAAAAGAACATTAGATCACTCTCCCCTAAGAATTTTTATCTGTGACACTTCCACTTTATTATTTTCACCTTTAAGCTAAAAGTTATATATTTTTAGATTTTAGGAGAAATGGGGTAAAGTGCTCGGACTGGAATAAAGGAAATGGGGAGAGAGAAAAT
>NC_090734.1:144414100-144419100 GCF_036898095.1 Palaemon carinicauda
AGCTATAACCCTAGTTGGAAAAGCAAGATGCTATAAGCCCGGGGGCTCCAACAGGGAAAAATAGCCCAGTGAGGAAAGGAAATAAGGAAATAAATAAATGAAGAGAACAAATTAACAATAAATCATTCTAAAATAAGAAACAACGTCAAAACAGACATGTCATATAATAAACTATCAACAACATCAAAAACAAATATGTCATAAATAAACTATAAAAAGACTATGTCCGCCTGGTCAACAAAAAAGCATTTGCTCCAACTTTGGAACTTTTGAAGTTCTACTGATTCAACCACCCGATTAGGAAGATCATTCCACAACTTGGTCACAGCTGGAATAAAACTTCTAGAGTACTGCGTAGTATTGAGCCTCGTGATGGAGAAGGCCTGGCTATTAGAATTAACTGCCTGCCTAGTATTACGAACAGGATAGAATTGTCCAGGGAGATCTGAATGTAAAGGATGGTCAGAGTTGTGAAAAATCTTATGCAACATGCATAATGAACTAAGGGTTATAACAAATTGGGTTATTATAAGAGTTCTTATTATAATTGTTGTCAGTAATAAATGTAACTCAGTGCTAAAGGTCAGCGGAAACAAACACTCAAGAAAACTTAACAATATTTAATACTTAACAATAACAAAATTTAGATCAACCTTGTTAAAACAACAAATAACATTATTTAATAACAAGGAAGGACAAATAACGGTCCTTTGAATCACACTGGATTCCCTAAAACTAAGAAGCTAAGTCCTAACAAAGACAAGAGAAATATCAATTATAAACTTGGATCCAACAATTTGGCTGGCCAGAACAAAAAATTACCCTAATCCTAATTACAAGAAAGAAGGAAGACGGAGTAAATAAAACAAGAAAAACCATCATAAATCCTACCTATCAACACAAAACTAATGTACACAAAACCTTGTCTATAATAGACATACTGGAAGATATTATGTAGTCACGTCTTAAATATGACAATATATAAAAGATCAAATGATGCAAAGGATGTAAATAGTTCTCCTCACTTCAGTGGATGAATCAGAGGAGACACAACACTAGGGCCGTCATTCACTTGTCATAACAGCTATCAGGGCAGGTCCTGAACGCCAGGGCATAACCATAAAGGGCAAGCAATCCCAAACGAAAATCAGACACTCTATGTCTTACCTGGCGTCAGCCTCCCTACTGGCCACCTCACGAGCTCGCAAGCTCCCAAAACCACAGCAGCTGATTGGAGACGTAAGTGCACCAATTCCCTGGGAAGTCCTCCTCGTCAGGGAAAGGCAGAACTGGCTCGAGTCGCAGGTGACAAGAGCACCTGCAGACAACAGATCAATGCAAGGATCAAAAGCGTAATCCAAAGAATCGTCCAAATAAGTTGCCAAACAATCGTCATCCAGAGTCCAAATCACTATGCTGCTCAAGGTATATTATCAGGGGAGTGCTCAAGCCCGAACTGAATTCTGTCCGAGTACCAACGTCCAGACATCAAGTCGCGTTCATAAACACTCGTATGTAAAAAAAAAAAACAATCGTTAAAACGATAGTTCGATAATATAAACAACCGGGGAGGAGGCGCCTAACCACACTGAGAATTGTTAAATTAAGCACTTTACACTTAAACACTTAAATTTCAAAGATAACATAAACAAATACAAAACAAAGGCTATTCTGCCACAAAATGATTCTTAAAAACTAGTAATTAAACCTAGAAAAACAAGGCTGATCTAGACTTTCTAATACCTTCCTCCCCAAAAACAAAACAAAAAATTCCAATAAAAAATTTTTTTTTTATACAAAACATGAAACCTGTAAAGAGAAAATGATTAACACATCACTCTTAAGACAAAGTAAAGTCTCAGGGTGAAACCTGAAATAAGAATTCTCATGAACAACACTACAACCAATGAATTTTAAAAACTGAATTGTCACAAAGAAAATTTACCAGCCTAAACAATAGAGAAAACATAAATGAAAAATAAACCATAAGGTCAAATTACCACAAAATATTAACCACCAGACACTGACTGTCTCAAATTCAGCCAATAACAGAGTTTACACATAACATATATATATATATATATATATATATATATATATATATATATATATATATATATATATATATATATACATGTATATATATATATATATATATATATATATATATATATATATATATATATATATATATATATATATATATATATATATATATATAGCTGGGCCTTTCCTTTTTCAAAATAATAAGTAGATTAATCTTTGTAAAAGACGAAAAATAGAAATAAACAAAAACTTAAGGCAAGTGCAGTTGAACACAGGAGTTCCAGGTACACTTCACTCTGAGGATGTGCACCCTGTCACACCATTACTGCCGATAAATGATACCATCTCCCTTACACTTATCTGTATGGTTACTCGCTGGGCAGTAAGGGTAAGACTGGGTGCGCTTTCTCAGAGCGAGGTGTACCAGGAATTATGTGTCTAACTGTACCAATGGTTACACGTTGAGAGATGATCATTTCAATATAATTTTTTTATTCCCAATGACCTAAGTAAAGAAAATTAATAAAGTAATTGAATCTACTATTTTGACAAAATAAGAGGTTGCTTACTATTTTTGGCACTTATACCTTAAGAGTGGGTTGCACAATAATCATATGCACATACATTCATACATTAGTATATATATATATATATATATATATATATATATATATATATATATATATATATATATATATATATATATATATATATACATATATTATACATATATATAAATATATATATATATATTATATATATACATATATATTATATATATATGTTAATATATATATATATATATATATATATATATATATATATATATATATATATATATATTGGTAAAAGGGTTTTCATATCGTCATGATCAGCATAGCTGTATTAGTCAGGACCACCAATATCAGGTTGGTTCGGTGCGAGCGATCAGACTATAATCTTCCACCATAAACAGACCGCAGTGGCCAATATGGTAATGAAAACTGGCCAAACCCCAGAGAGGAAAAGGGACACGTTAGTAGCTTTCTCCTGCATTAGGTTAGAAACGGCTGCATTTGAGAGAGAGAGAGAGAGAGAGAGAGAGAGAGAGAGAGAGAGAGAGAGAGAGAGAGAGAGAGAGTTACAAATCAAAGAATCCCTAAGGTGAAGTCAGCTTCAAAACCTAATTTTACTGAGCTGAAAGCGATACAGTAAAAGCTACTGCCTATCCCACGTGTGGTAGATTGCTACACGGCCTCTGTGCCTTCAGGCAGCCGCTAAGAGAATTGAATTTCCAGTGGTTAACACCAGTGTCTGGATTGTGGAGGCCTACTGGAAACTTCCTGGCCTAGCGATCTGCCGGACTGGGGTTCAGGTCAACTTCAGCTCCATAGTTTCTTTAGTATCTGCAATCTCACTATCCTTGGGATCTAAGGATTTGGGGGGTTTAGGGGAGCCTATGGGTCTATGTTCTGGGTTATCAACACCCATTGCCTGGATCTCCCTGGTCCTAGCTTGGGGGCTGGTCATATGAACTGGATCCTTTCCTGGATCTTTAAAATAGGCAGACTTTAACAGAAGCCAAGACACTAACATATAGAGATTTTAATTGATATCTTTACTTATATGTATAGTAAATGTTAAACCTAATAATGTCTCGATTCACAGTCTAGTTTATTTTCTTATTGTGAAGGAGTACATATGCGAATAAAAAAAAAACAAGTATTGCCAAATCAATAAAGTATGGAAATAGAAAAATTGGTTGAAATCACATTCAAAAGACATGAAAAGTCAATTATGCATGAAATAATAGTCACCCAAAATCTGATGAAATTCGATCTCCAAAAATATGTATAATATAATTTCATAAAGAAAAATTTAGTAGTATATATATATACACACATATATATATATATATATATATATATATATATATATATATATATATATATATATATATATATATATATATCCCTTTCAGAGTGGGAATACCTTAAAGTGGTGAAAGTGTTTGTGTATCACCTCGATCAAAAAAACTGTACTAAGTTGGTTTGTTGTGAGCCCTCAGACTTAGGTCATCCACCATCACCAATCTGTAGAGCCCCGCGAATTGATGAAGATTGCCAAATCCCAGAATGAATGAATTATTTGAAGTTCTCTGGCATCCAGACAAGGCTAAGGACATGTCAGAGGCTCTTGTCCTGCAGTGTATTAGAAACTGCTTCATTTGTTACATTTGTTGTTGTTGTTGTATATATAATAATACAAAACAATCATAAACTAATTGGGAAGGAGTTCCGAAACATCTAAAGCAAGATTGAAGGATGAAGATCTAATTAGAGAGCATCCCCCGGCAAGACTCTCTCTCTCTCTCTCTCTCTCTCTCTCTCTCTCTCTCTCTCTCTCTCTCTCTCTCTCTCTCAGAATACTTACAGAAAAGATTCTCCCTATGCACATTTGAAATCTCTCTCTCTCTCTCTCTCTCTCTCTCTCTCTCTCTCTCTCAAGAGAAGCGCAGAATTTCTTTGCGAAAAAGAATATTGACCAATCAAAGGTGAGAAAATATTTAAGAAAACTGACTTCTTGAGAAATGCTGAAGGTGCATGAGCGAGGAAGAAAAGATATTATCAAATGAATTTCAAAAGCATATCATAAAAAAAAAGTTTTTTCGGAAGGGTTAAATTCCTATACTAAGAAGAAAATACCAATAAATTTTCAATATAAAACAAAAAGGAAACGATTGAAAAAATACGAATTTTAGATCTACAGACTATCACTGAAGTACAAAAATAAAAAAAAATCAGATTTCAAAGAAGATTGTCAGCATTTTAATCAAGTCTACGGACCAAGCTTTCCCTCTTTCAAATGTGGACCGTGAATTAATCTATTCTAGTGAATAATATAAATCCTAGATCCCGATCACCGCCAAAATCTAATCACTTCTAAGTTGGCCCATTTCTGACATATCCAGAAAT
>NC_090734.1:144426600-144429100 GCF_036898095.1 Palaemon carinicauda
ACTATGAGATTCAGGGCCTCTGTAACACGGTTTTTTAGACTTTGCTCCTTATCAAGGCATCGGATGTAGCTGAAAGTTGACATATGTATATTTTACAACCACACACAAATTTTGTCAGCATTTTCAATAACCTAAACCCGATAGTTTTAATTCTTATAGAGTAAAAATGATATAGCCGACGCCATGGCCAGTGATAACGAGCCAAGAGTCGAAAACATTCATTACGTAAGCAATGTAAACACCTTTTGACAAAATTTTGCCCCTCCCATCCACCGGACACCCATTCACCTTCTTCCATCGGCTCTGGAACCCATAACAGTCAAGAATGGCTAGCAGGATTTGGAATTGCCCCTGTGGTAGCAAAACTGCATTTATCTTACGACTTGCAACTTTATACAGTCAAGAGAAATCCCATGGCCATATTTTCTATAGCCTGAATAGGTAATTATTCAGTTTCTAGTTTAAATCCAATGTTTATGCTCTGATTTGTATTTAGCGTAATATGATTATAATACTTGTAATGTCACTCAGGCTTTTGAACATTTCCATTAACTATTCACTATGCCACCAAGAGAGAGAGAGAGAGAGAGAGAGAGAGAGAGAGAGAGAGAGAGAGAGAGAGAGAGAGAGAGAGAGAGAGATTGTATGTAAACAGTCTTGATATAACTATTTTTGTTAAAATGAGAATTTTGTGCTAAACTCTCCATCAGACCAACGGATCATCCGATATCATTTTTTTCTTCTTCTTAGGCCGTACGACCGTGTTGGCTATGTTTTGGGCATGACTGCATTTTGTAAATAAATCATGAATAGTTTTAGGAGTTTTATTTGTACATCTTATGGGAATTTATAGGAGTAAAGTGAACATAATTCATTTATCCTTTAAAATAATTACTACATGTAGCAAAACAAATAGTAGTAAAGATGATAATGCAATGAAGGAATGATACCAAACTTTATCTTTAGCTTCAACATCGGCAATAACATACCCAGTTGCCATAAATTTGTCAGCTTAATGAAATAGCCTATCATCTAATATAAAACTTAAATTCTGAGGAGGCCATGGCTTATTGCACAGTGAAAAAAAATGACACAGACTTTATGAATGGCGGAACGATACATAAATGTGGGTGGGGTATCTGTGCTAGCGTAGTAATACTACTGTAGCAGTAATTTCCGCAACAGTAGTATACATGTATTAAACGTTTAGGCCAACTGCTGGGATCCTTGAGGATCATTTAGCACTTCTTACAACTACTCGAGAAATAAGTTTTTATAGCCAGAATTTTAATTTTCTGATCCAACAATGCCCATGATAGCCTTCAGTGTTATCCAGAATTATAACGGGGCTAAAGTGGGTGGAGCCTCATGAAGTCATCATTCTGACGATAATTATTGGTGAAAGTTTAAAGCAAAATACAGTACCGGCTATTTTTTTTTTTTTTTTTTACAGTAAATAGATCGGTAGATAGACAATAAATAAAAATTGCTTGACATTGGATATAGCAGTTATCAAATCAAGCTTGTCTACTACGTTTTTGAAAATTACCAACTATTCCCTACACCTTGTCAGTCTGATTGTGAGCTATAAAGTAGACTGTAATTTCTTGGGAAACTTATTTTGGGAGTTAGACAAATAATCGAAGTGTTTTTGTATTTATTAACATATTTTGTTCGTTTGTTCATTAGGACAATTCTCAGTGGAGAGGTTTCAGAGTTCATAAAGGTGTACTGCTTTGCTTTTATTTACACTTTTGTGTTATTGTTGGCAGAGGTATAGCCTTCGTTACGTATAACCAATCATCGATCGAGAAAGAGAGAAGAAATGCCGTCATAAGTTACGTAACGAGTGCGTTCGAAACCTTTTCTCTGAGTAAGTTGGCCCGTCTTCAAAAATCGTCACTTTTACTTAATAAAGTACTAAATTTATTCAACCTACGGAATGCAGAATATAGTCAAAATTTATGTGTAGATATAATGTGCATTCTGAATAAGCGTTATATTTATGAAATTCATAGAAAAAAAGTTATTGCGAAAAAACCGTGTTACAGAGGCCCTGAATCTCATAGTAGTTGAATTCTGGTTAGAATACCTCTTATCTGCTTTTATTAAATTCTGGTTAGAATACCTCTTATGTACTTTTATCAAATTCTGGTTAGAATACCTCTTATCTGCTTTTATTAAATTCCGGTTGGAATGCCTCTTATCTGCTTTTATCAAATTCTGGTTAGAATGCCTCTTATCTGCTTATATTAAATTCCGGTTGGAATGCCTCTTATCTGCTTTTATCAAATTCTGGTTAGAATGCCTCTTATCTGCTTATATTAAATTCCGGTTAGAATGCCTCTTATCTGCTTATATTAAATTCCGGTTAGAATGCCTCTTATCTGCTTATATTAAATTCCGGTTAGAATGCCTCTTATCTGCTTTTATTAAATTCCGGTTAGAATGCCTCTTATGTGCTTTTATTAAATTCCGGTTAGAATGCCTCTTATCTGCT
>NC_090734.1:144434100-144442743 GCF_036898095.1 Palaemon carinicauda
ACAACAAAAGTTCTATGTATGTGGCACTGATTACTGAAATAAACTTTAAATTTTTGCCTACCTATTATAATTATATAAAAAAAAAACGATTGGGATATAAGAAAATCTATGCTGAGTAAAAGACGAAATCATTCTTATTTCCATTTTGGCTTGACCAACTCTAATCATAAGATCATTTTAAAAATTTAAATAAAAATCTATCTAAGCCAATTAACATACGGATGTTGGATCGTATGTTGAATGTTTCGAAATAAATCTTCATTTATTTTTTCATGTTGCGTTGGGGGAAGTTCCTAATTAGGATAGTGAGAAGGGGGTTCTCTTAATTATTTTATCTATATCCTTTTCTTTTTCTTCGTAATTCGGTGACTGGTTCCAGTGACTTTTACCAAAAAAAAAAAAGCTTGATATACAAAAAATCTCTTCCAAAATAACCTTGATACGCGAAAATCTTCTTCCGGAAAAAAAAAAAAACTTGATAAACGAGAAATTCTCTTCTAAAAAAAAAACAAAAAAAAACCTTGATACGCGAAAAATTCTCTTCTAAAGAAAAAAAAAAACTTGATACACGAAAAATTCTCTTCTAAAGAAAAAAAAAACCTTGATACAAGTAGATTTTGTTCCAAAACAAAATTGATACGAAAAATTCTCTTCTAAAGAAAAAAAAACACTTGACACGAAAATTTTCTTCCAGAAAAAAACTTGATACACAAAAAAATTCTCTTCCAAAGAAAACAACGAAACACGACGCCACTGACATCTGACGAGCCGCAGAGGACCGAATAGAGGTGCGTGCCCCGTCAGGGTATTTAAAGGATTCCCTGTGGACTCTAGAGGGAAGGATCATCCTACAGAGTCCGAAGGATGATCCTTCCTGTGGCAGCTTCCATTTCACAAAGCTGTTTCCCTTACCGAGAAGCGGAGAACAAGGAAACGCAGCCGGTTGTGTGTTTATAAAGTGTTTGAAAAGGTCGCTTCAGGCGAAGGAGAGTTGAGAAGTAATTACCGCAGTAATGTAAAGTTTGGTTATAATATTCCTCCAGTAATCTTTATTTCTTATTGGTAGTATTCCTCCTCATGGATTTTGTAATACATAGAACAGTTGGGGATGGTGAAGAAGGATTGGTAGCAAGAAATTAGCTGACAGAGTATGCTGATGACGCTGTCCTTGTTAGCAGAGCACCACAGGACTTGCAAAGCTAGCTTACCAAAATGCATGAAATATCACATGAGGTTGGGCTCAAGATAAATAGAAGAAAGACACATATGATGAGAACGGAATATGCAATGGAAGATTAAATATCATTTGAAGGAGAAAGGATTAATGATGTGGAATCGTTTAAGTATTAGAAACTATGATCTCAAATACAAGATCTACAGAATTTGAGTTTAATTAAAGATTGAAAAAAGTCAATCAGACAATGATTAGGTAAAGTAAAATTTTGAAATCAAATCGCCTGAAATTACACATAAAAATAAGGCTATAAATCAGTTTAGTGACATTGGTGTTAGTGTATGGACAAGAGCAGTGGTATGACAATGAAACAATATCCAACAGATTTTGTAGATTTAAGAACAAAGCCCTCAGAAGGATATTTCGAGTTAAATGGCGGGACAGGATTAGAAATGAGACTATAAGAGAGATTACTAGAGTGCCATATGTGGATGAGATTATGGTGAAGGGTAGATAGAGATGGTTTACGTATGCTCTTCGCATTCCCCAAGAGAACTTAGTCCTCCAAACTTTCAACTGGGCTCCACAACGCACTAGAGGAGTTGGAAGACCCAAGCCTACGCGGCTGAAGACTATGAAGCATTAAGTAGAAAATAATGAATGGAAAAGTATTGAATTAAAAGCTCAAGATAGAGAAAAAAAGGCCAAATCTAACCGAGGCCCTTTGCGTCAATAGTCGTAGGAGATGATGACGATGATGAATATTCATCTAACATTCTTTACGTCTCACTAGTAATATTCCTGTAATATTCTTTATTTCTATCTAATAATATTCCCCTAATATTCAAATCTATATAAGAATCATAGCCGCAAACAAAACTTCAGTTTTCATCATTAGTTTCATCATTTGCAGCATAAGAAATATTTTATTTAGATTTGTGTTTGCTTTTAACTTCACTAGGAAATGCTTTTGCAACTGAAAACCTTCAAGTTCGGTATTTATAGTTGATAGGCCTGTTTAAGAGATATCTAAAACAAAATCATTGACAGCAACATTAAACTTTCATTATAATCATTAGCTCCAGATTCTCTCTCTCTCTCTCTCTCTCTCTCTCTCTCTCTCCTCTCTCTCTCTCTCTCTCTCTCTCTGAGGTACACTATATTGAGTCTCTCTCTCTCTCTCTCTCTGAGGTCCACTATATTGAGTCTCTCTCTCTCTCTCTCTCTCTCTCTCTCCTCTCTCTCTCTCTCTCTCTCTCTCTCTTCTCTCTCTCTAAGGTCCACTATATTGAGTCTCTCTCTCTCTCTCCTCTCTCTCTCTCTCTCTCTCTCTCTCTCTCTCTCTCCATGCCATTTCCCCTACCGAAATTCTATCCACCCTCAAGTCTTCCTTGTTTAACTTCGTATCTTCCCTTCTTGAAACGTTAATCTTCCCCAAGCCACACACAACCACAAAGCAAACTATAAACCTTTTCCTCGCAACCATTACCTCAACAAATTCACCGCAAGCAGAACCCCAGCAACAAGGCAAGCACCCCAAGCATCGAATGGCCATAGCCAATCAAGAGAAACAAGTGCTTGAGTTTGTTCGTTTACCTTCAACCTAAACTGGATAATACCACTACTACCACCCTCCCCTACCAACGCGCCCCCCCTCCCTCCAAAGCCCCTAAACCCCGTCTTAAAAGCATCGCAAATTTCTGCTTTTGAGTGCGAATTTTGAGTGCGAATCGTCTCTCTCGCTCTTCCTGGCAATTTCCGGTCGCAATTTTACCGAAAAACATATTGCTTCGTCGTCGTCCGGAAACTAGATGATGTTGTTGTTGTTGTTGTTGTTGTTGCTTCTTAACGATACTTTACATAGCTCGCTCATCCCACTTACTGGAATTTTCTGAACATGACACGTTTGAGTTCTGTGCATCTTTTACCGCCTCTGTATTGCCTTTTCTGTAAATTTCGATGAAGTAGAGTTTCTAGGTTTCTTGGTAAAAATGAACGCAGCACACACACACACACACACACACACACACACACACACACACACACACACATATATATTTATATATATATATATATATATATATATATATATATATATATATATATATATATATATATATATATTATGAACGCTATCGTCTTAGAATGATAAATATATACTATTTTCAACATTAAGGAATTTCGCCTAAACATTTTATATCTATATACATTTATGCATATATATATATATATATATATAATATATATATATATATATATATAATATATATATAAATATATATATATATATATATATATATATATATATATATATATATATATACTGTATACATAAATGACCCATATCCGATAAACGACGTTATATTTGACATCGCAAGGTCCATTACGGTAACACATCCAAACAGCCGATCAGTAAATGCAAAATGTCTTGAAACGATATAATTTCCGCAAATAATTCCAATTTTGCACTGTGAGAACGAACAACACCCCCCTTCCCCTCCCCCCTCCTTCAAAAACCTAATGGGACAAATTACGAGACGGTAAATGCCCAATTAAATGGGAGTGCTTCAAATTGCTCACTACCTCAAGTTTCAATGCGCAATAATGGGGCCATTTAGCTGAATGGATTCGAATGCATCTTCTTTCTCTCTCTCTCTCAATAATCCTTTTTACTTTAAAATCTCACTTCACAGGACATTTAGTAGAGCATTCTTGCAGTAAAATCTCGCTTCACTGCTTATTTATTACAGGTATGCCAATTCATCCCATTGGTCAGGAGGATCAGGGTTGCCAGTTACCTATTTAGTGTCGGGACGATGATAGTTGCCAGTTACCTATTTCCTATTTAGTGCCAAGTTCAGAGTTATGAGTTACGTCACTAGATAACTATTCAGTTAAAGTTGGATTAATATGGATTACTAGTGCATACATATGTATTATATATCCATATATGTATATATATATATATATATATATATATATATATATATATATATATATATATATACTATATATATATATATATATATATTATATATATATATATATATATATATATATATACAGAATATATATTCATGTATATATAAATTTATATATACATGAATATATATTCTGTATATATATATATATATATATATATATATATATATATATATATATATATATACATATATATATATATATATATATATATATATATATATATATATATATATACAGATTATATATTCATGTATATATAAATTTATATATATATATATATATTTATATATATATATATATATATATATATATATATATATATATATACATAAATGAATGTCTGATAAAGAATATTTGGTTGAGAAAATTCAAACCTACATATTTGATGTCATTAAACAAAACTCATAAATATACCTTCTAGAGCAAAGTCCTTAGAGCACATCCTTAAAAAGAATTCAATAAATAATTTTCTTTTGACTTCTTTTTCTTATTTCTCAAGTATTTTCTATGAATATATTTCTCAGTATTTTCAATGGAATTTTGTTTGTGTATCCTTTTTATCTCCCTTTTCTTAGGAATGCATCATATGAATCTAAATGTATTTGAAAATCATGAGAAAAATATTCATAAAAAATACTTGAGAAATAATTAATTAAAGATCTACACTGTTAAAAAAATCCGTAATTTTAATCGGAAATTCTTCGTAAAAACTATACTGTTCTCAGCCGTATTTCAGTAAAATACAGACGACCTTAATTCTTACCCCTACTTTGTATTTATCTTTTAGGGTTGGTGCGACCGTAATATCACTCCTTTACGTAAATACATCCGTTTTTAAAACAGTAAATCCTGGCAACATTTATTCCAGGATTTTTAAGTGTACAATAGCTCGAGGACGACTTAATTTGCATTAAAAAAAATGTGAATACTTTATTTTGTATTTTAAAGGAAGAAAATATATACTAAGTATTTCTTAAGGTTATCTTTAGTTAGGCAAGAGGATATTCTCAACACCGGATGTTGTACTCTATTGGAAAACGTCGCTGCCTGGCGATCTGCTGGACGGGAGATCGAGTTCACACTCAAACTCTGTGGTTTCTTGTAGTGTCTGCATCCTCACCATCCTTGAGAGAGCCTATAGGCCTACCTGCTGGGTCATCAGCAGCTATTGTCTGGTCCTAGCTGAACGGAGCTGGGATAGAGAGGGGTCTTGGACGTTAATCATATGTACAGTAGGCTACATATGGTTAATCTCTATGGCATTGTTTTGTCTCTAGGACATTGTCACAGTCCCTAACCTCGGTTATTCATGATTGACCTTTGAAACCTTAAAGCTTTAAACTGAGTCAGAAATGTAAAACAATGTTGACTACATCACACAAACATTAATCTAGAGCCCTCAGAGCAAATGCTCAGTATCTAGAATTTTTCCCTGCTTTGAAACCTTTATTCATATAATTCTTATCTCAACCAAGTGATGGGTAAAATAGCCACTTGAGAGTATTATTATTATTATTATTATTATTATTATTATTATTATTATTATTATTACTAGCTAAACTACAAACCCTAGTTGGAAAAGAAGGATGCTATAAGCCCAAGGCCTCTAACAGAAAATAAAGCCACGTGAGGAAAAGAAATAAGGAAACAGAATACTGTACTTGAATGTACCCTCATTTCCATTCCTCAATACCATTAGCCCTTTATCAACATATAGAATAATAAATGAATACAAGAAAGTACAGACCCAGAAAACTATGAACTACGAAAATGCTGAAACTTTTAGAAGCAAAAGAAGTTGACGCCCAAAATACAAAAGGGTATCCGAACCGGTCGTCCAAACACCTAAGAGAATTGCTACATATTGTGCAGCCAACAAATCGTCCTGACACGAGAATAGTTACAGATAATTTCAAACTATTGGAACCTAGATATACGTCTACTGTAGGTTCTAGAGCCTCTAAATATGCCGGCCCCCAGACTATACAATAGGCTCCCATGAGACATCGGAATAATTGAGGATAATGGGGCTTTCAAGAGGAAACTTAAAACTTTCTTATTCAGCGAGTGATTTGGCAGTGATGATCAAACAGTAAGGGAACAATACGCATTGTGAAATGTTAAATGCTCCCGAATGAACATCATAGAACGACCGTGGGGTCCTGTAGAGAGTATAGTTCCCCTGCTGTACAGGACAAGATAAGCAGTCCTAAAAGTAAAAGGGAAAAGTGAATGCCTTAATTAAATACAGAGTCTAGCTACCAAACGCATTCAACATCGCGTACCGAAAAAGGCTTTCTCGAAATTCCTCCAAATATACCCGTCTCTTGTCTTTGAGGCAAATCACCCCACTTGATGGCCAGTTCTCGTTCCTAAAATGGAAAAGAAATATATTTTTGAAAGATTTAACTCATGAAACTAAGAAAATATATAAACAAAGAAAATTAAAGATGTCAATTTTTTTTTTTTTTCAGACAGCCTATCCCATGACTAGCATGTTAAAAGAAACAGTTCTGGGATAAAAAGTGTAGCAATCACTTGGGCTTATGGCATACTGCTTTTCCAACAAGAGTATAGTTTAGCTAATAATAGTAATAATAATAATAATAATAATAATAATAATAATAATAATAATAATAATAATAATAATAATAATAATAATAATAATAAAAATTATAATAACAATAATGATAATAATAATAATAATAGTAATAATAATAATAAAAATAATAATAATAATAATAATAATAATAATAATAATAAATAATAATAATAATAATAATAATAATAATAATAATAATAATAATAATAATAATAATAATAATAATAATATCTTATTCTAAAACTCCCTATACAAAGTGAAATAATAATTCGAATGATCTGTGCCATTGAAACTCTTAATATTCTCTAATCTCTTTTTTTTTCTTTCCGGGTGAACGTTTATATTCACTATTAATTTAATTCTATTTTCCTCTATCGTCGTAATTTTTTTTAGCAAATCCTTCTTTGTTCCCTTTGCACACACCTCTATTTTTCTGTTGTCATTTCAATCTTCAACACATCTTTTCACTTGCTCTTTATTCCTATTTGCTTCAGATTTATCTTTCATTCTTTTTTCCTTACAAATCTCTCTCTCTCTCTCTCTCTCTCTCTCTCTCTCTCTCTCTCTCTCTCTCTCTCTCTCTCTCTCCACGGTCAGTGTAAACATGAAGCAAAGAAATTATTTACAACACCATCTCTGCAGAACCTTGAAGTTAATTGGATTACTCAGAAGGAAATTGTTCCCGTGTTTTCTTTGTCGACTTTTCATCTATTTCGATTTACGTAGGATTCGAAAATTAAGGTAATTAATAATTCCTTTCTCTTTTTGAAAGATAACCTGTCAATTATTTAGGTTACAAAATAGTTGACACAATGTTATAACTTTAGGTAAGTTTTCTAATATTTTAAAATATGTGTTTATCATTTAGATTAAACAATTCTTCGAACAATGGCGTAAGTGTTTATCATTTATGTTAAAACAACTATTCAAAAAATGGCGTAGGTTTAGGGTAAGCTTTCTAATATCTTAAAATATAATTATGAATCCTTCAGGTTCAAAAATAATTTGAACAATGGTGTAATTTTAGGTAAGCCTTTCTAATATCTCAAAATATAATTGTGAATCATTTAGGTTACAAAATTATTACAACAATGGAGTAACTTTATTAAATGGATATTCAATAGCTTAAAAAGAAATAATAAAATAAAGGATGTGACATAGGTGAGAGGAGATTATGGTTAAAAGAGAGGTATATTAATTTGACAAAGAAAATAAAAATACAACAACGGAGTAAGATTAAACGATATTAAAAGGGGAGGGAATCATAGACCGGAAACAAGGATAACGTTTACAAAAGAAATCATTTATGAGAATCTCGTGACTCCAAAACAACAAAAAATATCAATGGGAATAACAGTAAGTATTAATATTTGAACGTAAAGGGTTTGAAATAATACAATAAAAAGGTAAATGCTATGCAAAAAACAATAAAAAAAATTATGAAGAAAAGTAAAAAATCAAAATCAAAATAAGAAAACAATTGATGATATGAACGCTAATGGAAACGTCAAATAAAGTAAATATATTGAATTAAAATAAAATTGTAATTATAAATAATTTTCATACAAAAAAAAAAAAAAAAAAAACTTAAACGAAATGCAAACAAAATCCAAAGTAAAAGATGACTCAAATGAACAAAATCAGGCAAAACAACCAACTTTGAACTTCCTCATAACTTCGGTCCTTCGAGAAAAAACTTTTTTTCTTTTAACTTGAATTCTAAATATTGCAACTATTTAAAAGTTCAAAGGTAGCTCATGAATGTCAGAGACAAGGGACAGTGACAGTGCCCTAGAGATTGACCTTATATACATATGATTATCGCCCAAGCCACCTGTCCACCCAAGCTAGGACCATGGAGGGCTAGACAATGGCTGCTGAT
>NC_090734.1:144443243-144445743 GCF_036898095.1 Palaemon carinicauda
ATTGTTGTGATTCCATTTTTTCAAAAGACTAGCATAGAGATTCACCCATTGTTGTGATTCCATTTTTTTTATGACTAGCATAGAGATTCACCCATTGTTGTGATTTCATTTTTTCAAAAGACTAGCATAGAGATTCACCCACTGTGGTGATTCCATTTCTTTTTATGACTAGTATAAAGGTTCACCCATAGTTGTGATTCCATTTTATTTCGTCTAGCATAGTGTCACCCATAGTTGTGACCTCATTTTTCCCTGACTAGCCCAGAGGGTCACCTACTGTATAGTGGTGATTCCATTTTTTATTGTGTAGTACAGTGGTCATATATATCATTACTTGTTTGGATGCATTACAACCGGACAGCCTAAGCTCACCCATTTTCGTGGCGCTGGTTTTCAAGTTAGGCTCCTGTTCAATTACTTGCAAGGCTTGCTATATTTGGTGATAATTCTTTCTCGAAGGGCATTTTTCGCAGCCTGTGTGCATTTTCCCCAGCTCCATCTTCATCCTTCCTTCCACGAGACTCTTGCGTAAGGCTAGAGCGTCTTTCCCCTCCGTGTAATTTCTTGCACGGTCAACACCGTACCTTGTTCTGTTGAGTTTGTTCTTGTTGCTGTCTCCACAAAAAATTAGCAAAATGACTGCTGCTGAGATTAGCGCATTTGTGGATTTGGCAGAACGACAAGGCTATGAGGGAGAAGCATTGCGAAGGTATGTGCGGGAGCTCATGAATGAAGACAAAGCCAGGAGAAGGACAGGGCAAGAAAGGTTGCGGTATGAAAGAGAGAGAGCGCATGAATTAAGAATGCAGGAGATGGACGCCCAATTGGCACAACTCAACCACTTGCCACCTCAACGCAATGTTGCCAAAGTCCAGCAGGACAATCTCAGGAAGGTCCAGTTCATAGAAGGAGTTACCAAAAAACTCCCTACAGTGGAGTTCCAGATAACCACGCCCCAGCTCCATAGGAAGTGCGGACTAGGGGAAATGAGCGACATCGGACATGAGGGCTACGATTTGCGCATGGGTCAAGAGCCCATGACGGTGGCGCGAGTGCCCCTCAGATGCAAGAAGGCTGCCAAGCCGGAGCCTAAAGCATTGAGGACGCGACCTGCAGGGAAAGACAACTGGGTAGGTACCATTAACCTTGGGGAAATACCTTGGCTAAGTGAGGAGGCCCAAGAGTTTTCCTCCTCCAGCAGTGAGTCTGAGCCTCATACGCCAGAAGTTAATTCTGGTGAAGGTGTGCTGCATCCCACCACAGGGTATAGAGCTATTTCCAGCACCATGCCAGAGGTCTCAGAGGGCCAGGCGTCTCCCCCTTCCAGAAATGAGTCTAGGCTTTGTACCCGAGAGAGCTCCCCAGCTAAAGCAATGATGCTTCCCAACAGGCCAGAGGTCTCAGAGGAGGACCGAGGGGCAGCACCCATCATTCCAGAGACCCCCAGGAGCCAAACAGAGCCCATCAGATTTCAGCTGTCGGACAAGACGCTGGAAAACTACGGGGAAGTTGCTGATTCAGACAAAGCAAAAAGAATTACTCTCTCAAAGGAGAACTTCCTGCAGAAGGATGGGGTGCTCCTCAGAATCACCCGAGGTTCTCACGATCCTGCTGAGGCCCTGCGTCAGCATGTAGTTGTCCCCCATAATTCCCGCTTGCCGGTGCTACGAATGGCCCATGAGGGACTGGGAGAGCACCCTGGGGTGAAGCGCACAACCCAACTGCTGCAGCCCCATTTTTTCCGGCCGGGCTTGCAGAAGGGTGTTAAGGCTTCCGCAACCTCCTGCCATCCTTGCCCAGTCTCCGGTAACTATAGGCAATTAATGCTGAGGGCCTCGCTCCAACTCATCCCATCCATTAGTGTCACAGAACTGACACAATTCTTTTATTAGTATGGCTTCCTAGCCACATTTCAGAAGGACGAAGGTTCCCACTTCATGGCAGAGGAGTCACGACCTCTGACCATACTCATAATTAATTTTTGGCTTCACCAGGTGCAAGCAGGAATTCCCAACTGTGGGATTTACTTGAATTTCTTCCAGACATGGGATAAACTCCAAACTCAAGAGAATGAGCTCTCAGGCATGGGCTCATCTCTTGAGCATCTTGGATCCTATTGTGCGGACCAAAAGTTCCCGCTGACATTCCTAGAGGACCGTAATCCTCTAAACTACTTGACTGAGCTACGTAATGGGAATAAAGGGCTCATGAGGTGCGGCATAGACCTCCAGAACTACAACTGGAAGGTCAAGCGCCTAAAGAACTCGTATGAGAGAGATGTGTTCTCCCGGCATTAGTGCCCAATGCACAGTGCCATGTCCATAGCGTAGCCATAGTCAGTAGGTTAATTTAGTTTGTATGAAAAAATATTTATTGGCCTTGGTGTCTCCCCAGGTAGATAAACTTGAGGAGCCATCTTGGCATCATTATTTGCATTGAATTTATTTTCATGTATTTATTTTATCCTTTTTTTTGCATATATGCCAATTTTCTTTAATTT
>NC_090734.1:144465743-144485743 GCF_036898095.1 Palaemon carinicauda
AGTACCGGGCATACACGAGCTACACAGTCATTTCACTCCTCTCTCTCTCCGTCACTTCCACTCGACGTCGAACTTCTCGTGTTAACCATTGTCACTAATCTCTTTTGTTTCCACTTTTTCAAAAATCTCACGTCGGCTAAAATCACTTAGCACAGACGCTAATTTGTTAATCACCCCACAACACCTGACACCATTTAATATGACCCGATTTAGGTCGTATTAAGGGGGGTTCAACTTCACGTCTTGGGGAAACAAAGATAGAGACAATTGATGGCTAACACTATTATGAGAGAGGGTAGGATCATGCACCAATGATAGTCGAATTGTTAATTTTCCACAGCTGCTATATTCTATTTAAGCTACAAGGGCGACCCTTAATTATCATTACGTTACTTTACTAATAAAAAGTCCTCAGAGAAATGGTACTGGTTGGCACTCATTCTGGCACCCGTGACCTGAACGTATAGGTATACACACTCACGCCTCCCAACCTTAACTGACTAAAAAACTATGGGCAGTTCAAACGCCCAGCTTGGCCTTTCTATGGCCTGATCGATGATTGGTTGTGCTGACCCGAAAGTCTTAGAAGAACCAATAGAGAGAGATTTTGGTGACGCTAACTTTTAACGAACATTTTCGAGTGCCTAAAAGCCAAGCCGATAACGACATTCTCAAAGTGGCATCCCACGCCACATTATAACCGTCTTTCCTTTAACAAAGAAGATAGCTGTTGACATTCACTTATTCCACAAAGTAACAACCTGACTGTGCTTAGCTCATATATATATATACATATATATATATATATATATATATATATATATATATATATATATATATATATATATACTCTGTATGTGTGTATATATATATATATATATATATATATATATATATATATATATATATATATATATATATATATATATATATATATATATATAGAGAGAGAGAGAGAGAGAGAGAGAGAGAGAGAGAGAGAGAGAGAGAGAGAGAGAGAGAGAGAGAGAGAGAGAGATTATTATTATTATTATTATTATATTTAATTGATATTATTATGAATGACGTAGACTTTAACAACCTTTTCTTTATATGGTATGGATTGCTACTATTTTTTTTTCAAGGAGTCTTTTTATCAATATTCCTTCTCGAATCACTGGAATCTGCATTATTATTATTATTATTATTATTATTATTATTATTATTATTATTATTATTATTATTATTATTATTATTATTATTATTATTCAGGTTATTAAAGTTATTTCATATCTAAATATTTAAAAAAACTGCATCCGATTATTATTATTATTATTATTATTATTATTATTATTATTATTATTATTATTATTATTCTTATTATTATTACTAAAATCCAAGAAAACGAGAGAATCTCAAGATTTTTTTTTAATATAACTTAAAAAGAAGGGGGCGGGGAGGGGGGTTATTCAATAAAACAGATATAGGTTATAATTTCTGATATCTTAAAAAGAATAACTCATTTAATTAGCCGTATTTGTTCTGTAACAAAAGTTTATATTAATCAAAGAAAATTTTCTCCCAATTAAGCTTGAAAAAAAGGGTGGGGGGAATGGGGATTTAATGGCAAAAAGAAAGGTTGTGATATCTGATATCTTCCAAAAACAGCGCATTAAATTAGCCGAATTTGTTCCAGCGCCAAAGACTAAAAGGCATATTTTGCTTGAGTTGAACCGAAAAAAAAAAAACTGAACCAACGAGCGATGAAAGGTTACGCCCTGGCTTTTCTGAATATTGGAAAGGTTAGGATGAAGAAGATACTGGAAATGATAATGGAAATTCTGGAAAATGAGAAAATCTGCAATGATAATTTCACGTCAGGAAAAGGAAGGAAGTCGCGAGACTGAAGATGAGAATTATTTTCATATTTTTATCTTGTTGCAAAATTACTTTGCCTTATCGTTGAGAAGAATTTGAAATTAAATTAAGATAAAAATTAAACATATATAATGTATTTAGACGTTTTTACCTTACAGTATTATTATTTCAATTACTCATGTACCCTTACAGTTGAAATAACAGTAGTGTCAAATTTGGGGACGGGTTACAGTCTTAAAGTTCAAGACTATTAAAGTATTTTAACTTTATTCAGCATAATTATTTAGCGGCATATTGTGACCCATTGACCTCGGGGTGGCGGGTCGCTTGGGCTATTATTATTATTATTATTATTATTATTATTATTATTATTATTTCTACTACTACTACTACTACTACTACTACTACTACTGCTACTAGCTAAGCTACAACCTTGGCTGGAAAAGCACTATCCTGTAAGCCCAAGGGCTCCAACAAGGAAAAATAGCATAGTGAAGAAAGGAAAGAAGGAAATAAGTAAACTACGAGATAAGCAATGAACAATTAAAATGAAACACTTGAAAAACGATAACAACATTAAGATATATCTATCATATATAGACTATAAAAAGTCTTATGTCAGCCTGTTCAGCATAAAGACATTTGATGCAAGTATAACATTTCAAGTTCCACCGATTAAATTACCTGATTAGAAAGATCATTCCACAATTTTGTCATAGCCGGAATAAAGCTTCCTGAATGCAGTGCAGTATTAAGCATTATGGTGGAGATGTAACTGCGTGATTTTCCTTCAGTTGCGCATGCCCCAAGTGGCCTCCCTGTCGTAGCTCCAGGCCAAATGACGTATGTCTATAAAGCCAATATACCCAATCAACAAAGGTCAACCAACGACGTATCCTATAATAATTCTAAACTGTCAACATTCAGAAATCACTGAGAGATAAAATAGATTCGGCGCTTTTCCGAGAACAATGTAATCTGTGGAAAGCAGCGGTCGAATGCTGTTTGGATGTGCATCAAGTTCGTTAATGATTTCCGACGATTCTCATTTAGTAAATTGTGCTGACTGTTTCATTTAACTTTAATGGAATGATTACCAAAGCATATAGTACCTTAGCTTGAGGGTACATTCGGGCACACTATTCTAATTACTCTTCCTCTTGTTCTGTTAAAGTTTTATAGTTTATATATGAAATATTTATTTTAAAGTTGTAACTGTTCTTAAAATATTTTATATTTGCTTGTTTCCTTTCCTCGCTTGGCTGTTTCCCCTGTTTAGGCCTCTGGGCTTATAGCATCCTTCTTTTCCAACTAGGGTTGTAGCTTAGCTTGTAATAATAATTATAGCCTCTGTACCATGGTCTTCCACTGTCTTGGGGTAGAGTTTTCTTGCTTGAGGGTATACTAGGGCACAATGTTATATCTAACTCCTCCTCCTCCACTTGTTTTGTTAAAGTTTTTATAGTTTATATGGAAAATATTTCTTTTAGTGTTATCACTGTTCTTCAGATATTTAATTTTTCCTTGTTTCCTTTCCTTACTGGGCTATTTTCCTTTCCCTTGGGCTTATAGCATCATGTTTTTGCAACTAGGGTTGTGGCTTAACAAGTAATAATAATAATAATAATGATAATAATGATAATAATATATTTCGGGAGTAGGCCCTCTTTTAAGCAGGTTTTATTGAAAGTGATTGCTGCCCTTGTAGAAACAAGCAATAATAGCTTTAATACCTCGGTGTACGTAAAACCAACAAATCTCGGCCTGTGTCTGGATGGTGACAGCGAGTGCCGTAGTCGGTATAAAACTGCCACCATTAAGGCTTTGATTCGGAGAGCCATTTCTCACTGTTCTTCTTGGAGTGGCACCCACGAGGAACTTAACAGAATTACTAAAATTCTGGTGAATAATGGCTTCACGAATAAGGACATTAATCGGCAAATCAAAAAAGAAATCGAGAAATGGTACCAGAATGAAGGCCCTGATGATACCAACACGCCAGCAAAAATAAATCTTTACTATAAAGGCATTATGAGCGTAAACTACAAAGAAGAAGAAAACATTATGAAAAATATAATAAAAAACAACGTTTTTGCCACGGCAGAGGATACTGAAATCAACCTCATAATTTATTACCAATCAGCAAAAACACGAGACTTGATAATGAAAAACAACCCTGCCCCTGCCATGCAAGATGACTTGAAGACGAACGTAGTGTACCGATATAAATGCCCTGTCCAGGAATGTCCTGGCACCTACATCGGGATGACGATGATGCGTCTTTCTAAGAGATTATCTTGCCACGTGCAACAGGGTGCAATAAAAATGCATTGCCTCCAAAAACATGATTTCAAGACAACAAGGGAGCATATAGTGAAAAATGTAACCATCATCGGCCGTGCCCTGACAGCAGACGTCTCCGGATAATGGAAGCTCTCTTTATTCAACAACAAAGACCTAACCTCAACACCACGCAAGAAGGGACCTTATTGCCAACATGTATAAGGTCCACCACCAACAATAGTCCAGGCAATAACAACTATGACAGGACTGATATAGCCGAAGGTCAAAACATGGATTATCTCTTGACAGAACCAGAGTCAATAATCCCACCAAACATCCCGGCGAGGCAGAGGCCACTACCTACTAGGATTAATGGTCTCCACCCTAGGGCGGTTCTTGACCACTGAAGATGGAATGTCGAAGCAGGACTCTGTACAGTTCTCACTCAGATCCCACTGAGAGAGGACCTTCACTTCTGCTCCTGCCTGCTGACTGCCGACATCTTCTGCCGCCGTTACTGGCTGTTGCCTGCTCCCTCTTCACTTGGCTGATACTTTCAGCCTCCTGAAGAGACCGCCGCCACCGCTGCCGCCGCTTCCGCCGATAAATCGCCGAATTCGCCGTTGTTTTTCGCCGATTTTTCGCCGAATTCGTCACCGATTTTCGCCGTTTTTTCGACGAATTTTGTTGCAGTTCTTGCTGTACTGACAAGGGCCTTGCCCCTGAATTGGCTGTAATCAGCCCCCTCATATAAGGGAAACTAAATTGACTATATAGGCTAAGCTTTGCCTCCTCCTACATAATTTTACTTTACTAATAGATCCTCCTGTGGAAAATCTGGTAGCCGTTGTGGTCTTAAAACTCCAGTAGAAGCAGGGCCAAAGGGTCAAAAACTCCCACTCTCGCTGTCTGTGGCAAGTGGCATAGGGCTGTTAGGCTTGGCGCCTATAAGCCAAGTTGTTTGATAAATAATAGGTTATTATTCTTGGTAACTGGCGAAATAAGCCAGTATTCAAATAGGGTCAGGAATCAGCTCAAATAAAAACTTTTAGGTTTCCACTGAGTTTTGCTTATTACCCCCAACTTCCTACCTGCAGGAATAGACTGCTGGGCCGTCTTAGTGCGTGAACGCAGTAAGAAGGCTCCCAACAGCTATTTGTGTAGGCTAGTACTTAGCTAAAAAGAGTTAGTTTCAGCACTGCTCTAGCAATAGGTTAGTTAGCATACCCCCCATATAACTAACGAATTTGTGTTTCATTTTCAGATTCTGTATCTCATTCTTATAACTCCTACTATAACTTTGCTTGGGGCCCTAGGGCTTAAAGGGTTGGACAACCCCACCAGGCACACTGTCTGTCTCTCTATATGGTCTCTGATCATATACTCACACACCTTGAAAAAAAGGACTTATCTTGGAATGAACTTTATGAAATCGTACTAGAAGCTCTAGGAACTGGTGAAATGGAGATGGACCCTGACCTACAACCCCATCTAACCGAACTGGATAAGGAAGCCGAACAGGAACTGAAGAACAAGGAACAAAAACGAATGGAACAGGACCAGGACCAAACAAACCGGAAGAGGACCAACGCTGACAACGACTCTGATGGAGAAGGAAACCTACCTTGGCAGGAAGTAAGGAGAAAAAAGAAACTTCCTAGAAGGAGCCAACCAGGGAATGATGTACCCACCCAGCAAGGAAACCTCACCGCAGGAAGCAGCAACCAGCCTGCTAGAGAAAATAAGACCTATTTTTTTAGGGTCTTAGCTGCTAACCCATCAGAGGCCTTCAAGGCTATTGCTGCCTTTGAAAGCAAACACAAAAACATACAGATGATTGCCAAACCGAACAGGCAAGGACAGTGGACCATATCCACCAAGGACACAAGAGCACTGATAACCTTACGAAGCACCTCAGACATTAAGCTATTGGAGCTTAAAGAAGATGAAAAATTAAAAAAAGCAGTTGTGGTTGGCTACCCAACTGATATGATGGAAAGCCACCTAGTTAAATTACCCAATATCACAGCAGCAGAACGGATGAAGAACAAGGCAGGCTTCCTTACAGAAGCCATACTGGTGACATTTAAGGGTCCACACCCAAGAAGAGTCGATCTAGGCATCTTCGGCAGCTTCAGGGTCAACAAATACTACCCAGATCCCCTCAGAAGTTACAACTGCCAGAAGTATGGGCATCACAAGGACCAATGCCAGGCAAAGGTCCCAACCTGTGCTGTCTGCAGCCTTAAGCACCCCACACAGGAGTGCATTGACAAGAAGGCTGCTGGAATACCCACAGTGAAAAAGTGCTCAAATTGCAAGAAAGGGCATACTGCAATGGCCTGGGGATGCCCTGAAAGAGTGGCAAGGGTAATTGCTGCCCTCCCCAAAGACAAAAGGGACCCATCAAGAGGAAGAGCGGCCCCCAAACCTCTACCCAGGAGGAGATTCTACACTCAGGAAGAGTTAAGAAGGCACTCCAACTCCAGAACCAACACCAGATCAGTCTCAAAACCCAGAGCCAGATCTACCTCCAGGGTTCCAACTGAAGGACCAAAGCCACTACCCAGGACCATCTTCATTAAGACCACGGTCCTAAAGGATAAATTGACCGAACTAGTCACACAGGCCGTGACTGGTAAAATCAATGCTGAAACAATAGCAACCAGCACTGAACAAGTCCTAAAAGACTTGCTCTCCAGGAATAAGTCCTCCCAATCCCCCTCTCTGGCTATCCAGGAGATCACTTCTCACTCCTCACCAACCACACCTACCATTCCATCACCTCAATCACCCGTACCTTCCACATCCTCTACTTCAGTCCCCGCACCTATCATACCACTCACCCCATCCATCATCCCATCATCCACACTCACCCCATCCACCTCATCCACTTCATCCTCCGAGGTCAAGGCAATTGCCTTTGCCCCTAGGGACCCTAGACAGTACTCTTCAACCTACACCATGGAGTAAGAGTTCTAAACTGGAACTCAGCCGGTGTTAGATCAAAGATCTCCTCCCTAATTGCAGTATGCAAAACTGAGAATGTAGATGTCATCCTGCTACAAGAAACCAATCTTCCAGCAGGAAAGAAACTAAAAATCCCAGGCTACAATGCCTACATCGCACCACAGATAGGCACAGACAGAGGCCTAGCTACATTAGTTAAAACTAGCATACCAACAACAAGGTTACACAACCCTATTCCCTGTGGCACCAACATAGAGACACTAGCAGTAACAATAACATTACTGAATCAAAAAATAGACATATACAACATATACAGAAAATTACATAGGGAGGATACAGGAGAGTTACAACTAACTCAACTCTTTGCTCACACAGAAAGAACACCAACAATTATCTGCGGGGTTTTTAATGCACATCACCCCATACTATCATCCCCATCAAGGACAAACCCCTCAGGGGAACACATAGCTTTCGCCCTGGATGAATTTGAGGGAGTCTCCCTCCTAAACACAGGGCAACCTACACACATAAGAGGTGGAAGACTGGATCTGACTTTTGCCACAACAGCCATTAGACACCTAACCAAGTGGCAAGTACACTCAACCCTGATAAGTGATCCCTTTGCCACAGTGACAGAATTGGACTTACAACAACTACCTCCAATCCCACCACCCCCACCAAGATGGAACCAGGACCTAGCAGACTGGGTCTGCTTTCAAACAACCATAGAGGAATGGGCAATCAGCTACGCTCCTCCAGAGGACATAGATCAACTAGAAAAAGACCTAGTTGAGGCCTTTCACAATGCAGCCAACAGAGCTATGCCACTAAAAACAACACAAGGTAGTTACACTTACAAAGACTCCTGGTACTACTGCCCAGAAGTCAGAAGACTAAAAACCAGACTAAACAGAGTCACAAAAATATACAGAAGAAGATCCACAGTAGAAAACAGAGAGCTACCACAAACAGTCAAAACTGAAACAAATGAAAGAATCCATGAAATCAGAATTGAAAAATGGATGGAATGGTGTTCAAGCCTGTCAGGATACAACAATCTAACTCAGCTTTGGAAATGGCTAGGCAGAGTAGCCGGAAAAAAGAGAAAGACACCAATTGCCACACACCCACACCCACATGAGGAGGCTGAAAGAATTGCAACATCCTTTGCAAACAGAACACTGTCAATCAATCTCTCCCCCGAAACCAGAATGCAACAAGAGCAACTGGCACCATCAAGATGGGAAGAGATCAACACAGCCTGCCTTCAGCAGGATGACACAGACACCCCATACACAGTTGAGGAGCTAAGAGCAGTACAAAAGACAGGGAAAGACACTGCACCTGGAGCTGACAAAATCACCTACACAATGATCAAACAGATGGGTCCAGCAGGAGAAACTGCATTCCTAAGATTACTAAACAAAACACATAAGGCCTCAAACCTGGAGACAACAAGATACACAGCCAATCCCCAAGCCAAAGGATCCAACAAATCCTAGGCCAATAGCCTTGGTATCCTGTATAGAAAAAACAGGAGAAAAAATGGTCTTAAACAGATTAAAGTACAAAATTGGCCCCCTAAACAAGCAGCTATATGCATATCAGGAGGGAATTGGAACCTCAGAATGCATCACAGATGTATTAAGCTGCATAAATCAGAACAAGGCAACAATAGTCTTCATAGACTTTGAAAAAGCCTTCGAGCTTGCAAGCCCAGTTGCAGTGCTGCAATCAGTAGCTAAAAAAGGAGTCAAAGGACACCTACTAGCATGGACTAAAAACTACATGCTAGGAAGGCAAGCCAGAGTCAAATTTCAAGGAGTGATATCCACATATCATGAATTGGAAAATGGTACGCCACAAGGAGGAATTCTAAGCCCCCTCCTTTTCAACATCCTCATGGAAAATATAGCCTCACTTCAGCTACCTGAAGGAGTTAATATATTTATCTATGCAGATGATGTATGTTTAATAGCTCGAGGGCCAGTCAGGACAATAAAAATGCAAAGAGCACTCAATGCCATCAGCCACAAATCCAATGAGCTTGGACTAAAAATTAACATTGCCAAAACAAAAGCAATGACAATCAAAGACCCAAACCCCGTACAACCACTCACAATAGGAATGGAACCCATAGAATGGGTGGACCGATACACATACCTCGGGGTAATAATAGACAAACAGCTCACTTTCAAGCAAGAGATAAAAAATCTCAAGGAAAGAACAAATGCCAGAAATGCAGCTATGAGATATATGTGCAGGCTCAAGGATGGAGCAAATGAACACGTCCAAAAGAAATACTATCTAGCCTGTTCCAGATCACTAGTAGACTATGCCGCCCCAACACTCCTGGGACTAACAGATCTACAAACAAGCACAATTGAAGTTATTCAAAACAATGCCATGAGGCTCATGTTGGGTGCCCCAATGTGGACAAGACTTTGCAACCTAAGGTTGGAAACCGGACTACCAACCCTCGAAGACAGAATTGCACTAAGAAATGCAAGCATAGTTGCAAAGATGTTCCTGTCAGACAGAGACTCAATCACCAAAAGACGAGTAAGAGAGGAACTATCCAAACATCCTGAAGTACAAACCCCAGATTCTTATGGCAAAGACCATAGCGATAACATCAAAAGACTTGGTCTTACAGAAACAATCCTACAATTAAAACCTGACACAGCACAAAGTACTATACACATTCCACCATGGAAAAAACAAGTTGCTAAATTCAACTACACCAAACTCCCAAGGGCAAAAGAAAACTGCACAATAGAAGAACTCAGAAACGCAGCAGAAGCAGCTATAACCTCAGTAGAAACAACAGGGGCACAGATCTACTATACTGATGGTACAGTAGATCCTGGAACCCAAACAGCAGGAGTGGCAGTTCACTCCTGCAAGTTCACAGCTTGCTGGAGAACATCCAACAATGTCTCCACCCTGCAGACAGAGCTTGTCGCAATACAGCAAGCATTAAAATACTCTATTGAAAATGAGGAAGGACCAGTAGTCATCCATACTGACTCACGATCCTCAGTGCAGGTCCTACAGCAGGACAAAAACAAAGAAAACAAATCTCTGATAGCGGACATTAAAATCCTCTCACATCAACATAATGAAAGAAACAGACTAGTAACTATAAACTGGATCCCCAGTCACATCGGGATACCAGGGAATGAAAAGGCGGATGAGCTAGCCAAAAGCACCAAACACATTCACAATGTACAGGTGCACATACAGCCTGCACTGCAACAAATCAAAAGCAAAATAAAGACACAGCTCAAGAACAACCTAATGAAGGAACTACATATGAGGATAGAGAATGGCTCTCCCTCTGCAACATGGTACAAATGGGCATCGGAACTAGAACCCCCTCCCATAGACAGATACACCCCAAGAAAACTGGCAGTATGTATACACAGACTCCGGCTGGGTTACAAAGCAAACTGGGAACTCCTAGATGACATCCAGACAAGGTGCGAACACTGTGATGTCATACCACAACAAGCTCTCCTGCACTAACTACTAGAATGCAGAGAAACAGCACAGCTACGAGGTGATCTACTTGTAGACATCAACACACCACATGCCATGAAAGAGGCAGCCACACTGGCAAAAGCAATTGTCGAAAGCATAGACACACATGCACAGTTGCTTTCAACACTACCTCCACCAAGGTAAGACCTCCTCATTCCATGCACCATCTCATCCCCTCATTGTAAGGCTCTATTCACATCACCCCCTTTCACTTCTCAACTAATCTACCACTTAAAATCTCTCTGCAGGGACCCTAGGGAGTAAAGGGTTGGACAACCCCACCTGCACAATTTTTCTCTAATCTTCAAAAGCCTTACACCCCCACTTTTCAAACTACCACTATCCGAGAAATGATGGCCCTCTACCACTACCACCATCATCCTTACCCTATCCACATCTTTTTCTACTACTAAAAACCTTTCAAATTTCCATTAATGCAACTACCTTATAAATTTTTACAGATCACCTACGGGCCAACCAAGGGAAAGGCCCGTGCCAACAACAAGTGTTGGCTTTAATACCCCAACAACAACAACTCTGTATATAAGCCATCAAAACAACACCTGCATTTCAGTTCACTCTTGACAATGAGCAGAAAACCTTCTCACTGCTCGAAACCGGTTGAGTCGAAGGATGTGTTAAACTTAACTCCACGTAATTTATAATTTTTTTTTGTACAAAAGTGACAATTACTTTGTGTGCACTAACATTGTGATAGTGTTTTATACTTTGTACATATTATCTGTACTTTTACAATGTGTTGTGATATATTAAAGACAAATTGTGAATGATATGGTCTTCATCACCTTCCTATTGATATGTCCCTTTCCCAGTTACTGGCGGATTGTTCACATGAAGAGAAAAATATAATAAGAACAATAGAAAAAGTTAATTACTAAATTAACGCCACTGAGGCAGCAATCACTTTCAATAAAACCTGATAATAATATTAATAATATATTGGAATTAAACCTATTCTCGGAAGGCATATAATTATATCTGACTCGGACGAAGATCGGGAAGTTTTTTTCTAAATTTATCAAACCTGGAAAGAGTCGAAATGGAATTAAAGCTAATCCAGCTTTGAGGATTATCGCTTTAGTATCCTTAATCCTCTTTTATTGGTTTTCGATACCTTTTTATGAGGGAATAATTGGAAAGTGTTTATAAAGAGTGCTATTTTAAACGTTTTTGGTATTCGGAAAGAGGTGAAGGTGCTGATGTCTTATAAGAATGAAATGTTATTATTATTATTATTATTATTATTATTATTATTATTTGATTTTTCTTTTTCTCCTCTATCACCATCTTCCAATTCGACTAGGTGGTATTTATAGCGTAGGGTTCCGGGTTGCATCCTGCCTCCTTTAGAGTCCATCACTTTTTTTTTCTTTTTTTTTTATTTTTTTTTTTATTATGTGGGCCGTTCACACTCTTGTACATGAGTCCTGGAGCTACTTCAGCGTCTAGTTTTTCTAGATTCCTTCCCAGTAATCTTGGGATCGTACCTACGATTATGGGTACAATTTCCACTGGCATATCCCATATCCTTCTTATTTCTATTTTCAGGTCTTGATACTTATCCATTTTTTACCTTTGTCTTCAAAGAAAGGTAATTATTATTATTATTATTATTATTATTATTATTATTATTATTATTATTATTATTATTATTATTATTATTATTATTATTTGCTAAGCTACAACCCTAGTTGGAAAAGCGAGATGCTATAAGCCTAAGGGCTTCAACAAGGAAACATAGTCCAGGGAGGAATAAGGAAGTAAATAAACGATATAAGATTTAATGAAAAAAATAACATAAAATATTTCAAAACGTTAATAACATTAAAACAGATATTTCATATATAAACTGTAAAAAGACTTATGTCAACCTGTTCAACATAAAAACATTCGCTGCCAGTTTGAATTTTTGAAGTTCCATCGATTAGAACTTAGTTATATTCAAGACTTAATTTAGAAATAATCTCAGATGAAAACGTTGAGAAAGTTTAGATACTTTAGAAGATTTATCCTGCGTTAGGGTTGTGGTGGCCCATTGGAAGTGTTTGCCTGGTGATCTACCGGACTGGGGTTCGAGTCTCACTCAAGCTCAGTAGTATCTTGTATTGTCTGCAACTTCATCACCCTTGTGAGCTAAGGATTTGGTGTTTGGGGAAGCTGTAGGTCTAACTGCTGAGTCATTGGCATCCATTGCCTTGCCCTCCCTGGCTTGGGTGGAGAGTGGGCTTGGTCGGTGTTCATATGTATATAAAGTCAGTCACTGTCCCTTGCCTCTACCATTCATGAGCGACCTTTATAACTTAAACCTTTAAAAAGATTGTGGGTTCATGTGTTTCTGGAATACTGAAATGCTTTTTCTCGGATACGGGATAATTTTCAAACCGGCGGAGAGTTACAATAGAATAAAAACATCAACAAAATACCATTTTTGGAATTTAAAAAAGAAAATCTTTTATTCAAAATCATATTGGAATAAAAGATGCATATCAACGTCCTTCAGGATTTATTTCAACAATGAATACATTGTTGTTTTAGTAAACAGAATTTACTCCAGACAAGAGGTCTAGTTACATTTATGCACTTTTTAATTATATAAGACATACAGTATGCTGAGTAAATCCACCTTGTCATTTCTTTGTCTCTAAGCTGCAAGTGAATTAATGAAGCATATGCAAATATCTATCTCAAATCAATTTTGCATATGAAGGAAACTTTGATTTGCACGAAAAGAAAATGTATTTAACACTCTCAGACTTGCAAAATGAAAATTTCATGATATGCAAATATCTATATCATATTTATCTGTGTATACGAATTCAACTTTGATTTGTACAAAGAGGAAATGTATTTGACACACACACACACACACACACACACACACACACACACACACACACATATATATATATATATATATATATATATATATATATATATATATATATATATATATATATATATATATATATATATATATATATATATATATATATATACATAAACATACGCAGTTAGTGATGTCTACGTCAAAAAAGGTTTCTTTTGCTTCAAAAGGTTCGGTTCACGTCAGAGAGAGAGAGAGAGAGAGAGAGAGAGAGAGAGAGAGAGAGAGAGAGAGAGAGAGAGAGAGAGAGATGGAAGTTTGATTAAGCCCAATCCTGTGCTTTCATCGAAGTATATCGTTATGAATATGGTTTTATATTCGAGATGCGTAATGATCAAGTCACGATTTTGTTGATAATGTCATCACTGGTATCAACAGGTGAGTCATCTAAGTGGTAGTGGTAGCCAATGTGGTAACATCCCTGACAGGTGAACGCCAGACTGAGGTTCGAGTCCCGCTCAAACTTGTTAGTTTCTTTGGTTACTGCAGCCTCACCTTCCCTTTGAGCTAAGGATTGAGGATTTGGGGAGCCTATAGGTCTACCTGCTGAGTTATCAGCAGCCAATGTTTTGCCCTCCTTGGTCCTAGCTTGGGTGGAGAGGGGGCTTGGGCGCTAATCATATGTATATATGGTCAGTCTCTAGGGCATTGTCCTGCTTGATAGGGCAATGTTACTGTCCCTTGCCTCAATCATTTATGAGTGGCCTTTAAACCTTTTTGGTTGGGTAGAGCGGATTAAAAACGAAATTGACGAGTGATGGATGGAAATAAGTTCGCTTCTAAATTTCTTTTCCCTTCCTCTGTTATTTGATAATCATCAAAGAATTCATCTGAGGATACATAAAAAGAATTAAAAAGAAGAGAAATTGATACAAAAGAAAGAATATAAAATAAGAGGAAATGATACAAAAGCAGAAGCATGAAAGAAGAAAAATTGATACAAAAGAAGTAAAAAGAAGAGAAATTGCTACAAAGGGAGAAGAAAAAAAGAAATGTATATTTTTTTTTCATCCGGCTCTTAAAGATATCAATGCTATATATAAGCTATTAAAAAGAGAAGGTTTTTTTCATCCGACTCTTAAAGACATCTGTGATATATATAACCTATTGAATAAAAGTATATATTTTTTCATTCGACTATAAAGACATCAGTGATATATAACCTATTAAATAAAAGTATATTTTTTTTTTCATCCGACTCATAAAAGCATTAGATAAAAGTATATCTTTTTATCCGAACGTTAAAGACATCAGTAATATATATAACTACATTACAGAAAAGTATAAATTTTTTCAGAGATACATATAACTTATTACAGAAAAGTATATTTTTTTCATCCGACTCCTAAAGACATCAATGATATACATAACCTATTAGAATTTACATTTTTCATCCTAACAGTTATTCTATAACATCGTCGGCTACCATTTTCTAATTTTTCCCATTAAAATTACCTTTAGACCCACTACTGCATCATCCAATAAAGAATCCGCTAATTACCTTCTAATGACTTTCTCGGGAAGATAAATTGGTTCTCGGCTCTTAGAAATAAAAGAAAGAGGGAAAATGTAGTTCCCCCACTCAATTATCGCAATACCTTTTAAAAGCCGGTTACCTGTTTATATCTTTTTTAGAGGCCGCTCATAAATGGGAGAGGCAAGGGACAGTGACATTGCCCTAGCAAGCAGGACAATGCCCAAGAGACTGACCATATATACATAAGATCAGCGGCCAAGCTCCCCTCTCCACCAAACTAGAACCAATGAGGGCCAGACAATGCCTGCTGATGACTCAGCCGATAGATCTATAGGCTCCCCCAAAACCCCTCATCCTTAGCTCACAAGGAAGGTGAGGTTGCAGCCACCAAAGGAACTAACGAATTTGAGCGGGACTCGAACCCCAGGCTGTCGTTCACCAGTTAGGGACGTTACCACATCGGCCACCACAACCACAATTGCGTATATTGATTCATTACTCAGCATTGGTATCGAGTTGCGTTAAAAGGATAACGGAATGGCTCCCTAGATATTGGTAACGAAGAAGGGGAAGGAAGAGAAGACGTTGTATTGACGAACTTCAAAAAGGTTTTGGGGGTATAGATTGGTATCAAAATATCACAACCAGACACGAGTGGGAAGACATGTCTGAGGCCTTTGTTCTGCAGTGGACTAGTGGCGGCTGATGATACATACATACATATATATATATATATATATATATATATATATATATATATATATATATATATATATATATATATATATATATATATATATAGCGAGTTTAGACTGGCATAGAAAGACCATATATATATATATATATATATATATATATATATATATATATATATATATATATATATATATATAAGCGAGTTTAGACTGGCATAGAAAGACCATATATATATATATATATATATATGTGTGTGTGTGTGTGTGTATATATATATATATATATATATATATATATATATATATATATATATATATATATATATATATATATCTTATCTGTCACGCTGAGCGACATTGTTTAACGTATGACTAATTGGTCTCTCTTGTCCTTGGAGTAGGGGGAGAGGGAATAGTCATACCTGGGTGAAAGGGGGTATCCCGTTGGGTACACTCGGAAACCACAATCTTCCACAAATTACAGAAACTGCCGTGTTGTAGTTAGGAATGGGGAGGGGCGAAAAAGGGGTTGAATTTGTGTGTGTGCGTGTGGACATATCTATCTAAACATTTAACCGTCATTTTTATGGGTCGCGTACACTACTACTAAAATGATAATGGAAGGCTACCTGATATAACGGTTGGAATGATAATTGGAAGCTAATGTGTATAATTAAAATACTAATGGAAACCTAATTATCTAACTGTTAAGATGATGATGGAAATCTAACTGGTCTAACCCTTAAATGATGATGGAAATCTAACTGGTCTAACCCTTAAATGATAATGGAAAACTTATGATCTAATCATTAAAATGATGATGGGAACTAATTGATGAAATTGTGAAAATTGTAATGGAAGCATATTTGATCTAACAGTTAAAATGGTAATAGAGTGAATGATGTAATCTTTAAATAGTGTCAGAAAGCTAAATGGTTAAACCGTTAAATTGATATAGTAAAACCAATCTTGTGGCCGCTGAGACGATTTCTGACCCACTGTATAGCGTACTCATGTCAAAATAATTCGACCAATTAAAGGAAAAATTAACACAGTACTAGACACGATCCATCCAAACTGAGTGAAACTGATAAAGCGCAGCCGCTTTATGACAGATGTCTTTCCTTTTTTACTAATCTCACAGGATTAACCAGGGGTGGTTACGATTAACCAGAAGTTAAATCCAGTCTGTCTGTCTGTCTGTCTCTCTCTCTCTCTCTCTCTCTCTCTCTCTCTCTCTCTCTCTCTCTCTCTCTCTCTCTCTCTCTCTCTCCTGTTATTCTTGTCGACCTTATATACTGTATTTCATAAGGTATGGTTTCATTTCTATAATGATAATTGGAACCAACAAAATTTTTTCATTCGAAATCATAATCCCAGGTTATTTGCCAGTTTTATACTATTGTCGTAATAAGACTCTGGCAGGATGGTGAGCTTGAAATCTTGAAGGTCACAAGGATAAATTTATCAGGCAAAGATCAGTGAGCCATATTTAATCCACAGAATGGTTCATCTTGGAGTATAAAATACAGTGCTTAAGACTGCATAAGCTATCAAATTTGAACGATTGGAAACTTGGGTATACAGTTAGTACAAGTATTTCACAATGAAAATTAACAGCGGCCCTTTTACTGATGTAACTAAAGCATGTATCCACACGTTTGAAGTGACTAATGTTACTGAAATAATAGTTCGTCGAATGATCACACAAGAAGAATATGAAAAACCTAAATTTCAATAAAGAAAAAAGTATCATCTTGCTCTGGACGACTTCAACAAATATGTTTAAGAAGAACAGTGTTAAACTTATATGCACGAAAGAAAATCCCCACCTTTGAAAAAAATACTGGTGGAAGGTGGAGAAAACATTGCATTCAATGGATGGAAAGAATCTCCCAGGAAATTCTACATAATATATATATATATACATATATATATATATATATATATATATATATATATATATATATATATATGTATGTATATATATATATATATATAAATATACAGTATATATATATATATATATATATATATATATATATATATATATATATATATATATATATATATATATATATATGCGTATACATATATATATATATATATATATATATATATATATATATATATATATATATATATATATATATATATATATATATATATATATATATATACATATACATTATATACATACATATATATATATATATATATATATATATATATATATATATATATATATATATATATATATATATATACACAAACAGAGAGAGAGAGAGAGAGAGAGAGAGAGAGAGAGAGAGAGAGAGAGAGAGAGAGAGAGAGATTAAATTGACTTTTCCTTTAAGAAATCATAATCTGCTAAGCTGATGACCATTGATTGACGGATGTGACCAGGACATCAAAAACACGAAAATATCGGTAGTAAAAGATAGGTATATGACAAGGGCGGAGCAATTAAAAAAGTTGATGTTATTTAAGGTGATATTATCCCAGCAAGTACAGTTGTAAAGAAAGGGTGAGGGAAAATGGGATACTTATCCTTGTATTACTGTTAATCTCTTAATCTGCCTTTGTTGTTCTTTTCAAAGATTTCGTGTTGTCTCTAAAGAAAGCTTCCTTCAAGGAAAATATTAACTAAGTGTTTACGTTCGGACACGATTAGTGCTGGCAAAGAGCTCTTTTCAGCGGACACCACCAAATTGTTAGACTATAATAGAAAACTGATTGATCTAACAAAGTAGAAAACTAACCAGACGAATCATTAAGATTGTGAGGGAAGAATAATAATTCCCTAAATTATTAAATGATTAAGAAAAGCTATGTGTTGTAACCATTAAAATGATTATGTAAAGCTAAGTGGTCTAATAGTTAAAAGGATAATGGAAAAGTAAATTATTTTATTAATTTAATGTTACTGGTATAACAGCTAAATTAGTAAAGGAAAGCTAACTGGTCTAACCATCAAAATTATAATGAAGGACTAATATTTATTTATGAATATTTTAATCCTTTTTTTTTTTTATTAAAACGCCAATGGATCAAAGAAAAAATAAAATGTGAGAACTTTTGCAGAATTCTCTTTGACAGGAGTGATTGGACGTGGAAAGAACTGAAAGTAAAAGTTGCGTGATATGAGGAAGATAAAAGATTTATTTTTTCAAGCGTATTCAAATCCACTTATATTCTTCGATGCAATATCCGCTAAGTCAAGTTTCCGATACTAAAAAAAAAGTTGCAATTCGTCTTCTCTCTTGTGGGAAAAATATATCCCTCTCTCTCCAGTGGAAAAAAAAATATCCCTCTGCTATGAAATTTATATCTCTCCCGTGGAAACTATATTTTCTGTCCTTAGGAAAAATTATATCCCTCTCTTGTGAAAGAAAAAATATATCCCTCCGGTGGAAAAAAATTTATATGCCTCTGCTCTGGAAAATATTATATCTCCTATCCTGTGGAAAAATTATATCTCTCCTGTGGAAAAAAAATATGTCCCTCTCCTGTGAAATTTATATTCCGCGCCTGTGGAAAATATTATATCTCCTGTCCCGTGGAAAAATTATATCAATCTCCTGTGGAAAAAATATATCCCACTCCTTTAGAAAAAATATATTTCTCTGCTGTGGAGAAATTATATCCCTCCCCTGTGGAAAATATTATATCCCCTGTCCCGTGGAAAAATGATATCAATCTCCTGTGGAAAAAAAATATATCCTTCGCCTGTGGAAATTTATATCCATGGCCTGTGGAAAATTTTATTTCTTACTCCTGTCCTGTGGTAAAATTATATCCCTCTCCTGTGGAAAAAAAATGTATCCCTCGCCTGTGGAAATGTATATCCATGGCCTCTGGTGTGGAAAAATTATATCTCTCCCTTGAGGAAATTATTATATCTCATGTCCTGTGGAACAATTATATCCGTCTCTTGTGAAATTAATATCCCTCGCCTGTGGAGAAAGTATATCACCTGTCCTGTGGAAAAACTATATCCATGGCCTGTGGAAAATGTTATATCTTACTCCTGCCCTGTGGTAAAATTATATCCCTCCCCTGTGGAAAATATACAGGGCTATATCCCTCTGCTGTAGAAAAAAAAATATATTCCTCTGTTGTGGAAAAATTATATCAATATCCTGTGGGAAATTATATCACTTTTGTGGAAAAAATATTTCCTTCTCCTGTGGGAAAATTATATTCCTCTTCTGTGGAAAAATATATCTCTCCCCGGTGGAAAAATATATTCCTCTTCTGTGGAAAAAAA
>NC_090734.1:144503568-144511068 GCF_036898095.1 Palaemon carinicauda
AACCAGTGTCAAAAAAACCATTTTTCAATCGGAAATTCTTTGTAAAAATATACTGTTCTCAGCCGTATTTCAGTAAAATACAGGCGACCCAAATTTTACCCTATTATCTTTTACGGGCTGGTGACCGTAATATCACTCCTTTACGTCAATATATTCGTCTTTAAAACGGTGAATGGCCGGCAACATTTATTCCAGGATTTTTGCTGTTTTTTTTTACGGCAAATTTTTAAGTGTGTCCACTCGAATGTTTCGGTTTTTTTTTTTTTTTTTTGTAAATAGGCTCACAGATGATTAAGATTTACACAAAATTTCAAACCACCGTACATGTTTCATTAAATATTTTACATTCCTCGGCTTATATTCCTTTACTGTTTATATTTGCATCAACTGATAACAGTTCCTCGTATCATTGTCACTAAAATGAAATATCTTCTGAAACACTTCTGCACTACTTTCAATTTCGGTTTTTAAACTTTTGAATTCCAGAAACTTCTTAAAGAAGCTGCTAGAGATTGCAGAAAAGTAGAGAGAATTATTCCATAACTTCCATAAGTATTAGTAACCAAAAGTTAAAGGAAAAGAGCAAAAAGTTATTTTCTGATGAAATGAGGTAATGCATAAATGGATATGAAAAGTGAATATGGATTCATGAAAATGAAGTGTTATAGATTCAAATAAGTTTATAAACATCCACAAAATGTTTTTACTGAGAATTACTCGGAATTTACGGAATATATATATATATATATATATATATATATATATATATATATATATATATATATATATATATATATATATATATATATATATCATTAGAAACGTCCCTGTCAGTTAATCTGCTGGATGGGAGGTTGTGACCCGCTTGATTCTTCGACCTTATCTAACACACACACACCAACACACACATACACACACATATGTATATATATATATATATATATATATATATATATATATATATATATATATATATATATATATATATATATATATAAATTAAGTGTATATGCAAAATGATAGCGATTGTAACATTTAAAACAAAGAGTGAGAAAAGATTCAGTGCTTGGACAATCTGCCTCGCAGTTATTTTTCCTGATTGTTATCCTTTTATTTACTTTCCAACTATCAGAAGAATGCTTGAGCTTTTCTTGTGACTTTTCGAGTCGACAAAATGCCCGAAGAAGATTTCGCCCACTTCTGCTTGAGCTAATTCGGACTTACAACTTTTTATAAAGTTTGTGAATTCGGAAATGAAAATTCTCGCCCGGGCGGACACGAAGAGCGCTGGCATTTGTCAGTGATAGTGGTATATTGCTTAAGTTAACAAAACTTCAAATTGCCACGGGAGAATGTTTATAATGAATTCCTGTGTGCTCGCTGAATAATGCACTTGCCAGTCATATCTTTGCAGTTGGAGTAAAGTTGGAACAGAAGGCATTTAATTTAGTCGGCGGTAAAGGCTTTAAAGGCCGCTCACGAATGGCAGAGCAAGGGGCTGCGACATTGTCCTAGCAAGCAGGACAGTGCCCTATAGACTATCATATACTGTATACATATGATCAGCGTCCAAGCCCCCTCTCCACCCAACCTATGACCAGGGAGGGCAAGGCAAAGGCTGCTGATGGCTCAGCAGGCAGATCTATAAGCTCCCCCAAACCCCCTATCCTTAGCACACAAGGACGGTGAGTTTGCTGCAACCAAAGGAACTAACGAGTTTGATGGGGACTCAAACCCGTCTGGCGATCACCAGTCAGGGACGTTACCACTCAGATATAAATTTGAAAGTCTCGATTTTATACATACACGGAACTTTAAATATTTGTAAAGAGAATAGAAAGTAAATGAGAAAAAATAGTACAATAAGTATTGCAGATGTTGAACACAAGTACGTCAAAAATTGGTAATAACATAAACTAAACGTGTCTTCGGGGACGAATAAGAAACACATACTTAATTACGGTCCGAAAAAGAAAACTGATGTTGGTCTAAATGGTTTAATTACGCAAGTAATAAGCTTATTTATGCATTAGTAAACCGCTCTGTTGCGTATCTGCTTGAAACTCTGAGAACGAGTAAAATAATGAAGCGACCCTGGTAATTTACCGCATCTCCCCTATATAATGAAGAGCAAGTGCCTGGCTGTGTGTGTATATATGTATATATATATATATATATATATATATTTATATATTATATATATGTATGTATGTGTGAATATATATATGTATATATATATTATATATATATATATATATATATATATATATATATTTATGTATATATATATATATATATATATATATCTATATATATATATATATATATATATATATATATATATATATATATATATATATATATCTATATATATGTATATCTATCTATCTCAATCTATTATATATATATATATATATATATATATATATATATATATATATATATATATCTATATATATATATATGTATATCTAGCTATCTCAATCTATTATATATATATTATATATATATTTATATATATATATCTATATATATATATGTATATCTATCTATCTCTATCTATCTTTCTATCTAACTATATATATATGTGTATATATATATATATATATATATATATATATATATATATATATATATATATATAAATATATGTTTGTGTGTATAGAGAGAGAGAGAGATAGAGAGAGAGAGAGAAAGAGAGACTTGCTCTCTATAAAAGTGAAAGTATTATTATTATTATTATTATTATTATTATTATTATTATTATTATTATTATTATCATCAAAATCATTTTTATCAAAGTTATCAAAACATTACATCTTATCATTATTATTATTATTATTATTATTATTATTATTATTATTATTATTATTATTATTATTATCCACCCAAATATCTGGTTCGACTGAGACAAGAAAACGAGAGAATCTCAAGAATGTTTTTTTCTTTTTTCAGCCAAACTTAGGAAAGGGGAGGGGCTTATTTAATGAACAGATATGGGTTATAATTCCTGATATATTAAAGAAATAACGCATTAAATTAGCCGAATTTGTTCTGTGACAAAAGGTATATTTTGCTCAAAGAAAATTTTCTTTCAATTAAACTAAATAAAAAGGGGATTCAATGGGAAAATAAAGGTTGTGATATCTGATATCTTCCAAAAACAACGCATTAAATTAGCCGAATTTGTTCCAGGGCCAAAGACTAAAAGGCATATTTCGCTTGAGATGAACCTAACTGTTTTCGAAGAGACCATCCCATCCCGGGATCCCCCCCCCCCCTCCCTCAAACCCCCCCCCCAAAAAAAAAAAAGTAATGGACACCGAACCAGCGAGCGATGAAAGTTTACGCCCTTGGTTGTCTGAATATTGGAAAGGTTAGGATGAAAAAGATACTGGAAATAATCATGGAAATTCTGGAAAATGAGAAAATCTGCAATGATAATTTCACCTCAGGAAAAGGAAGGAATTCGCGAGACTGAAGATGAGAATTATTTTCATATTTTTCTCTTGTTACAAAATTACTTTGCCTTATCGTTGAGAAGAATTTGAAATAAAATCAAGATAGAAATTAAGCATATATAATGTATTTAGACGTTTTCACATGAAAGTATTTATTATCTTGATTACCTATGTACCCATACAGATAAAATTACAATAGTATCAAATTTGGGGACGGGTTATAGTCTCGAAGTTCAGACTAATAAAGTTTTTTTTTTTTTTCTTTTTTACCTTCATTCAGCATAATTACATGTGACCCCCTAACCTCGGGGTGGAAGATCGATAGCCTATTATTATTATTATTATTATTATTATTATTATTATTATTATTATTATTATTATTATTATTATTATTACTACCACTAAGTTATAACCCTAGTTGGAAATGCATGATGCTATAAGCCCAAGGTATCCAACACGGAATAATAGATCAAAGAAGAAAGGAAATAAATAAACTACAAGATATCAAGTGAACAATTAAAATGAAACACTTTAAGGACAATAACAACATGAACATAAATTTCACATATATAGACTATAACAAGAGACTTATGTCAGCCTGTTCAACATAAAATCATTCGCTGCAAGTTTGAACTTGTGAAGTTCTACAGATTCAACTACCCGATTAGGGAGATCATTCTACAGTTTGGTCACAGCTGAAATAAACCTTCTAGATTACTGTGTAGTATTGAGCCTCATGATGGAGAAGGCATGATTATTATAATTAATTTTATACCTAGTAGTACAAATTAATTACCCATAGATAGAGACGACTGGCGAAATCTAACTGAGGCCCTTTGCGTCAATAGGCGCATGAGGAGATGATGATGATGATGATAATATTATAACCGTTATGCAAAGATGAAAGTTGCGTTTTATAGGCGTAGGAGATGATGATGATGATATCATAACCGTTATAAAAAGATGAACATTGCGTTTTATTGCATAAATATTATCTTTGAACAAGATCTTTCCAAAATCCAAAGAGAGCCAACTTGAATTATTAATTGATTTAGCCCACATTAACATCACATCTACAAAATCCATTACTGAGGATCATCGCACCCACGTTATAGCCTTATACTCTATTTTGCCACTTTCTTCCATTTTCTGACCAACCTCACTATAACTTTTTATTTCATATTAGTGTGCGCAGCCCGTCAAAATGATGGCTAAATATTAAGATAGATATGCACACACACACACGCACCCCCTCTCACCACGGTACGACTACCTTCTCTTACCCGAGGGACGGGGAGAGACGGAGTAATGCCGCTGAGCGTGACCGGAATATATATATATATATATATATATATATATATATATATATATATATATATATATATATATATATATATATATATATATATATATATATATATATCGAGGTAACTGCATTATTTTCCTTCAGTTGCGCATGTCCTAAATAGCCTCCCTATCCTAGCTCCGGGCCAAATGGCGTATATTCTTAAAACCAATATACTCAATCAAAAAAGCTCAGTCAACGTCGTGTCCTATAATAATTCTAAACTGTCAACATTCAGGAATCATTGACAGATAAAATAGATTCGCCGCTTTTCCGAGAACAATGTAATCTGTGGAAAGCAGAGGGCGAATGCTGTTTGGATGTGCATCAAGTTCGTTAATGATTTCCGACAATATTCAGTAAATTGTGCTGCTTCATTTTAACTTTAATGGAATGAGTACCAAAGCATATAGTTCTCTTGTTTGAGGGAATACTCGTGCACACTATTCCAACTTCTCTTCAAATTGTTTTGTTAAATTTTTTGTAGTTTATATAGGAAATATTTATTTTAATGTTGACATTGTTCTTAAAATATTTTATTTTTCATTGTTTCCTTTCCTCACTGGGCTATTTTCCCTGTTGGGGCCCCTGAGTTTATAGCATCTTGCTTTTCGAACTAGGGTTGCAGCTTAGCAAGTAATAATAATAATAATAATAATAATAATAATAATAATAATAATAATAATAATATATTGGAATCAAATCTATTCTCGGCAAGCATATAATTATATCTGACTCGGACGAAGATCGGAAAGTTTTTTCTAAATTTATCAAACCCTGAAAGAGTCAAAATGGGATTAAAGCTAATCCAGCTTTGAGGATTATCGCTTTAGTGTCCTTAATCCTCTTTTATTGGTTTTCGATACCTTTTTATGAGGGAATAATTGGGAAGTGTTTATAAAGAGTGCGATTTTAAACGTTCTTAGTATTAGGAAAGAGGTGAACGTGCTGATGTCTTATAGATATGAAATGTTATTATTATTATTATTATTATTATTATTATTATTATTATTATTATTATTATTATTATTATTATTTTTGTTATTATTATTATTATTGTTGTTGTTGTTTTATTTTTCTTGCCTATCACCGTCTTCCAATTTGATTGGGTGGTATTTATGCACTGTTAAAAATTTGCATTAAAAAAACGATAGATGTCTGGCAACATTTATTCCAGGACTTTTACCTTTTTAAAAACGAATATATTAACGTAGAGGAGTGATTTTACGGTCACCAGTCTGTAAAAGATATTAACAAAGTAAGGTAAAATTACGGTCGCCTGTATTTTACTGAAATACGGTTGAAAACTATACATTTTTACGAAGAAATTCCGATTAAAATTACGGTTTTTTTCTAACAGTACAGTATAGGGTTCTGGGTTTCATCCTACCTTTTTTTTTTTTTTTATTATGGGCCGTTTCTAGGATCACACTCTTCTGGATGAGTCCTGGAGCGACTTCAGCTTCTAGTTTTTCTAGATTCCTTTCCAGGGGTCTCGGAATCGTGCCTAGTGTTCCTATGATTATGGGTACAATTTCCACTGGCATATCCCATATCCTTCCTATTTCTATTTTCATGTCTTGATACTTATCCATTTTTCACTCTCTTTCTCTTCAGCTCTTGAGTCCCGTGGTATTATTATTATTATTATTATTATTATTATTATTATTATTATTATTATTATTATTACTTGCTAAGCTACAACCCTAGTTGAAAAAGAAAGATGCTATAAGCTTAAGGGCTTCAACAAGGAAAAATGGTCCAGGGAGGAAAGGAAATAAGGAAGTAAATAAACGATATGAGGTATTATGAACAATTAAAATAAGATATTTCAAAAACATTAGTAACATTAAAACAGATATTTCATATATAGACTGTAAAAAGACTTATGTCAGCCTGTTCAACATAAAATATTCGCTGCCAGTTTGAATTTTTGAAGTTCCATCGATTAGAACTTAGTTTTATTCAAGACTTAAAGCTAAACTCAGATGACAACGTTGAGAAAGTTTAGATATTTTGGAAGATTTTTCCTGCCTTAGGGTTGTGGTGGCCTATTGGAAGTGTCTCTGCCTGGTGATCTACCGGACTGGGGTTCGAGTCTCGCTCAAGCTCTTTCGTATCTTGTATTGTCTGCAACTTTATCATCCGTGTGAGCTAAGGATCTGATGTTTGGGGAAGCCTGTAGGAGTACCTGCTGAATCATCAACAGCCATAACCTGCCCCTCCCTGGTTCTAGCTTGGGTGGAGATGAGGCTTGGTCGGTGACCAAATGTATATCAAGTCAGCCACTGTCCCTTGCCTCTACCATTCATGGGTGGCCTTTAAATCTTAAACCTTTAAAAAAAATTGTGGTTTCATTTGTTTCTGGAATACTGAAATACTTTTTCTCGGATACGAGATAATTTTCAAACCGGCGGAGAGCTACAATAAAATAAAAACATCAACAAAATGCCATTTTTCGAATTTAAAAAAGAAAGTCTTTCATTCTAAATCATATTGGAATAAAAGGTCCATATCAACATCCTCTATGATTTATTTAAAAAATGAAGACATTGTTGTTTCAGTAAACAGAATTTTAGTAAACAGTTTTAGTAAACAGAATGTCTTGTTACATATATGCACTTTTTAGTCATGTAAGACATATGCTGAATATATCCAGCTTCATTTCTTTGTCTCTAAGCTGCAAGTTATTTA